>NW_026989745.1:367781-735562 GCF_036321535.1 Camelus dromedarius
GCACTAGGAAACAGACTGAGAAACCAGAGTAAAAGTTTCCCCTGCCACCCGTTCCCTTGCTGCTAGATGAACGAATGTCTCTCCACATGCTCAGTTCTGAGAGATAAGTGTGTGTGAAAACCGTTCTTCAACCAGGTTGTTGGGAACACAAAGTTACTTTTTATTTGCAATCTCAAATCCATACATATATATTTGGGGATGTACAAACTCCAACTAGGTTTTATAGTGAAAACTGCAAGAAATTCATACCGTCACTAGGAAACAGACTGAGAAACAAGAGTAAAAGTTCTCCTGCAATCTTTTCCCTTTGTGCTAGTTGAACGTACGTCTCTCCACATGCTCAGTTCTGAGAGATAATGTGTGTGAAAGCCGTCCTTAACCTAGTTTGTTGGGAACACAAAGTTTCTTTTCAGTTGCAAACTCCACTCCATACATATATATGGGGTGGTACAAGCTCCACCTCGGTTTTACAGTGAAAACAGCAGGAACTTCAAACCGGCACTAGGAAACAGACTGAGAAACCAGAGTAAAAGTTTATCCTGCAACCCGTTCCCTTGGTGCTAGATGAAAGAACGTCTCTCCATATGCTCAGTTCTGAGAGATAAGTGTGTGTGAAAGCCGAACTTCACCTAGATTGTTGGGAACACAAAGTTTCTTTTCAGTAGCAAATTCCACTCCATACATATATATGGGGAGGTAAAATATCCAGCACGTTTTAACAGTGAAACTGCAGGAACTTCAAACCGGCACTAGGAAAGAGACTGAGAAACCAGAGAAAAAGTTTCTCCTGCAAACCATTCCCTTATTGCTAGATGAACGAAAGTCTCTCCACTTGCTCAGTTCTGAGAGATAAGTTTGTGTGAAAGCCGAACTTCACCTAGGTTGTTGGGAACACAAAGTTTCTTTTCATTTGCAAACTCCACTCCATATATATATGGGGAGGTACTAGCTCCAACTCGGTTTTACTGTGAAAACAGCAGGAACTTCAAACCGGCACTATGAAACAGACTGAGAAACCAGAGTAAAACTTTCTCCTGCAACCCGTTCCCTTGCTGATAGATGGACGAACGTCTCTCCACATGCTCAGTTCTGAGAGATAAGTGTGTGTGAAAGCCGAACTTCAGCTAGCTTGTTGGGAACACAAAGTTTCTTTTCAGTTGCAAACCCCACTCCATACATATATATGGGGAGGTTCTAGCTCCAACTCGGTTTTACAGTGAAAACTGCAGGAAATTCAAACCTGCACTAGGAAACAGACTGAGAAACCAGAGTAAAATTTTCTCCTGCAACCCGTTCCCTTGGTGCTTAGTGAACGAAAGTCTCTCCACATGCTCAGTTCTGAGAGATAAGTGTGTGTGAAACCGTCCTTCACCAAGCTTGTTGGGAAAACAAAGTTTCTTTTCATTTGCAAACTCCACACCATAAATATATATGGGGAGGTACTTGCCCCACCTCGATTTTACAGTGAAAACTGCAGGAAATTCATACCGTCACTAGGAAACAGACTGAGAAACAAGAGTAAAAGTTCTCCTGCAATCTTTTCCCTTTGTGCTAGTTGAACGTACGTCTCTCCACATGCTCAGTTCTGAGAGATAATGTGTGTGAAAGCCGTCCTTAACCTAGTTTGTTAGGAACACAATGTTTCTTTTCAGTTGCAAATTCCACTCCATACATATATATGGGGTGGTACTAGCTCCAACTCGGTTTTACAGTGAAAACTGCAGGAACTTAAATCCGGCACTAGGAAACAGACTGAGAAACCAGAGTAAAAGTTTCTCCTGCAACCCGTTCCCTTGGTGCTATGTGAATGAACGTCTCTCCACATGCTCAGTTCTCAGAGATAAGTGTGTGTGAAATCCGTCATTCAAATAAATTGTTGGGAATACAAAGTTTCTTTTCAGTAGGAAACTTCACTCCATATATTAATATGAGGAGTTACTAGCTCCAAATCGGTATTACAGTTAAAACTGCAGGAACTTCAAACCGGCACTAGGAAACAGTCAGAGAAACCAGAGTAATAGTTTTTCCTGCAAACTTTTCCCCTTGTGCTAGATGAACGAACGTCTTTCCACATGTTCAGTTCTGAGAGATAAGTTTGTGTGAAAGCCGAACTTCACCTAGCTTGTTGGGAACACAAAGTTTCTTTTCATTTGCAAACTCCACTCCATATATATATGGGGAGGTACTAGCTCCAACTCGGTTTTACAGTGAAAACAGCAGGAACTTCAAACCGGCACTATGAAACAGACTGAGAAACCAGAGTAAAACTTTCTCCTGCAACCCGTTCCCTTGCTGATAGATGAACGAACGTCTCTCCACATGCTCAGTTCTGAGAGATAAGTGTGTGTGAAAGCCGAACTTCACCTAGCTTGTTGGGAACACAAAGTTTCTTTTCAGTCGCAAACTCCACTCCATACATATATATGGGGAGGTAAAATCTCCAGCACGTTTTTACAGTGAAACTGCAGGAACTTCAAACCGGCACTAGGAAACAGACTGAGAAACCAGAGAAAAAGTTTCTCCTGCAACCCATTCCCTTATTGCTAGATGAACGAAAGTCTCTCCACTTGCTCAGTTCTGAGAGATAAGTGTGTATGAAAGCCTTCGTTCAACCAGGTTGTTGGGAATACAAAATTACTTTTTAGTTGCAAACTCAAATCCATACATATATATATGGGGATTTACGAGCTCCAAATAGGTTTTATAGTGAAAACTGCAGGAAATTCAAACCGTCACTAGGAAACAGACTGAGAAACAAGAGTAAAAGTTTATCCTGCAAACTTTTCCCTTTGTGCTAGTTGAACGAACGTCTGTCCACATGCTCAATTCTGAGAGATAGTTGTGTGTGAAATCCGTCCTTCACCTAGCTTGTTAGGAACACAAAGTTTCTTTTCAGTTGCAAACTCCACTCCGTACATATATATGGGGTGGTACTAGCTCCAACTCGGTGTTACAGTGAAAACTGCAGGAACTTAAAACCGGCACTAGGAAACAGACTGAGAAACCAGAGTAAAAGTTTCTCCTGCAACCCGTTCCCTTGGTGCTATGTGAATGAACGTCTCTCCACATGCTCAGTTCTCAGAGATAAGTGTGTGTGAAAGCCGTCATTCAAATAAATTGTTGGGAATACAAAGTTTCTTTTCAGTAGGAAACTTCACTCCATATATTAATATGAGGAGTTACTAGCTCCAAATCGGTATTACAGTTAAAACTGCAGGAACATCAAACCGGCACTAGGAAACAGTCAGAGAAACCAGAGTAATAGTTTTTCCTGCAAACTTTTCCCCTTGTGCTAGATGAACGAACGTCTCTCCACATGTTCAGTTCTGAGAGATAAGTTTGTGTGAAAGCCGAACTTCACCTAGGTTGTTGGGAACACAAAGTTTCTTTTCATTTGCAAACTCCACTCCATATATATATGGGGAGGTACTAGCTCCAACTCGGTTTTACTGTGAAAACAGCAGGAACTTCAAACCGGCACTATGAAACAGACTGAGAAACCAGAGTAAAACTTTCTCCTGCAACCCGTTCCCTTGCTGATAGATGGACGAACGTCTCTCCACATGCTCAGTTCTGAGAGATAAGTGTGTGTGAAAGCCGAACTTCAGCTAGCTTGTTGGGAACACAAAGTTTCTTTTCAGTTGCAAACCCCACTCCATACATATATATGGGGAGGTTCTAGCTCCAACTCGGTTTTACAGTGAAAACTGCAGGAAATTCAAACCTGCACTAGGAAACAGACTGAGAAACCAGAGTAAAATTTTCTCCTGCAACCCGTTCCCTTGGTGCTTAGTGAACGAAAGTCTCTCCACATGCTCAGTTCTGAGAGATAAGTGTGTGTGAAACCGTCCTTCACCAAGCTTGTTGGGAAAACAAAGTTTCTTTTCATTTGCAAACTCCACACCATAAATATATATGGGGAGGTACTTGCCCCACCTCGATTTTACAGTGAAAACTGCAGGAAATTCAAACCGGCACTAGGAAACAGACTGAGAAACCAGAGTAAAAGTTTCTCCTGCAACCCATTCCCTTATTGCTAGATGAACGAAAGTCTCTGCACTTGCTCAGTTCTGAGAGAAAAGTGTGGTAGAAAACTGTCCTTCACCTAGCTTGTTGGGAACACAAAGATTCTTTTCAGTTGCTAACTCCATTCCATACATATATATGGTGTTGTTCTAGCTCCAAATCGGTTTTACAGTGAAAACTGCAGGAAGTTCAAACCGGCACTAGGAAACAGACTGAGAAACCAGAGTAAAAGTTTCCCCTGCCACCCGTTCCCTTGCTGCTAGATGAACGAATGTCTCTCCACATGCTCAGTTCTGAGAGATAAGTGTGTGTGAAAACCGTTCTTCAACCAGGTTGTTGGGAACACAAAGTTACTTTTTATTTGCAATCTCAAATCCATACATATATATTTGGGGATGTACAAACTCCAACTAGGTTTTATAGTGAAAACTGCAAGAAATTCATACCGTCACTAGGAAACAGACTGAGAAACAAGAGTAAAAGTTCTCCTGCAATCTTTTCCCTTTGTGCTAGTTGAACGTACGTCTCTCCACATGCTCAGTTCTGAGAGATAATGTGTGTGAAAGCCGTCCTTAACCTAGTTTGTTGGGAACACAAAGTTTCTTTTCAGTTGCAAACTCCACTCCATACATATATATGGGGTGGTACAAGCTCCACCTCGGTTTTACAGTGAAAACAGCAGGAACTTCAAACCGGCACTAGGAAACAGACTGAGAAACCAGAGTAAAAGTTTATCCTGCAACCCGTTCCCTTGGTGCTAGATGAAAGAACGTCTCTCCATATGCTCAGTTCTGAGAGATAAGTGTGTGTGAAAGCCGAACTTCACCTAGATTGTTGGGAACACAAAGTTTCTTTTCAGTAGCAAATTCCACTCCATACATATATATGGGGAGGTAAAATATCCAGCACGTTTTAACAGTGAAACTGCAGGAACTTCAAACTGGCACTAGGAAAGAGACTGAGAAACCAGAGAAAAAGTTTCTCCTGCAACCCATTCCCTTATTGCTAGATGAACGAAAGTCTCTCCACTTGCTCAGTTCTGAGAGATAAGTGTGTATGAAAGCCTTCCTTCAACCAAGTTGTTGGGAACACAAAGTTACTTTTTAGTTGCAAACTCAAATCCATACATATATATATGGGGATTTACGAGCTCCAAATAGGTTTTATAGTGAAAACTGCAGGAAATTCAAACCGTCACTAGGAAACAGACTGAGAAACAAGAGTAAAAGTTTCTCCTGCAAACTTTTCCCTTTGTTCTAGTTGAACGAACGTCTGTCCACATGCTCAATTCTGAGAGATAATTGTGTGTGAAATCCGTCCTTCACCTAGCTTGTTAGGAACACAAAGTTTCTTTTCAGTTGCAAATTCCACTCCATACATATATATGGGGTGGTACTAGCTCCAACTCGGTTTTACAGTGAAAACTGCAGGAACTTAAATCCGGCACTAGGAAACAGACTGAGAAACCAGAGTAAAAGTTTCTCCTGCAACCCGTTCCCTTGGTGCTATGTGAATGAACGTCTCTCCACATGCTCAGTTCTCAGAGATAAGTGTGTGTGAAATCCGTCATTCAAATAAATTGTTGGGAATACAAAGTTTCTTTTCAGTAGGAAACTTCACTCCATATATTAATATGAGGAGTTACTAGCTCCAAATCGGTATTACAGTTAAAACTGCAGGAACTTCAAACCGGCACTAGGAAACAGTCAGAGAAACCAGAGTAATAGTTTTTCCTGCAAACTTTTCCCCTTGTGCTAGATGAACGAACGTCTTTCCACATGTTCAGTTCTGAGAGATAAGTTTGTGTGAAAGCCGAACTTCACCTAGCTTGTTGGGAACACAAAGTTTCTTTTCATTTGCAAACTCCACTCCATATATATATGGGGAGGTACTAGCTCCAACTCGGTTTTACAGTGAAAACAGCAGGAACTTCAAACCGGCACTATGAAACAGACTGAGAAACCAGAGTAAAACTTTCTCCTGCAACCCGTTCCCTTGCTGATAGATGAACGAACGTCTCTCCACATGCTCAGTTCTGAGAGATAAGTGTGTGTGAAAGCCGAACTTCACCTAGCTTGTTGGGAACACAAAGTTTCTTTTCAGTCGCAAACTCCACTCCATACATATATATGGGGAGGTAAAATCTCCAGCACGTTTTTACAGTGAAACTGCAGGAACTTCAAACCGGCACTAGGAAACAGACTGAGAAACCAGAGAAAAAGTTTCTCCTGCAACCCATTCCCTTATTGCTAGATGAACGAAAGTCTCTCCACTTGCTCAATTCTGAGAGATAAGTGTGTATGAAAGCCTTCGTTCAACCAGGTTGTTGGGAATACAAAATTACTTTTTAGTTGCAAACTCAAATCCATACATATATATATGGGGATTTACGAGCTCCAAATAGGTTTTATAGTGAAAACTGCAGGAAATTCAAACCGTCACTAGGAAACAGACTGAGAAACAAGAGTAAAAGTTTCTCCTGCAAACTTTTCCCTTTGTGCTAGTTGAACGAACGTCTGTCCACATGCTCAATTCTGAGAGATAGTTGTGTGTGAAATCCGTCCTTCACCTAGCTTGTTAGGAACACAAAGTTTCTTTTCAGTTGCAAACTCCACTCCGTACATATATATGGGGTGGTACTAGCTCCAACTCGGTTTTACAGTGAAAACTGCAGGAACTTAAAACCGGCACTAGGAAACAGACTGAGAAACCAGAGTAAAAGTTTCTCCTGCAACCCGTTCCCTTGGTGCTATGTGAATGAACGTCTCTCCACATGCTCAGTTCTCAGAGATAAGTGTGTGTGAAAGCCGTCATTCAAATAAATTGTTGGGAATACAAAGTTTCTTTTCAGTAGGAAACTTCACTCCATATATTAATATGAGGAGTTACTAGCTCCAAATCGGTATTACAGTTAAAACTGCAGGAACATCAAACCGGCACTAGGAAACAGTCAGAGAAACCAGAGTAATAGTTTTTCCTGCAAACTTTTCCCCTTGTGCTAGATGAACGAACGTCTCTCCACATGTTCAGTTCTGAGAGATAAGTTTGTGTGAAAGCCGAACTTCACCTAGGTTGTTGGGAACACAAAGTTTCTTTTCATTTGCAAACTCCACTCCATATATATATGGGGAGGTACTAGCTCCAACTCGGTTTTACTGTGAAAACAGCAGGAACTTCAAACCGGCACTATGAAACAGACTGAGAAACCAGAGTAAAACTTTCTCCTGCAACCCGTTCCCTTGCTGATAGATGGACGAACGTCTCTCCACATGCTCAGTTCTGAGAGATAAGTGTGTGTGAAAGCCGAACTTCAGCTAGCTTGTTGGGAACACAAAGTTTCTTTTCAGTTGCAAACCCCACTCCATACATATATATGGGGAGGTTCTAGCTCCAACTCGGTTTTACAGTGAAAACTGCAGGAAATTCAAACCTGCACTAGGAAACAGACTGAGAAACCAGAGTAAAATTTTCTCCTGCAACCCGTTCCCTTGGTGCTTAGTGAACGAAAGTCTCTCCACATGCTCAGTTCTGAGAGATAAGTGTGTGTGAAACCGTCCTTCACCAAGCTTGTTGGGAAAACAAAGTTTCTTTTCATTTGCAAACTCCACACCATAAATATATATGGGGAGGTACTTGCCCCACCTCGATTTTACAGTGAAAACTGCAGGAAATTCAAACCGGCACTAGGAAACAGACTGAGAAACCAGAGAAAAAGTTTCTCCTGCAACCCATTCCCTTATTGCTAGATGAACGAAAGTCTCTGCACTTGCTCAGTTCTGAGAGAAAAGTGTGGTAGAAAACTGTCCTTCACCTAGCTTGTTGGGAACACAAAGATTCTTTTCAGTTGCTAACTCCATTCCATACATATATATGGTGTTGTTCTAGCTCCAAATCGGTTTTACAGTGAAAACTGCAGGAAGTTCAAACCGGCACTAGGAAACAGACTGAGAAACCAGAGTAAAAGTTTCCCCTGCCACCCGTTCCCTTGCTGCTAGATGAACGAATGTCTCTCCACATGCTCAGTTCTGAGAGATAAGTGTGTGTGAAAACCGTTCTTCAACCAGGTTGTTGGGAACACAAAGTTACTTTTTATTTGCAATCTCAAATCCATACATATATATTTGGGGATGTACAAACTCCAACTAGGTTTTATAGTGAAAACTGCAAGAAATTCATACCGTCACTAGGAAACAGACTGAGAAACAAGAGTAAAAGTTCTCCTGCAATCTTTTCCCTTTGTGCTAGTTGAACGTACGTCTCTCCACATGCTCAGTTCTGAGAGATAATGTGTGTGAAAGCCGTCCTTAACCTAGTTTGTTGGGAACACAAAGTTTCTTTTCAGTTGCAAACTCCACTCCATACATATATATGGGGTGGTACAAGCTCCACCTCGGTTTTACAGTGAAAACAGCAGGAACTTCAAACCGGCACTAGGAAACAGACTGAGAAACCAGAGTAAAAGTTTATCCTGCAACCCGTTCCCTTGGTGCTAGATGAAAGAACGTCTCTCCATATGCTCAGTTCTGAGAGATAAGTGTGTGTGAAAGCCGAACTTCACCTAGATTGTTGGGAACACAAAGTTTCTTTTCAGTTGCAAATTCCACTCCATACATATATATGGGGAGGTAAAATATCCAGCACGTTTTAACAGTGAAACTGCAGGAACTTCAAACCGGCACTAGGAAAGAGACTGAGAAACCAGAGAAAAAGTTTCTCCTGCAACCCATTCCCTTATTGCTAGATGAACGAAAGTCTCTCCACTTGCTCAGTTCTGAGAGATAAGTGTGTATGAAAGCCTTCCTTCAACCAAGTTGTTGGGAACACAAAGTTACTTTTTAGTTGCAAACTCAAATCCATACATATATATATGGGGATTTACGAGCTCCAAATAGGTTTTATAGTGAAAACTGCAGGAAATTCAAACCGTCACTAGGAAACAGACTGAGAAACAAGAGTAAAAGTTTCTCCTGCAAACTTTTCCCTTTGTGCTAGTTGAACGAACGTCTGTCCACATGCTCAATTCTGAGAGATAATTGTGTGTGAAATCCGTCCTTCACCTAGCTTGTTAGGAACACAAAGTTTCTTTTCAGTTGCAAATTCCACTCCATACATATATATGGGGTGGTACTAGCTCCAACTCGGTTTTACAGTGAAAACTGCAGGAACTTAAATCCGGCACTAGGAAACAGACTGAGAAACCAGAGTAAAAGTTTCTCCTGCAACCCGTTCCCTTGGTGCTATGTGAATGAACGTCTCTCCACATGCTTAGTTCTCAGAGATAAGTGTGTGTGAAATCCGTCATTCAAATAAATTGTTGGGAATACAAAGTTTCTTTTCAGTAGGAAACTTCACTCCATATATTAATATGAGGAGTTACTAGCTCCAAATCGGTATTACAGTTAAAACTGCAGGAACTTCAAACCGGCACTAGGAAACAGTCAGAGAAACCAGAGTAATAGTTTTTCCTGCAAACTTTTCCCCTTGTGCTAGATGAACGAACGTCTTTCCACATGTTCAGTTCTGAGAGATAAGTTTGTGTGAAAGCCGAACTTCACCTAGCTTGTTGGGAACACAAAGTTTCTTTTCATTTGCAAACTCCACTCCATATATATATGGGGAGGTACTAGCTCCAACTCGGTTTTACAGTGAAAACAGCAGGAACTTCAAACCGGCACTATGAAACAGACTGAGAAACCAGAGTAAAACTTTCTCCTGCAACCCGTTCCCTTGCTGATAGATGAACGAACGTCTCTCCACATGCTCAGTTCTGAGAGATAAGTGTGTGTGAAAGCCGAACTTCACCTAGCTTGTTGGGAACACAAAGTTTCTTTTCAGTCGCTAACTCCACTCCATACATATATATGGGGAGGTAAAATCTCCAGCACGTTTTTACAGTGAAACTGCAGGAACTTCAAACCGGCACTAGGAAACAGACTGAGAAACCAGAGAAAAAGTTTCTCCTGCAACCCATTCCCTTATTGCTAGATGAACGAAAGTCTCTCCACTTGCTCAGTTCTGAGAGATAAGTGTGTATGAAAGCCTTCGTTCAACCAGGTTGTTGGGAATACAAAATTACTTTTTAGTTGCAAACTCAAATCCATACATATATATATGGGGATTTACGAGCTCCAAATAGGTTTTATAGTGAAAACTGCAGGAAATTCAAACCGTCACTAGGAAACAGACTGAGAAACAAGAGTAAAAGTTTCTCCTGCATACTTTTCCCTTTGTGCTAGTTGAACGAACGTCTGTCCACATGCTCAATTCTGAGAGATAGTTGTGTGTGAAATCCGTCCTTCACCTAGCTTGTTAGGAACACAAAGTTTCTTTTCAGTTGCAAACTCCACTCCGTACATATATATGGGGTGGTACTAGCTCCAACTCGGTTTTACAGTGAAAACTGCAGGAACTTAAAACCGGCACTAGGAAACAGACTGAGAAACCAGAGTAAAAGTTTCTCCTGCAACCCGTTCCCATGGTGCTATGTGAATGAACGTCTCTCCACATGCTCAGTTCTCAGAGATAAGTGTGTGTGAAAGCCGTCATTCAAATAAATTGTTGGGAATACAAAGTTTCTTTTCAGTAGGAAACTTCACTCCATATATTAATATGAGGAGTTACTAGCTCCAAATCGGTATTACAGTTAAAACTGCAGGAACATCAAACCGGCACTAGGAAACAGTCAGAGAAACCAGAGTAATAGTTTTTCCTGCAAACTTTTCCCCTTGTGCTAGATGAACGAACGTCTCTCCACATGTTCAGTTCTGAGAGATAAGTTTGTGTGAAAGCCGAACTTCACCTAGGTTGTTGGGAACACAAAGTTTCTTTTCATTTGCAAACTCCACTCCATATATATATGGGGAGGTACTAGCTCCAACTCGGTTTTACTGTGAAAACAGCAGGAACTTCAAACCGGCACTATGAAACAGACTGAGAAACCAGAGTAAAACTTTCTCCTGCAACCCGTTCCCTTGCTGATAGATGGACGAACGTCTCTCCACATGCTCAGTTCTGAGAGATAAGTGTGTGTGAAAGCCGAACTTCAGCTAGCTTGTTGGGAACACAAAGTTTCTTTTCAGTTGCAAACCCCACTCCATACATATATATGGGGAGGTTCTAGCTCCAACTCGGTTTTACAGTGAAAACTGCAGGAAATTCAAACCTGCACTAGGAAACAGACTGAGAAACCAGAGTAAAATTTTCTCCTGCAACCCGTTCCCTTGGTGCTTAGTGAACGAAAGTCTCTCCACATGCTCAGTTCTGAGAGATAAGTGTGTGTGAAACCGTCCTTCACCAAGCTTGTTGGGAAAACAAAGTTTCTTTTCATTTGCAAACTCCACACCATAAATATATATGGGGAGGTACTTGCCCCACCTCGATTTTACAGTGAAAACTGCAGGAAATTCAAACCGGCACTAGGAAACAGACTGAGAAACCAGAGAAAAAGTTTCTCCTGCAACCCATTCCCTTATTGCTAGATGAACGAAAGTCTCTGCACTTGCTCAGTTCTGAGAGAAAAGTGTGGTAGAAAACTGTCCTTCACCTAGCTTGTTGGGAACACAAAGATTCTTTTCAGTTGCTAACTCCATTCCATACATATATATGGTGTTGTTCTAGCTCCAAATCGGTTTTACAGTGAAAACTGCAGGAAGTTCAAACCGGCACTAGGAAACAGACTGAGAAACCAGAGTAAAAGTTTCCCCTGCCACCCGTTCCCTTGCTGCTAGATGAACGAATGTCTCTCCACATGCTCAGTTCTGAGAGATAAGTGTGTGTGAAAACCGTTCTTCAACCAGGTTGTTGGGAACACAAAGTTACTTTTTATTTGCAATCTCAAATCCATACATATATATTTGGGGATGTACAAACTCCAACTAGGTTTTATAGTGAAAACTGCAAGAAATTCATACCGTCACTAGGAAACAGACTGAGAAACAAGAGTAAAAGTTCTCCTGCAATCTTTTCCCTTTGTGCTAGTTGAACGTACGTCTCTCCACATGCTCAGTTCTGAGAGATAATGTGTGTGAAAGCCGTCCTTAACCTAGTTTGTTGGGAACACAAAGTTTCTTTTCAGTTGCAAACTCCACTCCATACATATATATGGGGTGGTACAAGCTCCACCTCGGTTTTACAGTGAAAACAGCAGGAACTTCAAACCGGCACTAGGAAACAGACTGAGAAACCAGAGTAAAAGTTTATCCTGCAACCCGTTCCCTTGGTGCTAGATGAAAGAACGTCTCTCCATATGCTCAGTTCTGAGAGATAAGTGTGTGTGAAAGCCGAACTTCACCTAGATTGTTGGGAACACAAAGTTTCTTTTCAGTTGCAAATTCCACTCCATACATATATATGGGGAGGTAAAATATCCAGCACGTTTTAACAGTGAAACTGCAGGAACTTCAAACCGGCACTAGGAAAGAGACTGAGAAACCAGAGAAAAAGTTTCTCCTGCAACCCATTCCCTTATTGCTAGATGAACGAAAGTCTCTCCACTTGCTCAGTTCTGAGAGATAAGTGTGTATGAAAGCCTTCCTTCAACCAAGTTGTTGGGAACACAAAGTTACTTTTTAGTTGCAAACTCAAATCCATACATATATATATGGGGATTTACGAGCTCCAAATAGGTTTTATAGTGAAAACTGCAGGAAATTCAAACCGTCACTAGGAAACAGACTGAGAAACAAGAGTAAAAGTTTCTCCTGCAAACTTTTCCCTTTGTGCTAGTTGAACGAACGTCTGTCCACATGCTCAATTCTGAGAGATAATTGTGTGTGAAATCCGTCCTTCACCTAGCTTGTTAGGAACACAAAGTTTCTTTTCAGTTGCAAATTCCACTCCATACATATATATGGGGTGGTACTAGCTCCAACTCGGTTTTACAGTGAAAACTGCAGGAACTTAAATCCGGCACTAGGAAACAGACTGAGAAACCAGAGTAAAAGTTTCTCCTGCAACCCGTTCCCTTGGTGCTATGTGAATGAACGTCTCTCCACATGCTCAGTTCTCAGAGATAAGTGTGTGTGAAATCCGTCATTCAAATAAATTGTTGGGAATACAAAGTTTCTTTTCAGTAGGAAACTTCACTCCATATATTAATATGAGGAGTTACTAGCTCCAAATCGGTATTACAGTTAAAACTGCAGGAACTTCAAACCGGCACTAGGAAACAGTCAGAGAAACCAGAGTAATAGTTTTTCCTGCAAAATTTTCCCCTTGTGCTAGATGAACGAACGTCTTTCCACATGTTCAGTTCTGACAGATAAGTTTGTGTGAAAGCCGAACTTCACCTAGCTTGTTGGGAACACAAAGTTTCTTTTCATTTGCAAACTCCACTCCATATATATATGGGGAGGTACTAGCTCCAACTCGGTTTTACAGTGAAAACAGCAGGAACTTCAAACCGGCACTATGAAACAGACTGAGAAACCAGAGTAAAACTTTCTCCTGCAACCCGTTCCCTTGCTGATAGATGAACGAACGTCTCTCCACATGCTCAGTTCTGAGAGATAAGTGTGTGTGAAAGCCGAACTTCACCTAGCTTGTTGGGAACACAAAGTTTCTTTTCAGTCGCAAACTCCACTCCATACATATATATGGGGAGGTAAAATCTCCAGCACGTTTTTACAGTGAAACTGCAGGAACTTCAAACCGGCACTAGGAAACAGACTGAGAAACCAGAGAAAAAGTTTCTCCTGCAACCCATTCCCTTATTGCTAGATGAACGAAAGTCTCTCCACTTGCTCAGTTCTGAGAGATAAGTGTGTATGAAAGCCTTCGTTCAACCAGGTTGTTGGGAATACAAAATTACTTTTTAGTTGCAAACTCAAATCCATACATATATATATGGGGATTTACGAGCTCCAAATAGGTTTTATAGTGAAAACTGCAGGAAATTCAAACCGTCACTAGGAAACAGACTGAGAAACAAGAGTAAAAGTTTCTCCTGCAAACTTTTCCCTTTGTGCTAGTTGAACGAACGTCTGTCCACATGCTCAATTCTGAGAGATAGTTGTGTGTGAAATCCGTCCTTCACCTAGCTTGTTAGGAACACAAAGTTTCTTTTCAGTTGCAAACTCCACTCCGTACATATATATGGGGTGGTACTAGCTCCAACTCGGTTTTACAGTGAAAACTGCAGGAACTTAAAACCGGCACTAGGAAACAGACTGAGAAACCAGAGTAAAAGTTTCTCCTGCAACCCGTTCCCTTGGTGCTATGTGAATGAACGTCTCTCCACATGCTCAGTTCTCAGAGATAAGTGTGTGTGAAAGCCGTCATTCAAATAAATTGTTGGGAATACAAAGTTTCTTTTCAGTAGGAAACTTCACTCCATATATTAATATGAGGAGTTACTAGCTCCAAATCGGTATTACAGTTAAAACTGCAGGAACTTCAAACCGGCACTAGGAAACAGTCAGAGAAACCAGAGTAATAGTTTTTCCTGCAAACTTTTCCCCTTGTGCTAGATGAACGAACGTCTCTCCACATGTTCAGTTCTGAGAGATAAGTTTGTGTGAAAGCCGAACTTCACCTAGGTTGTTGGGAACACAAAGTTTCTTTTCATTTGCAAACTCCACTCCATATATATATGGGGAGGTACTAGCTCCAACTCGGTTTTACTGTGAAAACAGCAGGAACTTCAAACCGGCACTATGAAACAGACTGAGAAACCAGAGTAAAACTTTCTCCTGCAACCCGTTCCCTTGCTGATAGATGGACGAACGTCTCTCCACATGCTCAGTTCTGAGAGATAAGTGTGTGTGAAAGCCGAACTTCAGCTAGCTTGTTGGGAACACAAAGTTTCTTTTCAGTTGCAAACCCCACTCCATACATATATATGGGGAAGTTCTAGCTCCAACTCGGTTTTACAGTGAAAACTGCAGGAAATTCAAACCTGTACTAGGAAACAGACTGAGAAACCAGAGTAAAATTTTCTCCTGCAACCCGTTCCCTTGGTGCTTAGTGAACGAAAGTCTCTCCACATGCTCAGTTCTGAGAGATAAGTGTGTGTGAAACCTTCCTTCACCAAGCTTGTTGGGAAAACAAAGTTTCTTTTCATTTGCAAACTCCACACCATAAATATATATGGGGAGGTACTTGCCCAACCTCGATTTTACAGTGAAAACTGCAGGAAATTCAAACCGGCACTAGGAAACAGACTGAGAAACCAGAGAAAAAGTTTCTCCTGCAACCCATTCCCTTATTGCTAGATGAACGAAAGTCTCTGCACTTGCTCAGTTCTGAGAGAAAAGTGTGGTAGAAAACTGTCCTTCACCTAGCTTGTTGGGAACACAAGGATTCTTTTCATTTGCTAACTCCATTCCATACATATATAAGGGGTTGTTCTAGCTCCAAATCGGTTTTACAGTGAAAACTGCAGGAAGTTCAAACCGGCACTAGGAAACAGACTGAGAAACCAGAGTAAAATTTCCCCTGCCACCCGTTCCCTTGCTGCTAGATGAACGAATGTCTCTCCACATGCTCAGTTCTGAGAGATAAGTGTGTGTGAAAACCGTAATTCAACCAGGTTGTTGGGAACACAAAGTTACTTTTTATTTGCAAACTCAAATCCATACATATATATTTGGGGATGTACAAGCTCCAACTATGTTTTATAGTGAAAACTGCAGGAAATTCAAACCGTCACTAGGAAACAGACTGAGAAACAAGAGTAAAAGTTCTCCTGCAATCTTTTCCCTTTGTGCTAGTTGAACGTACGTCTCTCCACATGCTCAGTTCTGAGAGATAATGTGTGTGAAAGCCGTCCTTAACCTAGTTTGTTGGGAACACAAAGTTTCTTTTCAGTTGCAAACTCCACTCCATACATATATATGGGGTGGTACAAGCTCCACCTCGGTTTTACAGTGAAAACAGCAGGAACTTCAAACCGGCACTAGGAAACAGACTGAGAAACCAGAGTAAAAGTTTAACCTGCAACCCGTTCCCTTGGTGCTAGATGAAAGAACGTCTCTCCATATGCTCAGTTCTGAGAGATAAGTGTGTGTGAAAGCCGAACTTCACCTAGATTGTTGGGAACACAAAGTTTCTTTTCAGTTGCAAATTCCACTCCATACATATATATGGGGAGGTAAAAGATCCAGCACGTTTTTACAGTGAAACTGCAGGAACTTCAAACCGGCACTAGGAAACAGACTGAGAAACCAGAGAAAAAGTTTCTCCTGCAACCCATTCCCTTATTGCTAGATGAACGAAAGTCTCTCCACTTGCTCAGTTCTGAGAGATAAGTGTGTATGAAAGCCTTCCTTCAACCAGGTTGTTGGGAACAGAAAGTTACTTTTTAGTTGCAAACTCAAATCCATACATATATATATGGGGATTTACGAGCTCCAAATAGGTTTTATAGTGAAAACTGCAGGAAATTCAAACCGTCACTAGGAAACAGACTGAGAAACAAGAGTAAAAGTTTCTCCTGCAAACTTTTCCCTTTGTGCTAGTTGAAAGAACGTCTGTCCCCATGCTCAATTCTGAGAGATAATTGGGTGTGAAATCCGTCCTTCACCTAGCTTGTTAGGAACACAAAGTTTCTTTTCAGTTGCAAACTCCACTCCATACATATATATGGGGTGGTACTAGCTCCAACTCGGTTTTACAGTGAAAACTGCAGGAACTTAAAACCGGCACTAGGAAACAGACTGAGAAACCAGAGTAAAAGATTCTCCTGCAACCCGTTCCCTTGGTGCTATGTGAATGAACGTCTCTCCACATGCTCAGTTCTCAGAGATAAGTGTGTGTGAAAGCCGTCATTCAAATAAATTGTTGGGAATACAAAGTTTCTTTTCAGTAGGAAACTTCACTCCATATATTAATATGAGGAGTTACTAGCTCCAAATCGGTATTACAGTTAAAACTGCAGGAACTTCAAACCGGCACTAGGAAACAGTCAGAGAAACCAGAGTAATAGTTTTTCCTGCAACTTTTCCCCTTGTGCTAGATGAACGAACGTCTCTCCACATGTTCAGTTCTGAGAGATAAGTTTGTGTGAAAGCCGAACTTCACCTAGGTTGTTGGGAACACAAAGTTTCTTTTCATTTGCAAACTCCACTCCATATATATATGGGGAGGTACAAGCTCCAACTCGGTTTTACAATGAAAAATGCAGGAACTTCAAACCGGCACTAGGAATCAGACTGAGATCCACATTAAAGATTCTCCTGAAACCCGTTCCCTTGGTGCTAGGTGAACGAACGTTTCTCCACATGCTCACTTCTGAGAGATAAATGTGTGTGAAAGCCGTACTTCAACTACCTTGTTGGGAACACAAAGATTCTTTTCAGTTGCAAACTCCAGTCCATACATATATATGGGGAAGTACTAGCTCCAACTTGGTTTTACAGTGAAAACTGCAGGGTCTTCAAACCGGCACTAGGAAACAGACTGAGAAACCAGAGTAATTGTTTCTCATGTAATCCGTTCCCTTGGTTCTAGGTGAACGAATGTCTCTCCACATGCTCTTTTCTGAGAGATAAGTGTGTGTGAAAGCCGTACTTCACCTAGATTGTTGGGAACACAAAGTTTCTTTTCAGTTGCAATCCCCACTCCATACATGTATATGGTGAGGTACTAGATCCAACTCGGTTTTACAGTGAAAACTGCAGGAACTTCAAACGGGCACTAGGAAACAGACTGAGAAAACCGAGTAAAAGTTTCTCCTGCAACCCGTTCCCTTGGTGCTAGGTGAACGAACGTTTCTCCACATGCTCACTTCTAAGAGATAAATGTGTGTGAAAGCCGTCCTTCGACTAGCTTGTTGGGAACACAAAGTTTCATTTCAGTTGCAAACTCCAATCCATTCATATATATGGGGAGGTACTAGCTCCAACTCGGTTTTACAGTGAAAACTGTAGGGACTTCAAACCGGCACTAGGAAACAGACCGAGAAACCAGAGTAAAAGTTTCTCCTGCAACCCGTTCACTTGGTGATAGGTGAACGAACGTCTCACCCCATGCTCAGTTCTGGAGATAAATGTGTGTGAAAGCCATCCTTCACCTAGCTTGTTAGGATCACAAAGTTTCTTTTCAGTAGCAAACCCCACTAAATACATATATATGGGGAGGTACTAGCTCCAACTCGGTTTTACAGTGAAAACTGCCGGAAATTCAAACCGGCACTAGGAAACAGACTGAGAAACCAGAGTAAAAGTTTCTCCTGCAACCCATTCCATATGTGCTAGGCGAACGAACGTCTCTCCACATGCTCAGTTCTGAGAGATAATTGTGTGTGAAAGCCGACCTTCTCCTAGCTTGTTGGGAACACAAAGTTTATTTTCAGTTGCAAAATCCACTCCTTATATATATATGGGGAGGTACAAGCTCCAACTCGGATTTACAGTGAAAACTGCAGGAACTTCATACTGGCATTAGGAAACAGACTGAGAAACCAGAGTAAAAGTTTCTCCTGCAACCCGTTCTCATGGTGCTAAATGAAAGATCGTCTCTCCACATGCTCAGTTCTGAGAAATAAGTGTGTTTTAAAGCCGTCCTACAACCAGGTTTTTGGGAACACAAAGTTACTTTTTAGTTGCAAACTCAAATGCATACATATATATTTGGGGATATACGAGCTCCAACTAGGTTTTATAGTGAAAACTGCAGGAAATTCAAACCGGCACTAGGAAACAGACTGAGAAACCATAGTAAAAGTTTCTCCTGCAAACTTTTCCCTTTGTGCTAGATGAACGAACGTCTGTCCACATGCTCAATTCTGAGAGATAATTGTGTGTGAAAGCCGTCCTTCACCTAGCTTGTTGGGAATATAAAGTTTCTTTTCAGTTGAAAACTCAACTGCATACATATATATGGGATGGTACAAACTGGACCTGATTTTTACAGTGAAAACAGCAGGAACTTCAACCCGGCACTAGGAATCAGACTGAGAAACCAGAGTAAAAGTTTCTCCAGCAACCATTTCAATTAGTGCTAGATGAACGAACGTCTCTCCACATGCTCAGTTCTGAGAGATATTTGTGTTTGAAAGCCGAACTTCACCTATCTTGTTGGGAACACAAAGTTTCTTTTCAGGTGCAAACTCCACTCCATACATATATATGTGGATGTAATAGCTCCAACTCGGTTCTACAGTGAAAACTGCAGGAACTTCAAACCGGCACTAGGAAACAGACTGAGAAACCAGAGTAATTGTTTCTCCTGTAAACCGTTCCCTTGATTCTAGGTGAATGAAAGTCTCTCCACATGCTCACTTCTGAGAGATAAGTGTGTGTGAAAGCCGTACTTCAACTAGCTTGTTGGGAACACAAAGTTTCTTTTCAGTTGCAAACTCCACTCCATAAATATATATGGGGAGGTACTAGCTCCAACTCGATTTTACAGTGAAAACTGCAAGAAATTCAAACAGGCACTAGGAAACAGACTGAGAAACTAGAGAAAAAGTTTCTCCTGCAACCCATTCCCTTGGTGCTAGATGAACGAAATTCTCTCCAATTGCTCAGTTCTGAGAGATAATGTGTGTGAAAGCTGTACTTCACCTAGATTGTGTGAACACAAAGTTTCTTTTCAGTTACAAACCCCACTCCATACATGTATATGGTGAGGTACTAGATCCAAATCGGTTTTACAGTGAAAACTGCAGGAACTTCAAACCGGCACTAGGAAACAGACTGAGAAAACAGAGTAAAAGTTTCTCCTGCAACCCGTTCCCTTGATGCTAGGTGAACGAACTTCTCACACCATGCTCAGTTCTGGAGATAAATGTGTGTGAAAGCCATTCTTCACCTAGCTTGTTGGGAACACAAAGTTTCTTTTCAGTAGCAAATTCCACTCCATACATATATATGGGGAGGTACAAGCTCCAACTCGGTTTTACAGTGAAAACTGCAGGAACATCAAACCGGCACTAGGAAACAGACTGAGAAACCAGAGTAAAATTTTTCCCTGACACCCGTTCCCTTTGTGCTAGATGAACGAACGTCTCTCCACATGCTCAGTTCTGAGAGATAAGTGTGTGAGAAAGCCGTCCTTCAACTAGCTTGTTGGGAACACAAAGTTTCTTTTCAGTTGCAAACTCCATTCCACACATATATATGGGGAGGTACTAGCTCCAAATCTGTTTTACAGTGAAAACTGCAGGAACTTCAAACCGGCACTAGGAAACAGACTGAGAAACCAGAGTAAAAATTTCTCCTGCAACCCGTTACCTTTGTGCTATGTGAACGAACGTCTCTCCACATGCTCAGTTCTCAGAAATAAGTGTGTGTGAAAGCCGTCATTCAAATAAATTGTTGGGAATACAAAGTTTCTATTCAGTTGAAAACTCCACTCCATATATTAATATGAGGAGTTACTAGCTCCAAAAAGGTATTACAGTTAAAACTGCTGGAACTTCAAACCGGGACTAGGAAACAGTCAGAGAAACCAGAGTAATAGTTTTTCCTGCAAAATTTCCCCTTGTGCAAGATGAACGAACGTCTCTCCACATGCTCAGTTCTGAGAGATAAGTGTGTGTGAAAGCCGTCCTTCATCTAGCTTGTTGGGAACACAAAGTTTCTTTTCAGTTGCAAACTCCACTCCATATATATATGGGGAGGTACTAGCTCCAACTCGGTTTTAAAGTGAAAACAGCAGGAAATTCAAAACGGCACTATGAAACAGACTGTGAAACCAGAGTAAAACTTTCTCCTGCAACACGTTCCCTTGGTGCTTAGTGAACGAAAGTCTCTCCACATGCTCAGTTCTGAGAGATAAGTGTGTGTGAAACCGTCCTTCACGTAGCTTGTTGGGTACACAAAGTTTCTTTCAGTTGCAAAATCCACTCCACACATATATATGGGGAGGTACTAGCTCAAACTCTGTTTTACAGTGAAAAGTGCAGGAACTTCAAACCGGCACTAGGAAACCGACTGAGAAACCAGAGTAAGAGTTTTTCCTGCAACCCGTTCCCTTGGTGTTAGATGAACGAAAGTCACTCCATATGCTCAGTTCTGAGAGATAAATGTGTGTGAAAGCCGAACTTCACCTAGCTTGTTGGGAACACAAAGTTTCTTTTCAGTTGCAAACACCATTGCATAAATATATATGGGCAGGTACTAGCTCCAACTCGATTTTACAGTGAAAACAGCAGGAACTTCAAACCGGCACTATGAAACAGATTGAAAATCCAGAGTAAACTTTCTCCTGCAACCCGTTCCCTTGCTGCTAGATGAACGAATGTCTCTCCACATGATCAGTTCTGAGAGATAAATGGGTGTGAAAGCCGTTCTTCAACTAACTTCTTGGGAACATAAAGTTTCTTTTCAGTTGCAAACTCCACTCCATAAATATATATGGGGAGGTACTAGCTCCAACTCGGTTTTACAGTGAAAACAGCAGGAAATTCAAAACGGCACTATGAAACAGACTGAGAAACCAGAGTAAAACTTTCTCCTGCAACCCGTTCACTTGCTGCTAGATGAACGAACGTCTCTCCACATGCTCAGTTCTGAGAGATAAGTGTGTGTGTAAGCCGATCTCCAGCTAGCTTTTTGGGAACACAAAGTTCCTTTCAGTTGCAAACACCACTCCATACATATATATGGGGAGGTTCTAGCTCCAACTCGGTTTTACAGTGAAAACTGCAGGAAATTCAAACCTGCACTAGGAAACAGACTGAGAATCCAGAGTAAAATTTTCTCCTGCAACACGTTCCCTTGGTGCTTAGTGAACGAAAGTCTCTCCACATGCTCAGTTCTGAGAGATAAGTGTGTGTGAAACCGTCCTTCACCTAGCTTGTTGGGTACACAAAGTTTCTTTTCAGTTGCAAACTCCACTCCACACATATATATGGGGAGGTACAAGCTCCAACTCTGTTTTACAGTGAAAACTGCAGGAATTTCAAACCGGCACTAGGAAATAGACTGAGATCCAGATTAAAGATTCTCCTGCTACCCGTTCCCTTGGTGCTACGTGAATGAACGTTTCTCCACATGCTCACTTCTGAGAGATAAATGTGTGTGAAAGCTGTCCTTCAACTAGCTTGTTGGGAACACAAAGTTTCTTTTCAGTAGCAAACTCCAATCCATACATATATATGGGGAGGTACTAGCTCCAACTCGGTTTTACAGTGAAAACTGCAGGGACTTCAAACCGGCACTAGGAAACAGACTGAGAAACCAGAGTAATTGTTTCTCATGTAATCCGTTCCTTTGTTGCTAGGTGAAAGAAAGTCTCTCCACATGCTCAGTTCTGAGAGATAACTATGTGTGAAAGCTGTACTTCACCTAGATTGTTGGGAACACAAAGTTTCTTTTCAGTTACAAACCCCACTCCTTACATGTATATGGTGAGGTACTAGATCCAAATCGGTTTTACAGTGAAAACTGCAGGAACTTCAAACCGGCACTAGGAAACAGACTGAGAAAACAGAGTAAAAGTTTCTCCTGCAACCCGTTCCCTTGATGAGAGGTGAACGAACTTCTCACCCCATGCTCAGTTCTGGAGATAAATGTGTGTGAAAGCCATCCTTCACCTAGCTTGTTGGGAACACAAAGTTTCTTTACAGTAGCAAATTCCACTCCATACATATATATGGGGAGGTACAAGCTCCAACTCGATTTTACAGTGAAAACTGCAGGAACATCAAACCGGCACTAGGAAACAGACTGAGAAACCAGAGTAAAAGTTTCTCCTGCAACCCATTCCATATGTGCTAGACGAACGAACGTCTCTCCACATGCTCAGTTCTGAGAGATAATTGTGTGTGAAAGCTGTCCTTCACCTAGCTTGTTGGGAACACAAAGTTTCTTTTCAGTTGCAAACCCCAATCCATACATTTATATGGTGAGTTACTAGCCCCAACTCGGTTTTACAGTGAAAACTGCAGGGACTTCAAAACGGCACTAGGAAACAGACTGAGAAACCAGAGTAATTGTTTCTCCTGTAATCCGTTCCCTTAGTGCTAGGTGAACGAACGTCTCTCCACATGCTCAGTTCTGAGAGATAATTGTGTGTGAAAGCCGTCCTTCACCTAGCTTGTTGGGAACACAAAGTTTCTTTTAAGTTGCAAACCCCAATCCATACATTTATACGGTGAGGTACTAGATCCAACTCGGTTTTACAGTGAAAACTGCAGGAACTTCAAACTGGCACTAGGAAACAGACTGAGAAAACAGAGTAAAATTTTCTCCTGCACCCCGTTCCCTTGGTGCTAGGTGAACGAAAGTCTCTCCAAATGCTCAGTTCTGGAGATAAATGTGTGTGAAAGCCATCCTTCACCTAGCTTTTTGGGAACACAAAGATTCTTTTCAGTAGCAAACTCCACTCCATACATATATATTTTGATTTACTAGCTCCAAATCGCTTTTACATTGAAAACTGCAGGAACTTCAAACCGGCACTAGGAAACAGACTGAGAATCCAGAGTGAAAATTTCTCCTGCACCCCGTTCCCTTGGTGCTAGATGAACGTACGTCTCTCCACATGCTTAGTTCTGAGAGGAAATGTGTGTGAAAGCCGTCCTTAACCTAGGTTTTTGGGAACACAAAGTTTCTTTTCAGTTTCAAACTCCACTCCATATATTTATATGGTGAGGTACTACCTCCAACTCTCTTTTACAGTGAAAACTGCAGGAAGTTCAAAAGGCACTGGGAAACAGACTGAGAAACCAGAGTATAATTTTCTCATGCCACCCGTTCCCTTTGTGCTAGATGAACGAACGTCTCTCCACATGCTCAGTACTGAGAGATAAGTGTGTGTGAAAGCCGTCCTTCAACCATGATGTTGGGAACACAAAGTTACTTTTTAGTTGCAAACTCAAATCCATACATATATATTTGGTGATGTACGAGCTCCAACTAAGTTTTATAGTGAAAACTGCAGGAAATTCAAACCGGCACTAGGAAACAGACTGAGAAACCAGAGTAAAAGTTTCTCCTGCAACCCATGCAATGGTGCTTGGTAAACGAACGTCTCTCCACATGCTCAGTTCTGAGGGATAATTGTGTGTGAAAGCTGTCCTTCACCTAGCTTGTTGGGAACACAAATTTCTTTTCAGTTGCAAACTCCAATCCATACATATATATTTGGGGAGGTACGAGCTCCAACTCGGTTTTACAGTGAAAATTGTAGGAACTTCAAACCGGCACTAGGAAACAGACTGAGAAACCAGAGTAAAAGTTTCTCCTGCAAACCGTTTCCTTGGTGCTAATTGAACGAACGTCTCTCCATATGCTCAGTTCTGAGAGATAAGTTTGTGTGAAAGCCGACCTTCACCTAGCTTGTTAGTAACACAAAGTTTCTTTTCAGTTGCAAACTCCACTCCATACATATATATGGGGAGGTAATTGCTCCAACTCGGCTTTTCAGTGAAAACTGCAGGAACTTAAAACCAAGACTAGGAATCAGACTGAGAAACCAGAGTAAAATTTCCCTGCAACCCGTTCCCTTGGTGCTATGTGAACGAACGTCTCTCCACATGCTCAGTTCTGAGAGATAAGTGTTTGTGAAAGACGTCATTCAACTAAATTGTTGGGAATACAAAGTTTCTGTTCAGTTGGAAACTCAAATCAATATATTACTATGGGGAGTTACTAGCTCCAAATCCATTTTACAGTTAAAACTGCAGGAAATTCAAACCGGCACTAGAAAACATTCAGAGAAACCAGAGTAATAGTTTTTCCTGCAAACTTTTCCCCTTGTGCTAGATGAACGAACGTCTCTCCACATGCTCAATTCTGAGAGATAAGTGTGTGTGAAAGCCGTACTTCACCTAGATTGTTGGGAACACAAAGTTTCTTTTCAGTTGAAAACCCCACTCCATACATATATATGGTGAAGTACTAGAACCAACTCGGTTTTACAGTGAAACTGCAGGAACTTCAAACTGGCACTAGGAAACAGACTGAGAAAACAGAGTAAAAGCTTCTCCTGCCACCCATTCCCTTTGTGTTAGATGAACGAAAAGCTCTCCACATGCTCAGTTCTGAGAGATAAGTGTGTGTGAAAGCCGTCCTTCACATAGTTTGTTGGGAAAACAAAGTTTCTTTTCATTTGCAAACTCCAATCCATACATATATATTTGGGGAGTTACGAGCTCCATCTCGGTTTTACAGTGAAAATTGCAGGAACTTCAAACCGGCACTAGGAAACCGACTGAGAAACCAGAGTAAGAGTTTTTCCTGCAACCCATTCCCTTGGTGTTAGATGAACGAAAGTCACTCCATATGCTCAGTTCTGAGAGATAAATGTGTGTGAAAGCTGAACTTCACCTAGCTTGTTGGGAACACAAAGTTTCTTTTCAGTTGCAAACACCATTGCATAAATATATATGGGCAGGTACTAGCTCCAACTCGATTTTACAGTGAAAACAGCAGGAACTTCAAACCGGCACTATGAAACAGACTGAGAATCCAGAGTAAACTTTCTCCTGCAACCCGTTCCCTTGCTGCTAGATGAACGAATGTCTCTCCACATGCTCAGTTCTGAGAGATAAATGGGTGTGAAAGCCGTTCTTCAACTAACTTCTTGGGAACATAAAGTTTCTTTTCAGTTGCAAACTCCACTCCATAAATATATATGGGGAGGTACAAGCTCCAACTCGATTTTACAGTGAAAACTGCAGGAAATTCAAACCGGCACTAGGAAACAGACTGAGAAACCAGAGAAAAAGTTTCTCCTGCAACAAATTCCCTTGGTGCTAGATGAACGAAAGTCTCTCCACTTGCTCAGTTCTGAGAGGTAAGTGTGTGTGAAAGCCGTCCTTCAACCAGGATGTTGGGAAAACAAAGTTACTTTTTAGTTGCAAACTCAAGTCCATACATATATATTTGGTGATGTACGAGCTCCAACGATGTTTTATATTGAAAACTGCATTAAATTCAAACCGGCACTAGGAAACAGACTGAGAAACCATAGTAAGAGTTTTTCCTGCAAACCGTTCCCTTGGGGCTAAGTGAACGAAAGTCTCTCCACATGCTCAGTTCTGAGAGATAAGTGTGTGTGAAACCGTCCTTCACCTAGCTTGTTGGGAACACAAAGTTTCTTTTCAGTTGCAAACTCCACTCCACACATATATATGGGGAGGTACTAGCTCCAACTCTGTTTTACAGTGAAAACTGCAGGAACTTCAAACCGGCACTAGGAAACAGACAGAGATCCACATTAAAGATTCTCCTGCAACCCGTTCCCTTGGTGCTAGGTGAACGAACGTTTCTCCACATGATCAGTTCTGAGAGATAAATGTGTGTTAAAGCCGTCCTTAATCTAGCTTGTTGGGAACACAAAGTTTCTTTTCATTTGCAAACTCCACTCCATATATATATGGGGAGGTACTAGCTCCAACTCGGTTTTACAGAGAAAACATCAGGAACTTCAAACCGGCACTATGAAACAGACTGAGAAACCAGAGTAAAAGTTTTTCCTGCCACCTGTTCCCTTTGTGCTAGATGAACGAACGTCTCTCCACTTGCTCAGTTCTGAGAGGTAAGTGTGTGTGAAAGCCGTCCTTCAACCAGGATGTTGGGAACACAAAGTTACTTTTTAGTTGCAAACTCAAATCCATACATATATATTTGGTGATGTACGAGCTCCAAGGATGTTTTATAGTGAAAACTGCAGGAAATTCAAACCGGCACTAGGAAACAGACTGAGAAACCAGAGTAAAATTTTCTCCTGCAAACCGTTCCCTTGGTGCTAAGTGAACGAAAGTCTCTCCACATGCTCAGTTCTGAGAGATAAGAGTGTGTGAAACCGTCCTTCACCTAGCTTGTTGGGAACACAAAGTTTCTTTTCAGTTGCAAACTCCACTCCACACATATATATGGGGAGGTACAAGCTCCAACTCTGTTTTACAGTGAAAAATGCAGGAACTTCAAACCGGCACTAGGAATCAGACTGAGATCCACATTAAAGATTCTCCTGCAACCCGTTCCCTTGGTGCTAGGTGAACGAACGTTTCTCCACATGCTCACTTCTGAGAGATAAATGTGTGTGAAAGCCGTCCTTCAACTACCTTGTTGGGAACACAAAGTTTCTTTTCAGTTGCAAACTCCAATCCATACATATATATGGGGAAGTACTAGCTCCAACTTGGTTTTACAGTGAAAACTGCAGGAAATTCAAACCGGCACTAGGAAACAGACTGAGAAACCAGAGTAATTGTTTCTCATGTAATCCGTTCCCTTGGTGCTATGTGAACGAATGTCTCTCCACATGCTCTGTTCTGAGACATAAGTGTGTGTGAAAGCCGTACTTTACCTAGATTGTTGGGAACACAAAGTTTCTTTTAAGTTGCAATCCCCACTCCATACATGTATATGGTGAGGTACTAGATCCAACTCGGTTTTACAGTGAAAACTGCAGGAAATTCAAACCGGCACTAGGAAACAGACTGAGAATCCAGAGTAAAATTTTCTCCTGCAACCCATTCCATATGTGCTAGACGAATGAACGTCTCTCCACATGCTCAGTTCTGAGAGATAATTGTGTGTGAAAGCCGACATTCACCTAGCTTGTTGGGAACACAGAGTTTCTTTTCAGTTGCAAAATCCACTCCATACGAATATATGGGGAGGTACAAGCTCCAACTCGTATTTACAGTGAAAACTGCAGGAAATTCAAACCGGCACTAGGAAACAGACTGAGAAACCAGAGTAAAAGTTTCTCCTGCAACCCGTTCTCATGTTGCTAGATGAAAGAACGTCTCTCCACATGCTCAGTTCTGAGAGATAAATGTGTGTTAAAGCCGTCCTTCATCTAGCTTGTTGGGAACACAAAGTTTCTTTTCAGTTGCAAACTCCACTCCATATATATATGGGGAGGTACTAGCTCCAACTCGGTTTTACAGTGAAAACAGCAGGAACTTCAAACCGGCCCTATGAAACAGTCAGAGAAACCAGAGTAAAACTTTCTCCTGCAACCGGTTCCCTTGCTGCTAGATGAACGAACGTCTCTCCACATGCTCAGTTCTGAGAGATAATTGTGTGTGAAAGCCGAACTTCAGCTAGCTTGTTGGGAAAACAAAGTTTCTTTTCAGTTGCAAACACCACTCCATACATATATATTGGGAGGTTCTAGCTCCAACTCGGTTTTACAGTGAAAGCTGCAGGAACTTCAAACCGGCACTAGGAAACAGACTGGGACCCAGAATAAAGATTCTCCTGCAACCCGTTCCCTTGGTGCTAGGTGAACGCACGTTTCTCCACATGCTCACTTCTGAGAGATAAATGTGTGTGAAAGCCGTCCTTCGACTAGCTTGTTTTGAACACAAAGTTTTATTTCAGTTGCAAACTCCAATCCATTCATATATATGGGGAGGTACTAGCTCCAACTCGGTTTTACAGTGAAAACTGCAGGAACTACAAACCAGCACTAGGAAACAGACTGAGAAAACAGAGTAAAAGTTTCTCCTGCAACCCGTTCACTTGGTGATAGGTGAACGAACGTCTCACCCCATGCTCAGTTCTGGAGATAAATGTGTGTGAAAGCCATCCTTCACATAGCTTGTTGGGATCACAAAGTTTCTTTTCAGTAGCAAACCCCACTAAATACATATATATGGGGAGGAACTAGCTCCAACTCGATTTTACAGTGAAAACTGCCGGAAATTCAAACCGGCACTAGGAAACAGACTGAGAAACCAGAGTAAAAGTTTCTCCTGCAACCCATTCCATATGTGCTAGACGAACGAACGTCTCTCCACATGCTCAGTTCTGAGAGATAATTGTGTGTGAAAGCCGACCTTCTCCTAGCTTGTTGGGAACACAAAGTTTATTTTCAGTTGCAAAATCCACTCCATACTTATATATGGGGAGGTACAAGCTCCAACTCGGATTTACAGTGAAAACTGCAGGAACTTCAAACCGGCACTAGGAAACAGACTGAGAAACCAGAGTAAAAGTTTCTCCTGCAACCCGTTCTCATGGTGCTAGATGAAAGAACGTCTCTCCACATGCTCAGTTCTGAGAGATAATTGTGTGTGAAAGCCGACCTTCTCCTAGCTTGTTGGGAACACAAAGTTTATTTTCAGTTGCAAAATCCACTCCATACTTATATATGGGGAGGTACAAGCTCCAACTCGGATTTACAGTGAAAACTGCAGGAACTTCAAACCGGCACTAGGAAACAGACTGAGAAACCAGAGTAAAAGTTTCTCCTGCAACCCGTTCTCATGGTGCTAGATGAAAGAACGTCTCTCCACATGCTCAGTTCTGAGAGATAAATGTGTGTTAAAACCGTCCTTCATCTAGCTTGTTGGGAACACAAAGTTTCTTTTCAGTTGCAAACTCCACTCCATATATATATGGGGAGGTACTAGCTCCAACTCGGTTTTACAGTGAAAACAGCAGGAACTTCAAACCGGCCCTATGAAACAGTCAGAGAAACCAGAGTAAAACTTTCTCCTGCAACCGGTTCCCTTGCTGCTAGATGAACGAACGTCTCTCCACATGCTCAGTTCTGAGAGATAATTGTGTGTGAAAGCCGAACTTCAGCTAGCTTGTTGGGAAAACAAAGTTTCTTTTCAGTTGCAAACACCACTCCATACATATATATTGGGAGGTTCTAGCTCCAACTCGGTTTTACAGTGAAAGCTGCAGGAACTTCAAACCGGCACTAGGAAACAGACTGGGACCCAGAATAAAGATTCTCCTGCAAACCGTTCCCTTGGTGCTAGGTGAACGCACGTTTCTCCACATGCTCACTTCTGAGAGATAAATGTGTGTGAAAGCCGTCCTTCGACTAGCTTGTTGGGAACACAAAGTTTCATTTCAGTTGCAAACTCCAATCCATTAATATATATGGGGAGGTACTAGCTTCAACTCGGTTTTACAGTGAAAACTGCAGGAACTACAAACCAGCACTAGGAAACAGACTGAGAAAACAGAGTAAAAGTTTCTCCTGCAACCCGTTCACTTGGTGATAGGTGAACGAACGTCTCACCCCATGCTCAGTTCTGGAGATAAATGTGTGTGAAAGCCATCCTTCACATAGCTTGTTGGGATCACAAAGTTTCTTTTCAGTAGCAAACCCCACTAAATACATATATATGGGGAGGAACTAGCTCCAACTCGATTTTACAGTGAAAACTGCCGGAAATTCAAACCGGCACTAGGAAACAGACTGAGAAACCAGAGTAAAAGTTTCTCCTGCAACCCATTCCATATGTGCTAGACGAACGAACGTCTCTCCACATGCTCAGTTCTGAGAGATAATTGTGTGTGAAAGCCGACCTTCTCCTAACTTGTTGGGAACACAAAGTTTATTTTCAGTTGCAAAATCCACTCCATACTTATATATGGGGAGGTACAAGCTCCAACTCGGATTTAAAGTGAAAACTGCAGGGTCTTCAAACCGGCACTAGGAAACAGACTGAGAAACCAGAGTAAAAGTTTCTCCTGCAACCCGTTCTCATGGTGCTAGATGAACGAACGTCTCTCCACATGCTCACTTCTGAGAGATAAGTGTGTGTGAAAGCCGTACTTCAAATAGCTTGTTGGGAACACAAAGTTTCTTTTCAGTTGCAAACTCCACTCCATAAATATATATGGGGAGGTACTAGCTCCAACTCGATTTTACAGTGAAATCCGCAAGAAATTCAAACCGGCACTAGGAAACAGACTGAGAAATTAGAGAAAAAGTTTCTCCTGCAACCCATTCCCTTGGTGCTAGATGAACGAAATTCTCTCCACTTGCTCAGTTCTGAGAGATAATGTGTGTGAAAGCCGTACTTAACCTAGGTTGTTGGGTACACAAAGATTCTTTTCAGTTGCAAACTCCACTGGATATATTTATATGGTGAGGTACTAGCTCCAACTCGGTTTTACAGTGAATACTGCAGGAAGTTCAAAAGGCACTAGGAAACAGACTGAGAAACCAGAGTAAAAATTTTCCTTACACCCGTTCCCTTTGTGCTAGATGAACGAACGTCTCTCCACATGCTCAGTTCTGAGAGATACGTGTGTGAGAAAGCCGTCCTTCAACTAGCGTGTTGGGAACACAAAGTTTCTTTTCAGATGCAAACTCCAATCCATACATATATATGGGGAAGAACTAGCTCCAACTTGGTTTTACATTGAAAACTGCAGGGACTTCAAACCGCCACTAGGAAACAGACTGAGAAACCAGAGTAATTGTTTCTCATGTAATCCGTTCCCTTGGTGCTAGGTGAACGAATGTCTCTCCACATGCTCTGTTCTGAGAGATAAGTGTGTGTGAATGCCGTACTTCACCTAGATTGTTGGGAACACAAAGTTTCTTTTCAGTTGCAATCCCCACTCCATACATGTATATGGTGAGGTAATAGATCCAACTCGTTTTTACAGTGAAAACTGCAGGAACTTCAAACTGGCACTAGGAAACAGACTGAGAAAACCGAGTAAAAGTTTCTCCTGCAACCCGTTCCCTTGGTGCTAGGTGAACGAACGTCTCACCCCATGCTCAGTTCTGGAGATAAATGTGTGTGAAAGCCAACCTTCACATAGCTTGTTGGGAACACAAAGTTTCTTTTCAGTAGCAAATTCCACTCCATACTTATATATGGGGAGGTACTAGCTCCAACTCGGTTTTACAGTGAAAACAGCAGGAACTTCAAACCGGCCCTATGAAACAGTCAGAGAAACCAGAGTAAAACTTTCTCCTGCAACCGGTTCCCTTGCTGCTAGATGAACGAACGTCTCTCCACATGCTCAGTTCTGAGAGATAATTGTGTGTGAAAGCCGAACTTCAGCTAGCTTGTTGGGAAAACAAAGTTTCTTTTCAGTTGCAAACACCACTCCATACATATATATTGGGAGGTTCTAGCTCCAACTCGGTTTTACAGTGAAAGCTGCAGGAACTTCAAACCGGCACTAGGAAACAGACTGGGACCCAGAATAAAGATTCTCCTGCAAACCGTTCCCTTGGTGCTAGGTGAACGCACGTTTCTCCACATGCTCACTTCTGAGAGATAAATGTGTGTGAAAGCCGTCCTTCGACTAGCTTGTTGGGAACACAAAGTTTCATTTCAGTTGCAAACTCCAATCCATTAATATATATGGGGAGGTACTAGCTTCAACTCGGTTTTACAGTGAAAACTGCAGGAACTACAAACCAGCACTAGGAAACAGACTGAGAAAACAGAGTAAAAGTTTCTCCTGCAACCCGTTCACTTGGTGATAGGTGAACGAACGTCTCACCCCATGCTCAGTTCTGGAGATAAATGTGTGTGAAAGCCATCCTTCACATAGCTTGTTGGGATCACAAAGTTTCTTTTCAGTAGCAAACCCCACTAAATACATATATATGGGGAGGAACTAGCTCCAACTCGATTTTACAGTGAAAACTGCCGGAAATTCAAACCGGCACTAGGAAACAGACTGAGAAACCAGAGTAAAAGTTTCTCCTGCAACCCATTCCATATGTGCTAGACGAACGAACGTCTCTCCACATGCTCAGTTCTGAGAGATAATTGTGTGTGAAAGCCGACCTTCTCCTAACTTGTTGGGAACACAAAGTTTATTTTCAGTTGCAAAATCCACTCCATACTTATATATGGGGAGGTACAAGCTCCAACTCGGATTTACAGTGAAAACTGCAGGAACTTCAAACCGGCACTAGGAAACAGACTGAGAAACCAGAGTAAAAGTTTCTCCTGCAACCCGTTCTCATGGTGCTAGATGAACGAACGTCTCTCCACATGCTCACTTCTGAGAGATAAGTGTGTGTGAAAGCCGTACTTCAAATAGCTTGTTGGGAACACAAAGTTTCTTTTCAGTTGCAAACTCCACTCCATAAATATATATGGGGAGGTACTAGCTCCAACTCGATTTTACAGTGAAATCTGCAAGAAATTCAAACCGGCACTAGGAAACAGACTGAGAAATTAGAGAAAAAGTTTCTCCTGCAACCCATTCCCTTGGTGCTAGATGAACGAAATTCTCTCCACTTGCTCAGTTCTGAGAGATAATGTGTGTGAAAGCCGTACTTAACCTAGGTTGTTGGGTACACAAAGATTCTTTTCAGTTGCAAACTCCACTGGATATATTTATATGGTGAGGTACCAGCTCCAACTCGGTTTTACAGTGAATACTGCAGGAAGTTCAAAAGGCACTAGGAAACAGACTGAGAAACCAGAGTAAAAATTTTCCTTACACCCGTTCCCTTTGTGCTAGATGAACGAACGTCTCTCCACATGCTCAGTTCTGAGAGATACGTGTGTGAGAAAGCCGTCCTTCAACTAGCGTGTTGGGAACACAAAGTTTCTTTTCAGATGCAAACTCCAATCCATACATATATATGGGGAAGAACTAGCTCCAACTTGGTTTTACATTGAAAACTGCAGGGACTTCAAACCGCCACTAGGAAACAGACTGAGAAACCAGAGTAAAAGTTTTTCCTGCCACCCGTTCCCTTTGTGCTAGATGAACGAACGTCTCTCCACTTGCTCAGTTCTGAGAGGTAAGTGTGTGTGAAAGCCGTCCTTCAACCAGGATGTTGGGAACACAAAGTTACTTTTTAGTTGCAAACTCAAATCCATACATATATATTTGGTGATGTACGAGCTCCAAGGATGTTTTATAGTGAAAACTGCAGGAAATTCAAACCGGCACTAGGAAACAGACTGAGAAACCAGAGTAAAATTTTCTCCTGCAAACCGTTCCCTTGGTGCTAAGTGAACGAAAGTCTCTCCACATGCTCAGTTCTGAGAGATAAGAGTGTGTGAAACCGTCCTTCACCTAGCTTGTTGGGAACACAAAGTTTCTTTTCAGTTGCAAACTCCACTCCACACATATATATATGGAGGTACAAGCTCCAACTCTGTTTTACAGTGAAAAATGCAGGAACTTCAAACAGGCACTAGGAATCAGACTGAGATCCACATTAAAGATTCTCCTGCAACCCGTTCCCTTGGTGCTAGGTGAACGAACGTTTCTCCACATGCTCACTTCTGATAGATAAATGTGTGTGAAAGCCGTCCTTCAACTACCTTGTTGGGAACACAAAGTTTCTTTCCAGTTGCAAATTCCAATCCATACATATATATGGGGAAGTACTAGCTCCAACTTGGTTTTATAGAGAAAACTGCAGGGTCTTCAAACCGGCACTAGGAAACAGACTGAGAAACCAGAGTAATTGTTTCTCATGTAATCCGTTCCCTTGGTGCTATGTGAACGAATGTCTCTCCACATGCTCTGTTCTGAGACATAAGTGTGTGTGAAAGCCGTACTTCACCTAGATTGTTGGGAACACAAAGTTTCTTTTAAGTTGCAATCCCCACTCCATACATGTATATGGTGAGGTACTAGATCCAACTCGGTTTTACAGTGAAAACTGCAGGAACTTCAAACGGGCACTAGGAAACAGACTGAGAAAACCGAGTAAAAGTTTCTCCTGCAAACCGTTCCCTTGGTGCTAGGTGAACGAACGTCTCACCCCATGCTCAGTTCTGGAGATAAATGTGTGTGAAAGCCATCCTTCACCTAGCTGGTTGGGAACACAAAGTTTCTTTTCAGTAGCAAACTCCACTCCATACATATATATGGGGAGGTACAAGCTCCAACTCGGTTTTACAGTGAAAACTGCAGGAACATCAAACCGGCACTAGGAAACAGACTGAGAAACCAGAGTAAAAGTTTCTCCTGCAACCCATTCCATATGTGCTAGACGAACGAACGTCTCTCCACATGCTCAGTTCTGAGAGATAATTGTGTGTGAAAGCTGTCCTTCACCTAGCTTGTTGGGAACACAAAGTTTCTTTTCAGTTGCAAACCCCAATCCATACATTTATATGGTGAGGTACTAGTTCCAACTCCGTTTTACAGTGAAAACTGCAGGGACTTCAAAACGGCACTAGGAAACAGACTGAGAAAAAAGAGTAATTGTTTCTCCTGTAATCCGTTCCCTTGGTGCTAGGTGAACGAAAGTCTCTCCCCATGCTCAGTTCTGGAGATAAATGTGTGTGAAAGCCATCCTTCACCTAGCTTTTTGGGAACACAAAGATTCTTTTCAGTAGCAAACTCCACTCCATACATATATATTTGGAGGTACTAGCTCCAACTCGCTTTTACATTGAAAACTGCAGGAACTTCAAACCGGCACTAGGAAACAGACTGAGAATCCAGAGTGAAAATTTCTCCTGCACCCCGTTCCCTTGGTGCTAGATGAACGTACGTCTCTCCACATGCTTAGTTCTGAGAGGAAATGTGTGTGAAAGCCGTCCTTAACTTAGGTTTTTGGGAACACAAAGTTTCTTTTCAGTTTCAAACTCCACTCCATATATTTATATGGTGAGGTACTACCTCCAACTCGGTTTTACAGTGAAAACTGCAGGAAGTTCAAAAGGCACTGGGAAACAGACTGAAAACCAGAGTAATTGTTTCCCATGTAATCCGTTCCCTTGGTGCTAGGTGAACGAATGTCTCTCCACATGCTCTGTTCTGAGAGATAAGTGTGTGTGAAAGCCGTACTTCACCTAGATTGTTGGGAACACAAAGTTTCTTTTCAGTTGCAATCCCCACTCCATACATGTATATGGTGAGGTACTAGATCCAACTCGGTTTTACAGTGAAAACTTCAGGAACTTCAAACGGGCACTAAGAAACAGACTGAGAAAACCGAATAAAAGTTTCTCCTGCAACCCGTTCCCTTGGTGCTAGGTGAACGAACGTTTCTCCACATGCTCACTTCTAAGAGATAAATGTGTGTGAAAGCCGTCCTTCGACTAGCTTGTTGGGAACACAAAGTTTCATTTCAGTTGCAAACTCCAATCCATTCATATATATGGGGAGGTACTAGCTCCAACTCGGTTTTACAGTGAAAACTGCAGGGACTTCAAACCGGGACTAGGAAACAGACTGAGAAAACAGAGTAAAAGTTTCTCCTGCAACCCGTTCACTTGGTGAAAGGTGAACGAACGTCTCACCCCATGCTCAGTTCTGGAGATAAATGTGTGTGAAAGCCATCCTTCACCTAGCTTGTTAGGATCACAAAGTTTCTTTTCAGTAGCAAACCCCACTAAATACATATATATGGGGAGGTACTAGCTCCAACTCGGTTTTACAGTGAAAACTGCCGGAAATTCAAACCGGCACTAGGAAACAGACAGAGAAACCAGAGTAAAAGTTTCTCCTGCAACCCATTCCATATGTGCTAGGCGAACGAACGTCTCTCCACATGCTCAGTTCTGAGAGATAATTGTGTGTGAAAGCCGACCTTCTCCTAGCTTGTTGGGAACACAAAGTTTATTTTCAGTTCCAAAATCCACTCCTTATATATATATGGGGAGGTACAAGCTCCAACTCGGATTTACAGTGAAAACTGCAGGAACTTCAAACCGGCACTAGGAAACAGACTGAGAAACCAGAGTAAAAGTTTCTCCTGCAACCCGTTCTCATGGTGCTAGATGAAAGATCGTCTCTCCACATGCTCAGTGCTGAGAAATAAGTGTGTTTTAAAGCCGTCCTACAACCAGGTTTTTGGGAACACAAAGTTACTTTTTAGTTGCAAACTCAAATGCATACATATATATTTGGGGATATACGAGCTCCAACTAGGTTTTATAGTGAAAACTGCAGGAAATTCAAACCGGCACTAGGAAACAGACTGAGAAACCATAGTAAAAGTTTCTCCTGCAAACTTTTCCCTTTGTGCTAGATGAACGAACGTCTGTCCACATGCTCAATTCTGAGAGATAATTGTGTGTGAAAGCCGTCCTTCACCTAGCTTGTTGGGAATATAAAGTTTCTTTTCAGTTGAAAACTCAACTGCATACATATATATGGGATGGTACAAACTGGACCTGATTTTTACAGTGAAAACAGCAGGAACTTCAACCCGGCACTAGGAATCAGACTGAGAAACCAGAGTAAAAGTTTCTCCAGCAACCATTTCAATTGGTGCTAGATGAACGAACGTCTCTCCACATGCTCAGTTCTGAGAGATATTTGTGTTTGAAAGCCGAACTTCACCTATCTTGTTGGGAACACAAAGTTTCTTTTCAGTTGCAAACTCCAATCCATTCATATATATGGGGAGGTACTAGCTCCAACTCGGTTTTACAGTGAAAACTGCAGGGACTTCAAACCGGGACTAGGAAACAGACTGAGAAAACAGAGTAAAAGTTTCTCCTGCAACCCGTTCACTTGGTGATAGGTGAACGAACGTCTCACCCCATGCTCAGTTCTGGAGATAAATGTGTGTGAAAGCCATCCTTCACCTAGCTTGTTAGGATCACAAAGTTTCTTTTCAGTAGCAAACCCCACTAAATACATATATATGGGGAGGTACTAGCTCCAACTCGGTTTTACAGTGAAAACTGCCGGAAATTCAAACCGGCACTAGGAAACAGACTGAGAAACCAGAGTAAAAGTTTCTCCTGCAACCCATTCCATATGTGCTAGGCGAACGAACGTCTCTCCACATGCTCAGTTCTGAGAGATAATTGTGTGTGAAAGCCGACCTTCTCCTAGCTTGTTGGGAACACAAAGTTTATTTTCAGTTGCAAAATCCACTCCTTATATATATATGGGGAGGTACAAGCTCCAACTCGGATTTACAGTGAAAACTGCAGGAACTTCAAACCGGCACTAGGAAACAGACTGAGAAACCAGAGTAAAAGTTTCTCCTGCAACCCGTTCTCATGGTGCTAGATGAAAGATCGTCTCTCCACATGCTCAGTGCTGAGAAATAAGTGTGTTTTAAAGCCGTCCTACAACCAGGTTTTTGGGAACACAAAGTTACTTTTTAGTTGCAAACTCAAATGCATACATATATATTTGGGGATATACGAGCTCCAACTAGGTTTTATAGTGAAAACTGCAGGAAATTCAAACCGGCACTAGGAAACAGACTGAGAAACCATAGTAAAAGTTTCTCCTGCAAACTTTTCCCTTTGTGCTAGATGAACGAACGTCTGTCCACATGCTCAATTCTGAGAGATAATTGTGTGTGAAAGCCGTCCTTCACCTAGCTTGTTGGGAATATAAAGTTTCTTTTCAGTTGAAAACTCAACTGCATACATATATATGGGATGGTACAAACTGGACCTGATTTTTACAGTGAAAACAGCAGGAACTTCAACCCGGCACTAGGAATCAGACTGAGAAACCAGAGTAAAAGTTTCTCCAGCAACCATTTCAATTGGTGCTAGATGAACGAACGTCTCTCCACATGCTCAGTTCTGAGAGATATTTGTGTTTGAAAGCCGAACTTCACCTATCTTGTTGGGAACACAAAGTTTCTTTTCAGTTGCAAACTCCACTCCATACATATATATGTGGAGGTAATAGCTCCAACTCGGTTCTACAGTGAAAACTGCAGGAACTTCAAACCGGCACTAGGAAACAGACTGAGAAACCAGAGTAATTGTTTGTCCTGTAAACCGTACCCTTGATTCTAGGTGAATGAACGTCTCTCCACATGCTCACTTCTGAGAGATAAGTGTGTGTGAAAGCCGTACTTCAACTAGCTTGTTGGGAACACAAAGTTTCTTTTCAGTTGCAAACTCCACTCCATAAATATATATGGGGAGGTACTAGCTCCAACTCGATTTTACAGTGAAAACTGCAAGAAATTCAAACCGGCACTAGGAAAAAGACTGAGAAACTAGAGAAAAAGTTTCTACTGCAACCCATTTCCTTGGTGCTAGATGAACGAAATTCTCTCCACTTGCTCAGTTCTGAGAGATAATGTGTGTGAAAGCCGTACTTAACCTAGGTTGTTGGGAACACAAAGATTCTTTTAAGTTGCAAACTCCACTCGATATATTTATATGGTGAGGTACTAGCTCCAACTCGGTTTTACAGTGAAAACTGCAGGAAGTTCAAAAGGCACTAGGAAACAGACTGAGAAACCAGAGTAAAATTTTTCCCTGACACCCGTTCCCTTTGTGCTAGATGAACGAACGTCTCTCCACATGCTCAGTTCTGAGAGATAAGTGTGTGAGAAACCCGTCCTTCAACTAGCTTGTTGGGAACACAAAGTTTCTTTTCAGTTGCAAACTCCAATCCATACATATATATGGGGAAGAACTAGCTCCAACTTGGTTTTACATTGAAAACTGCAGGGACTTCAAACCGCCACTAGGAAACAGACTGAGAAACCAGAGTAATTGTTTCTCATGTAATCCGTTCCCTTGGTGCTAGGTGAACGAATGTCTCTCCACATGCTCTGTTCTGAGAGATAAGTGTGTGTGAATGCCGTACTTCACCCAGATTGTTGGGAACACAAAGATTCTTTTCAGTTGCAATCCACACTCCATACATGTATATGGTGAGGTACTAGATACAACTCGGTTTTACAGTGAAAACTGCAGGAACTTCAAACTGGCACTAGGAAATAGACTGAGAAAACCGAGTAAAAGTTTCTCCTGCAACCCGTTCCCTTGGTGCTAGGTGAACGAACGTCTCACCCCATGCTCAGTTCTGGAGATAAATGCGTGTGAAAGCCATCCTTCACCTAGCTTGTTGGGAACACAAAGATTCTTTTCAGTAGCAAACTCCACTCCATACATATATATGGGGAGGTACTAGCTCCAAATCTGTTTTACAGTGAAAACAGCAGGAACTTCAAACCGGCACTAGGAAACAAACTGAGATCCAGATTATAAATTCTCCTGTAACCCGTTCCCTTGGTGCTAGGTGAACGAACGTTTCTCCACATGCTCACTTCTGAGAGATAAATGTGTGTGAAAGCCGTCATTCAAATAAATTTTTGGGAATACAAAGATTCTTTTCTGTTGGAAACTCCACTCCATATATTAATATGAGGAGTTACTAGCTCCAAATCGGTATTACAGTTAAAACTGCTGGAACTTCAAACCGAGACTAGGAAACAGTCAGAGAAACCAGAGTAATAGTTTTTCCTGCAAAATTTCCCCTTGTGCAAGATGAACGAACGTCTCTCCACATGCTCAGTTCTGAGAGATAAGTGTGTGTGAAAGCCGTCCTTCATCTAGCTTGTTGGGAACACAAAGTTTCTTTTCAGTTGCAAACTCCACTCCATATATATATGGGGAGGTACTAGCTCCAACTCGGTTTTAAAGTGAAAACAGCAGGAAATTCAAAACGGCACTATGAAACAGACTGTGAAACCAGAGTAAAACTTTCTCCTGCAACCCGTTCCCTTGGTGCTAGATGAACGAACGTCTCTCCACATGCTCAGTTCTGAGAGATAAGTGTGTGTGAAACCGTCCTTCACGTAGCTTGTTGGGTACACAAAGTTTCTTTTCAGTTGCAAAATCCACTCCACACATATATATGGGGAGGTACTAGCTCAAACTCTGTTTTACAGTGAAAACTGCAGGAACTTCAAACCGGCACTAGGAAACCGACTGAGAAACCAGAGTAAGAGTTTTTCCTGCAACCCGTTCCCTTGGTGTTAGATGAACGAAAGTCACTCCATATGCTCAGTTCTGAGAGATAAATGTGTGTGAAAGCCGAACTTCACCTAGCTTGTTGGGAACACAAAGTTTCTTTTCAGTTGCAAACACCATTGCATAAATATATATGGGCAGGTACTAGCTCCAACTCGATTTTACAGTGAAAACAGCAGGAACTTCAAACCGGCACTATGAAACAGACTGAGAATCCAGAGTAAATTTTCTCCTGCAACCCGTTCCCTTGCTGCTAGATGAACGAACGTCTCTCCACACGCTCAGTTCTGAGAGATAAATGGGTGTGAAAGCCGTTCTTCAACTAACTTCTTGGGAACATAAAGTTTCTTTTCAGTTGCAAACTCCACTCCATAAATATATATGGGGAGGTACTAGCTCCAACTCGGTTTTACAGTGAAAACAGCAGGAAATTCAAAACGGCACTATGAAACAGACTGAGAAACCAGAGTAAAACTTTCTCCTGCAACCCGTTCACTTGCTGCTAGATGAACGAACGTCTCTCCACATGCTCAGTTCTGAGAGATAAGTGTGTGTGTAAGCCGATCTTCAGCTAGCTTGTTGGGAACACAAAGTTCTTTTTCAGTTGCAAACACCACTCCATACATATATATGGGGAGGTTCTAGCTCCAACTCGGTTTTACAGTGAAAACTGCAGGAAATTCAAACCTGCACTAGGAAACAGACTGAGAAACCAGAGTAAAATTTTCTCCTGCAACACGTTCCCTTGGTGCTTAGTGAACGAAAGTCTCTCCACATGCTCAGTTCTGAGAGATAAGTGTGTGTGAAACCGTCCTTCACCTAGCTTGTTGGGTACACAAAGTTTCTTTTCAGTTGCAAACTCCACTGCACACATATATATGGGGAGGTACAAGCTCCAACTCTGTTTTACAGTGAAAACTGCAGGAACTTCAAACCGGCACTAGGAAATAGACTGAGATCTAGATTAAAGATTCTCCTGCTACCCGTTCCCTTGGTGCTAGGTGAATGAACGTTTCTCCACATGCTCACTTCTGAGAGATAAATGTGTGTGAAAGCCGTCCTTAAACTAGCTTGTTGGGAACACAAAGTTTCTTTTCAGTAGCAAACTCCAATCCATACATATATATGGGGAGGTACTAGCTCCAACTCGGTTTTACAGTGAAAACTGCAGGGACTTCAAACCGGAACTAGGAAACAGACTGAGAAACCAGAGTAATTGTTTCTCATGTAATCCGTTTCTTTGTTGCTAGGTGAACGAAAGTCTCTCCACATGCTCAGTTCTGAGAGATAACTATGTGTGAAAGCTGTACTTCACCTAGATTGTTGGGAACACAAAGTTTCTTTTCAGTTACAAACCCCACTCCATACATGTATATGGTGAGGTACTAGATCCAAATCTGTTTTACAGTGAAAACTGCAGGAACTTCAAACCGGCACTAGGAAACAGACTGAGAAAACAGAGTAAAAGTTTCTCCTGCAACCCGTTCCCTTGATGCTAGGTGAACGAACTTCTCACCCCATGCTCAGTTCTGGAGATAAATGTGTGTGAAAGCCATCCTTCACCTAGCTTGTTGGGAACACAAAGTTTCTATTCAGTAGCAAATTCCACTCCATACATATATATGGGGAGGTACAAGCTCCAACTCGGTTTTACAGTGAAAACTGCAGGAACATCAAACCGGCACTAGGAAACAGACTGAGAAACCAGAGTAAAATTTTTCCCTGACACCCGTTCCCTTTGTGCTAGATGAACGAACGTCTCTCCACATGCTCAGTTCTGAGAGATAAGTGTGTGAGAAAGCCGTCCTTCAACTAGCTTGTTGGGAACACAAAGTTTCTTTTCAGTTGCAAACTCCAATCCATACATATATATGGGGAAGAACTAGCTCCAACTTGGTTTTACATTGAAAACTGCAGGGACTTCAAACCGCCACTAGGAAACAGACTGAGAAACCAGAGTAATTGTTTCTCATGTAATCCGTTCCCTTGGTGCTAGGTGAACGAATGTCTCTCCACATGTTCTGTTCTCAGAGATAAGTGTGTGTGAATGCCGTACTTCACCCAGATTGTTGGGAACACAAAGTTTCTTTTCAGTTGCAATCCACACTCCATACATGTATATGGTGAGGTACTAGATACAACTCGGTTTTACAGTGAAAACTGCAGGAACTTCAAACTGGCACTAGGAAACAGACTGAGAAAACCGAGTAAAAGTTTCTCCTGCAACCCGTTCCCTTGGTGCTAGGTGAACGAACGTCTCACCCCATGCTCAGTTCTGGAGATAAATGTGTGTGAAAGCCATCCTTCACCTAGCTTGTTGGGAACACAAAGTTTCTTTTCAGTAGCAAACTCCACTCCATACATATATACGGGGAGGTACTAGCTCCAACTCTGTTTTACAGTGAAAACTGCAGGAACTTCAAACCGGCACTAGGAAACAGACTGAGATCCAGATTAAAAATTCTCCTGTAACCCGTTCCCTTGGTGCTAGGTGAACGAACGTTTCTCCACATGCTCACTTCTGAGAGATCAATGTGTGTGAAAGCCGTCCTTCAACTAGCTTGTTGGGAACACAAAGATTCTTTTCAGTTGCAAACTCCATTCCACACATATATATGGGGAGGTACTAGCTCCAAATCTGTTTTACAGTGAAAACTACAGGAACTTCAAACCGGCACTAGGAAACAGACTGAGAAACCAGAGTAAAAGTTTCTCCTGCAAACCTTTACCTTTGTGCTATGTGAACGAACGTCTCTCCACATGCTCAGTTCTCAGAAATAAGTGTGTGTGAATGCCGTCATTCAAATAAATTGTTGGGAATACAAAGTTTCTTTTCAGTTGAAAACTCCACTCCATATATTAATATGAGGAGTTACTAGCTCCAAATCGGTATTAGAGTTAAAACTGCTGGAACTTCAAACCGGGACTAGGAAACAGTCAGAGAAACCAGAGTAATAGTTTTTCCTGCAAAATTTCCCCTTGTGCAAGATGAACGAACGTCTCTCCACATGCTCAGTTCTGAGAGATAAGTGTGTGTGAAAGCCGTCCTTCATCTAGCTTGTTGGGAACACAAAGTTTCTTTTCAGTTGCAAACTCCACTCCATATATATATGGGGAGGTACTAGCTCCAACTCGGTTTTAAAGTGAAAACAGCAGGAAATTCAAAACGGCACTATGAAACAGACTGTGAAACCAGAGTAAAACTTTCTCCTGCAACACGTTCCCTTGGTGCTTAGTGAACGAAAGTCTCTCCACATGCTCAGTTCTGAGAGATAAGTGTGTGTGAAACCGTCCTTCACGTAGCTTGTTGGGTACACAAAGTTTCTTTTCAGTTGCAAAATCCACTCCACACATATATATGGGGAGGTACTAGCTCAAACTCTGTTTTACAGTGAAAACTGCAGGAATTTCAAACCGGCACTAGGAAACCGACTGAGAAACCAGAGTAAGAGTTTTTCCTGCAACCCGTTCCCTTGGTGTTAGATGAACGAATGTCACTCCATATGCTCAGTTCTGAGAGATAAATGTGTGTGAAAGCCGAACTTCACCTAGCTTGTTGGGAACACAAAGTTTCTTTTCAGTTGCAAACACCATTGCATAAATATATATGGGCAGGTACTAGCTCCAACTCGATTTTACAGTGAAAACAGCAGGAACTTCAAACCGGCACTATGAAACAGACTGAGAATCCAGAGTAAACTTTCTCCTGCAACCCGTTCCCTTGCTGCTAGATGAACGAATGTCTCTCCACATGCTCAGTTCTGAGAGATAAATGGGTGTGAAATCCGTACTTCAACTAACTTCTTGGGAAAATAAAGTTTCTTTTCAGTTGCAAACTCCACTCCATAAATATATATGATGAGGTACTAGCTCCAACTCCGTTTTACAGTGAAAACAGCAGGAAATTCCAAACGGCACTATGAAACAGACTGAGAAACCAGAGTAAAACTTTCTCCTGCAACCCGTTCACTTGCTGCTAGATGAACGAACGTCTCTCCACATGCTCAGTTCTGAGAGATAAGTGTGTGTGTAAGCCGATCTTCAGCTAGCTTTTTGGGAACACAAAGTTCCTTTCAGTTGCAAACACCACTCCATACATATATATGGGGAGGTTCTAGCTCCAACTCGGTTTTACAGTGAAAACTGCAGGAAATTCAAACCTGCACTAGGAAACAGACTGAGAAACCAGAGTAAAATTTTCTCCTGCAACACGTTCCCTTGGTGCTTAGTGAACGAAAGTCTCTCCACATGCTCAGTTCTGAGAGATAAGTGTGTGTGAAACCGTCCTTCACCTAGCTTGTTTGGTACACAAAGTTTCTTTTCAGTTGCAAACTCCACTCCACACATATATATGGGGAGGTACAAGCTCCAACTCTGTTTTACAGTGAAAACTGCACTAACTTCAAACCGGCACTGGGAAAAAGACTGAGATCCAGATTAAAGATTCTCCTGCTACCCGTTCCCTTGGTGCTAGGTGAATGAACGTTTCTCCACATGCTCACAACTGAGAGATAAATGTGTGTGAAAGCCGTCCTTCAACTATCTTGTTGGGAACACAAAGTTTCTTTTCAGTAGCAAACTCCAATCCATACATATATATGGGGAGGTACTAGCTCCAACTCGGTTTTACAGTGAAAACTGCAGGGACTTCAAACCGGCACTAGGAAACAGACTGAGAAACCAGAGTAATTGTTTCTCATGTAATCCGTTCCTTTGTTGCTAGGTTTAAGAAAGTCTCTCCACATGCTCAGTTCTGAGAGATAACTATGTGTGAAAGCTGTACTTCACCTAGATTGTTGGGAACACAAAGTTTCTTTTCAGTTACAAACCCCACTCCATACATGTATATGGTGATGTACAAGATCCAAATCGGTTTTACAGTGAAAACTGCAGGAACTTCAAACCGGCACTAGGAAACAGACTGAGAAAACAGAGTAAAAGTTTCTCCTGCAACCCGTTCCCTTGATGCTAGGTGAACGAACTTCTCACCCCATGCTCAGTTCTGGAGATAAATGTGTGTGAAAGCCATCCTTCACCTAGCTTGTTGGGAACACAATGTTTCTTTTCAGTAGCAAATTCCACTCCATACATATATATGGGGAGGTACAAGCTCCAACTCGGTTTTACAGTGAAAACTGCAGGAACATCAAACCGGCACTAGGAAACAGACTGAGAAACCAGAGTAAAAGTTTCTCCTGCAACCCATTCCATATGTGCTAGACTAACGAACGTCTCTCCACATGCTCAGTTCTGAGAGATAATTGTGTGTGAAAGCTGTCCTTCACCTAGCTTGTTGGGAACACAAAGTTTCTTTTCAGTTGCAAACCCCAATCCATACATTTATATGGTGAGTTACTAGCTCCAACTCGGTTTTACAGTGAAAACTGCAGGGACTTCAAAACGGCACTAGGAAACAGACTGAGAAACCAGAGTAATTGTTTCTCCTGTAATCCGTTCCCTTGGTGCTAGGTGAACGAACGTCTCTCCACATGCTCAGTTCTGAGAGATAATTGTGTGTGAAAGCCGTCCTTCACCTAGCTTGTTGGGAACACAAAGTTTCTTTTAAGTTGCAAACCCCAATCCATACATTTATATGGTGAGGTACTAGATCCAACTCGGTTTTACAGTGAAAACTGCAGGAACTTCAAAATGGCACTAGGAAACAGACTGAGAAAACAGAGTAAAATTTTCTCCTGCACCCCGTTCCCTTGGTGCTAGGTGAACGAAAGTCTCTCCCCATGCTCAGTTCTGGAGATAAATGTGTGTGAAAGCCATCCTTCACCTAGCTTTTTGGGAACACAAAGATTCTTTTCAGTAGCAAACTCCACTCCATACATATATATTTGGAGGTACTAGCTCCAACTCGCTTTTACATTGAAAACTGCAGGAACTTCAAACCGGCACTAGGAAACAGACTGAGAATCCAGAGTGAAAATTTCTCCTGCACCCCGTTCCCTTGGTGCTAGATGAACGTACGTCTCTCCACATGCTTAGTTCTGAGAGGAAATGTGTGTGAAAGCCGTCCTTAACGTAGGTTTTTGGGAACACAAAGTTTCTTTTCAGTTTCAAACTCCACTCCATATATTTTTATGGTGAGGTACTACCTCCAACTCGGTTTTACAGTGAAAACTGCAGGAAGTTCAAAAGGCACTGGGAAACAGACTGAGAAACCAGAGTATAATTTTCTCATGCCACCCTTTCCCTTTGTGCTAGATGAACGAACGTCTCTCCACATGCTCAGTACTGAGAGATAAGTGTGTGTGAAAGCCGTCCTTCAACCATGATGTTGGGAACACAAAGTTACTTTTTAGTTGCAAACTCAAATCCATACATATATATTTGGTGATGTACGAGCTCCAACTAAGTTTTATAGTGAAAACTGCAGGAAATTCAAACCGGCACTAGGAAACAGACTGAGAAACCAGAGTAAAAGTTTCTCCTGCAACCCATGCAATGGTGCTTGGTAAACGAACGTCTCTCCACATGCTCAGTTCTGAGGGATAATTGTGTGTGAAAGCTGTCCTTCACCTAGCTTGTTGGGAACACAAATTTCTTTTCAGTTGCAAACTCCACTCCATACATATATATTTGGGGAGGTACGAGCTCCAACTCGGTTTTACAGTGAAAATTGTAGGAACTTCAAACCGGCACTAGGAAACAGACTGAGAAACCAGAGTAAAGTTTCTCCTGCAAACCGTTTCCTTGGTGCTAATTGAACGAACGTCTCTCCATATGCTCAGTTCTGAGAGATAAGTTTGTGTGAAAGCCGACCTTCACCTAGCTTGTTAGAAACACAAAGTTTCTTTTCAGTTGCAAACTCCACTCCATACATATATATGGGGAGGTAATTGCTCCAACTCGGCTTTTCAGTGAAAACTGCAGGAACTTAAAACCAAGACTAGGAATCAGACTGAGAAACCAGAGTAAAAGTTTCCCTGCAACCCGTTCCCTTGGTGCTATGTGAACGAACGTCTCTCCACATGCTCAGTTCTGAGAGATAAGTGTTTGTGAAAGACGTCATTCAACTAAATTGTTGGGAATACAAAGTTTCTGTTCAGTTGGAAACTCAAATCAATATATTACTATGGGGAGTTACTAGCTCCAAATCCATTTTACAGTTAAAACTGAAGGAAATTCAAACCGGCACTAGAAAACATTCAGAGAAACCAGAGTAATAGTTTTTCCTGCAAACTTTTCCCCTTGTGCTAGATGAACGAACGTCTCTCCACATGCTCAATTCTGAGAGATAAGTGTGTGTGAAAGCCGTACTTCACATAGATTGTTGGGAACACAAAGTTTCTTTTCAGTTGAAAACCCCACTCCATACATATATATGGTGAAGTACTAGATCCAACTCGGTTTTACAGTGAAACTGCAGGAACTTCAAACTGGCACTAGGAAACAGACTGAGAAAACAGAGTAAAAGCTTCTCCTGCCACCCATTCCCTTTGTGTTAGATGAACGAAAAGCTCTCCACATGCTCAGTTCTGAGAGATAAGTGTGTGTGAAAGCCGTCCTTCACATAGTTTGTTGGGAAAACAAAGTTTCTTTTCATTTGCAAACTCCAATCCATACATATATATTTGGGGAGTTACGAGCTCCATCTCGGTTTTACAGTGAAAATTGCAGGAAATTCAAACCGGCACTAGGAAACCGACTGAGAAACCAGAGTAAGAGTTTTTCCTGCAACCCGTTCCCTTGGTGTTAGATGAACGAAAGTCACTCCATATGCTCAGTTCTGAGAGATAAATGTGTGTGAAAGCTGAACTTCACCTAGCTTGTTGGGAACACAAAGTTTCTTTTCAGTTGCAAACACCATTGCATAAATATATATGGGCAGGTACTAGCTCCAACTCGATTTTACAGTGAAAACAGCAGGAACTTCAAACCGGCACTATGAAACAGACTGAGAATCAAGAGTAAACTTTCTCCTGCAACCCGTTCCCTTGCTGCTAGATGAACGAATGTCTCTCCACATGCTCAGTTCTGAGAGATAAATGGGTGTGAAAGCCGTTCTTCAACTAACTTCTTGGGAACATAAAGTTTCTTTTCAGTTGCAAACTCCACTCCATAAATATATATGGGGAGGTACTAGCTCCAACTCGATTTTACAGTGAAAACTGCAGGAAATTCAAACCGGCACTAGGAAACAGACTGAGAAACCAGAGAAAAATTTTCTCCTGCAACAAATTCCCTTGGTGCTAGATGAACGAAAGTCTCTGCACTTGCTCAGTTCTGAGAGATAAGTGTGGGTGAAAGCTGTCCTTCACCTAGCTTGTTGGGAACACAAAGATACTTTTCAGTTGCAAACTCCAATCCATACATATATATGGGGGTGTTCTAGCTCCAAATCGGATTTACTGTGAAAAATGCAGGAAGTTCAAACCGGCACTAGGAAACAGACTGAGAAACCAGAGAAAAATTTTTTCCTGCCACCCGTTCCCTTTGTGCTAGATGAACGAACGTCTCTCCACTTGCTCAGTTCTGAGAGGTAAGTGTGTGTGAAAGCCGTCCTTCAACCAGGATGTTGGGAACACAAAGTTACTTTTTAGTTGCAAACTCAAGTCCATACATATATATTTGGTGATGTACGAGCTCCAACGATGTTTTATATTGAAAACTGCATTAAATTCAAACCGGCACTAGGAAACAGACTGTGAAACCATAGTAAGAGTTTTTCCTGCAAACCGTTCCCTTGGTGCTAAGTGAACGAAAGTCTCTCCACATGCTCAGTTCTGAGAGATAAGTGTGTGTGAAACCGTCCTTCACCTAGCTTGTTGGGAACACAAAGTTTCTTTTCAGTTGCAAACTCCACTCCACACATATATATGGGGAGGTACTAGCTCCAACTCTGTTTTACAGTGAAAACTGCAGGAACTTCAAACCGGCACTAGGAAACAGACTGAGATCCACATTAAAGATTCTCCTGCAACCCGTTCCCTTGGTGCTAGGTGAACGAACGTTTCTCCACATGCTCAGTTCTGAGAGATAAATGTGTGTTAAAGCCGTCCTTCATCTAGCTTGTTGGGAACACAAAGTTTCTTTTCATTTGCAAACTCCACTCCATATATATATGGGGAGGTACAAGCTCCAACTCGGTTTTACAGAGAAAACATCAGGAACTTCAAACCGGCACTATGAAACAGACTGAGAAACCAGAGTAAAAGTTTTTCCTGCCACCCGTTCCCTTTGTGCTAGATGAACGAACGTCTCTCCACTTGCTCAGTTCTGAGAGGTAAGTGTGTGTGAAAGCCGTCCTTCAACCAGGATGTTGGGAACACAAAGTTACTTTTTAGTTGCAAACTCAAATCCATACATATATATTTGGTGATGTACGAGCTCCAAGGATGTTTTATAGTGAAAACTGCAGGAAATTCAAACCGGCACTAGGAAACAGACTGAGAAACCAGAGTAAAATTTTCTCCTGCAAACCGTTCCCTTGGTGCTAAGTGAACGAAAGTCTCTCCACATGCTCAGTTCTGAGAGATAAGTGTGTGTGAAACCGTCCTTCACCTAGCTTGTTGGGAACACAAAGTTTCTTTTCAGTTTCAAACTCCACTCCACACATATATATGGGGAGGTACAAGCTCCAACTCTGTTTTACAGTGAAAAATGCAGGAACTTCAAACCGGCACTAGGAATCAGACTGAGATCCACATTAAAGATTCTCCTGCAACCCGTTCCCTTGGTGCTAGGTGAACGAACGTTTCTCCACATGCTCACTTCTGAGAGATAAATGTGTGTGAAAGCCGTCCTTCAATTACCTTGTTGGGAACACAAAGTTTCTTTTCAGTTGCAAACTCCAATCCATACATATATATGGGGAAGTACTAGCTCCAACTTGGTTTTACAGTGAAAACTGCAGGGTCTTCAAACCGGCACTAGGAAACAGACTGAGAAACCAAAGTAATTGTTTCTCATGTAATCCGCTCCCTTGGTGCTATGTGAACGAATGTCTCTCCACATGCTCTGTTCTGAGACATAAGTGTGTGTGAAAGCCGTACTTCACCTAGATTGTTGGGAACACAAAGTTTCTTTTAAGTTGCAATCCCCACTCCAACATGTATATGGTGAGGTACTAGATCCAACTCGGTTTTACAGTGAAAACTGCAGGAACTTCAAACGGGCACTAGGAAACAGACTGAGAAAACCGAGTAAAAGTTTCTCCTGCAAACCGTTCCCTTGGTGCTAGGTGAACGAACGTCTCACCCCATGCTCAGTTCTGGAGATAAATGTGTGTGAAAGCCATCCTTCACCTAGCTGGTTGGGAACACAAAGTTTCTTTTCAGTAGCAAACTCCACTCCATACATATATATGGGGATGTACTAGCTCCAACTCGGTTTTACAGTGAAAACTGCAGGAAATTCAAACCGGCACTAGGAAACAGACTGAGAATCCAGAGTAAAATTTTCTCCTGCAACACAATCCATATGTGCTAGACGAACGAACGTCTCTCCACATGCTCAGTTCTGAGAGATAATTGTGTGTGAAAGCCGACATTCACCTAGCTTGTTGGGAACACAGAGTTTCTTTTCAGTTGCAAAATCCACTCCATACGAATATATGGGGAGGTACAAGCTCCAACTCGGTTTTAAAGAGAAAACTGCAGGAACATCAAACCGGCACTAGGAAACAGACTGAGAAACCAGAGAAAAAGTTTCTCCTGCAACCCATTCCATATGTGCTAGACGAACGAACGTCTCTCCACATGCTCAGTTCTGAGAGATAATTGTGTGTGAAAGCTGTCCTTCACCTAGCTTGTTGGGAACACAAAGTTTCTTTACAGTTGCAAAACCCAATCCATACATTTATATGGTGAGGTACTAGCTCCAACTCGGTTTTACAGTGAAAACTGCAGGGACTTCAAAACGGCACTAGGAAACAGACTGAGAAAACAGAGTAATTGTTTCTCCTGTAATCCGTTCCCTTGGTGCTAGGTGAACGAACGTCTCTCCACATGCTCAGTTCTGAGAGATAATTGTGTGTGAAAGCCGTCCTTCACCTAGCTTGTTGGGAACACAAAGTTTCTTTTAAGTTGCAAACCCCAATCCATACATTTATATGGTGAGGTACTAGATCCAACTCGGTTTTACAGTGAAAACTGCAGGAACTTCAAACTGGCACTAGGAAACAGACTGAGAAAACAGAGTAAAATTTTCTCCTGCACCCCGTTCCCTTGGTGCTAGGTGAACGAAAGTCTCTCCCCATGCTCAGTTCTGGAGATAAATGTGTGTGAAAGCCATCCTTCACCTAGCTTTTTGGGAACACAAAGATTCTTTTCAGTAGCAAACTCCACTCCATACATATATATTTGGAGGTACTAGCTCCAACTCGCTTTTACATTGAAAACTGCAGGAACTTCAAACCGGCACTAGGAAACAGACTGAGAATCCAGAGTGAAAATTTCTCCTGCACCCCGTTCCCTTGGTGCTAGATGAACGTACGTCTCTCCACATGCTTAGTTCTGAGAGGAAATGTGTGTGAAAGCCGTCCTTAACCTAGGTTTTTGGGAACACAAAGTTTCTTTTCAGTTTCAAACTCCACTCCATATATTTATATGGTGAGGTACTACCTCCAACTCTCTTTTACAGTGAAAACTGCAGGAAGTTCAAAAGGCACTGGGAAACAGACTGAGAAACCAGAGTATAATTTTCTCATGCCACCCGTTCCCTTTGTGCTAGATGAACGAACGTCTCTCCACATGCTCAGTACTGAGAGATAAGTGTGTGTGAAAGCCGTCCTTCAACCATGATGTTGGGAACACAAAGTTACTTTTTAGTTGCAAACTCAAATCCATACATATATATTTGGTGATGTACGAGCTCCAACTAAGTTTTATAGTGAAAACTGCAGGAAATTAAAACCGGCACTAGGAAAAAGACTGAGAAACCAGAGTAAAAGTTTCTCCTGCAACCCATGCAATGGTGCTTGGTAAACGAACGTCTCTCCACATGCTCAGTTCTGAGGGATAATTGTGTGTGAAAGCTGTCCTTCACCTAGCTTGTTGGGAACACAAATTTCTTTTCAGTTGCAAACTCCACTCCATACATATATATTTGGGGAGGTACGAGCTCCAACTCGGTTTTACAGTGAAAATTGTAGGAACTTCAAACCGGCACTAGGAAACAGACTGAGAAACCAGAGTAAAGTTTCTCCTGCAAACCGTTTCCTTGGTGCTAATTGAACGAACGTCTCTCCATATGCTCAGTTCTGAGAGATAAGTTTGTGTGAAAGCCGACCTTCACCTAGCTTGTTAGAAACACAAAGTTTCTTTTCAGTTGCAAACTCCAATCCATACATATATATGGGGAGGTAATTGCTCCAACTCGGCTTTTCAGTGAAAACTGCAGGAACTTAAAACCAAGAATAGGAATCAGACTGAGAAACCAGAGTAAAAGTTTCCCTGCAACCCGTTCCCTTGGTGCTATGTGAACGAACGTCTCTCCACATGCTCAGTTCTGAGAGATAAGTGTTTGTGAAAGACGTCATTCAACTAAATTGTTGGGAATACAAAGTTTCTGTTCAGTTGGAAACTCAAATCAATATATTACTATGGGGAGTTACTAGCTCCAAATCCATTTTACAGTTAAAACTGAAGGAAATTCAAACCGGCACTAGAAAACATTCAGAGAAACCAGAGTAATAGTTTTTCCTGCAAACTTTTCCCCTTGTGCTAGATGAACGAACGTCTCTCCACATGCTCAATTCTGAGAGATAAGTGTGTGTGAAAGCCGTACTTCACATAGATTGTTGGGAACACAAAGTTTCTTTTCAGTTGAAAACCCCACTCCATACATATATATGGTGAAGTACTAGATCCAACTCGGTTTTACAGTGAAACTGCAGGAACTTCAAACTGGCACTAGGAAACAGACTGAGAAAACAGAGTAAAAGCTTCTCCTGCCACCCATTCCCTTTGTGTTAGATGAACGAAAAGCTCTCCACATGCTCAGTTCTGAGAGATAAGTGTGTGTGAAAGCCGTCCTTCACATAGTTTGTTGGGAAAACAAAGTTTCTTTTCATTTGCAAACTCCAATCCATACATATATATTTGGGGAGTTACGAGCTCCATCTCGGTTTTACAGTGAAAACTGCAGGAACTTCAAACCGGCACTAGGAAACCGACTGAGAAACCAGAGTAAGAGTTTTTCCTGCAACCCATTCCCTTGGTGTTAGATGAACGAAAGTCACTCCATATGCTCAGTTCTGAGAGATAAATGTGTGTGAAAGCTGAACTTCACCTAGCTTGTTGGGAACACAAAGTTTCTTTTCAGTTGCAAACACCATTGCATAAATATATATGGGCAGGTACTAGCTCCAACTCGATTTTACAGTGAAAACAGCAGGAACTTCAAACCGGCACTATGAAACAGACTGAGAATCAAGAGTAAACTTTCTCCTGCAACCCGTTCCCTTGCTGCTAGATGAACGAATGTCTCTCCACATGCTCAGTTCTGAGAGATAAATGGGTGTGAAAGCCGTTCTTCAACTAACTTCTTGGGAACATAAAGTTTCTTTTCAGTTGCAAACTCCACTCCATAAATATATATGGGGAGGTACTAGCTCCAACTCGATTTTACAGTGAAAACTGCAGGAAATTCAAACCGGCACTAGGAAACAGATGAGAAACCAGAGAAAAAGTTTCTCCTGCAACAAATTCCCTTGGTGCTGGATGAACGAAAGTCTCTGCACTTGCTCAGTTCTGAGAGATAAGTGTGGGTGAAAGCTGTCCTTCACCTAGCTTGTTGGGAACACAAAGATACTTTTCAGTTGCAAACTCCAATCCATACATATATATGGGGGTGTTCTAGATCCAAATCGGTTTTACTGTGAAAAATGCAGGAAGTTCAAACCGGCACTAGGAAACAGACTGAGAAACCAGAGAAAAATTTTTTCCTGCCACCCGTTCCCTTTGTGCTAGATGAACGAACGTCTCTCCACTTGCTCAGTTCTGAGAGGTAAGTGTGTGTGAAAGCCGTCCTTCAACCAGGATGTTGGGAACACTAAGTTACTTTTTAGTTGCAAACTCAAGTCCATACATATATATTTGGTGATGTACGAGCTCCAACGATGTTTTATATTGAAAACTGCATTAAATTCAAACCGGCACTAGGAAACAGACTGAGAAACCATAGTAAGAGTTTTTCCTGCAAACCGTTCCCTTGGTGCTAAGTGAACGAAAGTCTCTCCACATGCTCAGTTCTGAGAGATAAGTGTGTGTGAAACCGTCCTTCACCTAGCTTGTTGGGAACACAAAGTTTCCTTTCAGTTGCAAACTCCACTCCACACATATATATGGGGAGGTACTAGCTCCAACTCTGTTTTACAGTGAAAACTGCAGGAACTTCAAACCGGCACTAGGAAACAGACTGAGATCCACATTAAAGATTCTCCTGCAACCCGTTCCCTTGGTGCTAGGTGAACGAACGTTTCTCCACATGCTCAGTTCTGAGAGATAAATGTGTGTTAAAGCCGTCCTTCATCTAGCTTGTTGGGAACACAAAGTTTCTTTTCATTTGCAAACTCCACTCCATATATATATGGGGAGGTACTAGCTCCAACTCGGTTTTACAGAGAAAACATCAGGAACTTCAAACCGGCACTATGAAACAGACTGAGAAACCAGAGTAAAAGTTTTTCCTGCCATCCGTTCCCTTTGTGCAAGATGAACGAACGTCTCTCCACTTGCTCAGTTCTGGGAGGTAAGTGTGTGTGAAAGCCGTCCTTCAACCAGGATGTTGGGAACACAAAGTTACTTTTAAGTTGCAAACTCAAATCCATACATATATATTTGGTGATGTACGAGCTCCAAGGATGTTTTATAGTGAAAACTGCAGGAAATTCAAACCGGCACTAGGAAACAGACTGTGAAACCAGAGTAAAATTTTCTCCTGCAAACCGTTCCCTTGGTGCTAAGTGAACGAAAGTCTCTCCACATGCTCAGTTCTGAGAGATAAGAGTGTGTGAAATCGTCCTTCACCTAGCGTGTTGGGAACACAAAGTTTCTTTTCAGTTGCAAACTCCACTCCACACATATATATGGGGAGGTACAAGTTCCAACTCAGTATTACAGTGAAAAATGCAGGAACTTCAAACCGGCACTAGGAATCAGCCTGAGATCCACATTAAAGATTCTCCTGCAACCCGTTCCCTTGGTGCTAGGTGAACGAACGTTTCTCCACATGCTCACTTCTGAGAGATAAATGTGTGTGAAAGCCGTCCTTCAACTACCTTGTTGGGAACACAAAGTTTCTTTTCAGTTGCAAACTCCAATCCATACATATATATGGGGAAGTACTAGCTCCAACTTGGTTTTACAGTGAAAACTGCAGGGTCTTCAAACCGGCACTAGGAAACAGACTGAGAAACCAGAGTAATTGTTTCTCATGTAATCCGTTCCCTTGGTGCTATGTGAACGAATGTCTCTCCACATGCTCTGTTCTGAGACATAAGTGTGTGTGAAAGCCGTACTTCACCTAGATTGTTGGGAACACAAAGTTTCTTTTAAGTTGCAATCCCCACTCCATACATGTATATGGTGAGGTACTAGATCCAACTCGATTTTACAGTGAAAACTGCAGGAACTTCAAACCGGCACTAGGAAAAAGACTGAGATAACAGAGTAAAAGTTTCTCCTGCAACCCGTTCACTTGGTGATAGGTGAACGAAAGTCTCACCCCATGCTCAGTTCTGGAGATAAATGTGTGTGAAAGCCATCCTTCACATAGCTTGTTGGGATCACAAAGTTTCTTTTCAGTAGCAAACCCCACTAAATACATATATATGGGGAGGAACTAGCTCCAACTCGATTTTACAGTGAAAACTGCCGGAAATTCAAACCGGCACTAGGAAACAGACTGAGAAACCAGAGTAAAAGTTTCTCCTGCAACCCATTCCATATGTGCTAGACGAACGAACGTCTCTCCACATGCTCAGTTCTGAGAGATAATTGTGTGTGAAAGCCGACCTTCTCCTAGCTTGTTGGGAACACAAAGTTTATTTTCAGTTGCAAAATCCACTCCATACTTATATATGGGGAGGTACAAGCTCCAACTCGGATTTACAGTGAAAACTGCAGGAACTTCAAACCGGCACTAGGAAACAGACTGAGAAACCAGAGTAAAAGTTTCTCCTGCAACCCGTTCTCATGGTGCTAGATGAACGAACGTCTCTCCACATGCTCACTTCTGAGAGATAAGTGTGTGTGAAAGCCGTACTTCAACTAGCTTGTTGGGAACACAAAGTTTCTTTTCAGTTGCAAACTCCACTCCATAAATATATATCGGGAGGTACTAGCTCCAACTCGATTTTACAGTGAAAACTGCAAGAAATTCAAACCGGCACTAGGAAACAGACTGAGAAATTAGAGAAAAAGTTTCTCCTGCAACCCATTCCCTTGGTGCTAGATGAACGAAAGTCTCTCCACTTGCTCAGTTCTGAGAGATAATGTGTGTGAAAGCCGTACTTAACCTAGGTTTTTGGGAACACAAAGATTCTTTTCAGTTGCAAACTCCACTCGATATATTTATATGGTGAGGTACTAGCTCCAACTCGGTTTTACAGTGAAAACTGCAGGAAGTTCAAAAGGCACTAGGAAACAGACTGAGAAACCAGAGTAAAAATTTTCCCTGACACCCGTTACCTTTGTGCTAGATGAACGAACGTCTCTCCACATGCTCAGTTCTGAGAGATAAGTGTGTGAGAAAGCCGTCCTTCAACTAGCTTGTTGGGAACACAAAGATACTTTTCAGTTGCAAACTCCAATCCATACATATATATGGGGGTGTTCTAGCTCCAAATCGGATTTACTGTGAAAAATGCAGGAAGTTCAAACCGGCACTAGGAAACAGACTGAGAAACCAGAGAAAAATTTTTTCCTGCCACCCGTTCCCTTTGTGCTAGATGAACGAACGTCTCTCCACTTGCTCAGTTCTGAGAGGTAAGTGTGTGTGAAAGCCGTCCTTCAACCAGGATGTTGGGAACACAAAGTTACTTTTTAGTTGCAAACTCAAATCCATACATATATATTTGGTGATGTACGAGCTCCAACGATGTTTTATATTGAAAACTGCATTAAATTCAAACCGGCACTAGGAAACAGACTGTGAAACCATAGTAAGAGTTTTTCCTGCAAACCGTTCCCTTGGTGCTAAGTGAACGAAAGTCTCTCCACATGCTCAGTTCTGAGAGATAAGTGTGTGTGAAACCGTCCTTCACCTAGCTTGTTGGGAACACAAAGTTTCTTTTCAGTTGCAAACTCCACTCCACACATATATATGGGGAGGTACTAGCTCCAACTCTGTTTTACAGTGAAAACTGCAGGAACTTCAAACCGGCACTAGGAAACAGACTGAGATCCACATTAAAGATTCTCCTGCAACCCGTTCCCTTGGTGCTAGGTGAACGAACGTTTCTCCACATGCTCAGTTCTGAGAGATAAATGTGTGTTAAAGCCGTCCTTCATCTAGCTTGTTGGGAACACAAAGTTTCTTTTCATTTGCAAACTCCACTCCATATATATATGGGGAGGTACAAGCTCCAACTCGGTTTTACAGAGAAAACATCAGGAACTTCAAACCGGCACTATGAAACAGACTGAGAAACCAGAGTAAAAGTTTTTCCTGCCACCCGTTCCCTTTGTGCTAGATGAACGAACGTCTCTCCACTTGCTCAGTTCTGAGAGGTAAGTGTGTGTGAAAGCCGTCCTTCAACCAGGATGTTGGGAACACAAAGTTACTTTTTAGTTGCAAACTCAAATCCATACATATATATTTGGTGATGTACGAGCTCCAAGGATGTTTTATAGTGAAAACTGCAGGAAATTCAAACCGGCACTAGGAAACAGACTGAGAAACCAGAGTAAAATTTTCTCCTGCAAACCGTTCCCTTGGTGCTAAGTGAACGAAAGTCTCTCCACATGCTCAGTTCTGAGAGATAAGAGTGTGTGAAAGCCGACATTCACCTAGCTTGTTGGGAACACAGAGTTTCTTTTCAGTTGCAATCCCCACTCCATACATGTATATGGTGAGGTACTAGATCCAACTCGGTTTTACAGTGAAAACTGCAGGAACTTCAAACGGGCACTGGGAAACAGACTGAGAAAACCGAGTAAAAGTTTCTCCTGCAAACCGTTCCCTTGGTGCTAGGTGAACGAACGTCTCACCCCATGCTCAGTTCTGGAGATAAATGTGTGTGAAAACTGTCCTTCACCTAGCTTGTTGGGAACACAAAGTTTCTTTCCAGTTGCAAACCCCAATCCATACATTTATATGGTGAGGTACTAGTTCCAACTCGGGTTTACAGTGAAAACTGCAGGGACTTCAAAACGGCACTAGGAAACAGACTGAGAAACCAGAGTAATTGTTTCTCGTGTAATCCGTTCCCTTGGTGCTAGGTGAACGAACGTCTCTCCACATGCTCAGTTCTGAGAGATAAATGTGTGTGAAAGCCGTCCTTCAATTACCTTGTTGGGAACACAAAGTTTCTTTTCAGTTGCAAACTCCAATCCATACATATATATGGGGAAGTACTAGCTCCAACTTGGTTTTACAGTGAAAACTGCAGGGTCTTCAAACCGGCACTAGGAAACAGACTGAGAAACCAAAGTAATTGTTTCTCATGTAATCCGCTCCCTTGGTGCTATGTGAACGAATGTCTCTCCACATGCTCTGTTCTGAGACATAAGTGTGTGTGAAAGCCGTACTTCACCTAGATTGTTGGGAACACAAAGTTTCTTTTAAGTTGCAATCCCCACTCCAACATGTATATGGTGAGGTACTAGATCCAACTCGGTTTTACAGTGAAAACTGCAGGAACTTCAAACGGGCACTAGGAAACAGACTGAGAAAACCGAGTAAAAGTTTCTCCTGCAAACCGTTCCCTTGGTGCTAGGTGAACGAACGTCTCACCCCATGCTCAGTTCTGGAGATAAATGTGTGTGAAAGCCATCCTTCACCTAGCTGGTTGGGAACACAAAGTTTCTTTTCAGTAGCAAACTCCACTCCATACATATATATGGGGATGTACTAGCTCCAACTCGGTTTTACAGTGAAAACTGCAGGAAATTCAAACCGGCACTAGGAAACAGACTGAGAATCCAGAGTAAAATTTTCTCCTGCAACACAATCCATATGTGCTAGACGAACGAACGTCTCTCCACATGCTCAGTTCTGAGAGATAATTGTGTGTGAAAGCCGACATTCACCTAGCTTGTTGGGAACACAGAGTTTCTTTTCAGTTGCAAAATCCACTCCATACGAATATATGGGGAGGTACAAGCTCCAACTCGGTTTTAAAGAGAAAACTGCAGGAACATCAAACCGGCACTAGGAAACAGACTGAGAAACCAGAGAAAAAGTTTCTCCTGCAACCCATTCCATATGTGCTAGACGAACGAACGTCTCTCCACATGCTCAGTTCTGAGAGATAATTGTGTGTGAAAGCTGTCCTTCACCTAGCTTGTTGGGAACACAAAGTTTCTTTACAGTTGCAAAACCCAATCCATACATTTATATGGTGAGGTACTAGCTCCAACTCGGTTTTACAGTGAAAACTGCAGGGACTTCAAAACGGCACTAGGAAACAGACTGAGAAACCAGAGTAATTGTTTCTCCTGTAATCCGTTCCCTTGGTGCTAGGTGAACGAACGTCTCTCCACATGCTCAGTTCTGAGAGATAATTGTGTGTGAAAGCCGTCCTTCACCTAGCTTGTTGGGAACACAAAGTTTCTTTTAAGTTGCAAACCCCAATCCATACATTTATATGGTGAGGTACTAGATCCAACTCGGTTTTACAGTGAAAACTGCAGGAACTTCAAACTGGCACTAGGAAACAGACTGAGAAAACAGAGTAAAATTTTCTCCTGCACCCCGTTCCCTTGGTGCTAGGTGAACGAAAGTCTCTCCCCATGCTCAGTTCTGGAGATAAATGTGTGTGAAAGCCATCCTTCACCTAGCTTTTTGGGAACACAAAGATTCTTTTCAGTAGCAAACTCCACTCCATACATATATATTTGGAGGTACTAGCTCCAACTCGCTTTTACATTGAAAACTGCAGGAACTTCAAACCGGCACTAGGAAACAGACTGAGAATCCAGAGTGAAAATTTCTCCTGCACCCCGTTCCCTTGGTGCTAGATGAACGTACGTCTCTCCACATGCTTAGTTCTGAGAGGAAATGTGTGTGAAAGCCGTCCTTAACCTAGGTTTTTGGGAACACAAAGTTTCTTTTCAGTTTCAAACTCCACTCCATATATTTATATGGTGAGGTACTACCTCCAACTCTCTTTTACAGTGAAAACTGCAGGAAGTTCAAAAGGCACTGGGAAACAGACTGAGAAACCAGAGTATAATTTTCTCATGCCACCCGTTCCCTTTGTGCTAGATGAACGAACGTCTCTCCACATGCTCAGTACTGAGAGATAAGTGTGTGTGAAAGCCGTCCTTCAACCATGATGTTGGGAACACAAAGTTACTTTTTAGTTGCAAACTCAAATCCATACATATATATTTGGTGATGTACGAGCTCCAACTAAGTTTTATAGTGAAAACTGCAGGAAATTAAAACCGGCACTAGGAAAAAGACTGAGAAACCAGAGTAAAAGTTTCTCCTGCAACCCATGCAATGGTGCTTGGTAAACGAACGTCTCTCCACATGCTCAGTTCTGAGGGATAATTGTGTGTGAAAGCTGTCCTTCACCTAGCTTGTTGGGAACACAAATTTCTTTTCAGTTGCAAACTCCACTCCATACATATATATTTGGGGAGGTACGAGCTCCAACTCGGTTTTACAGTGAAAATTGTAGGAACTTCAAACCGGCACTAGGAAACAGACTGAGAAACCAGAGTAAAGTTTCTCCTGCAAACCGTTTCCTTGGTGCTAATTGAACGAACGTCTCTCCATATGCTCAGTTCTGAGAGATAAGTTTGTGTGAAAGCCGACCTTCACCTAGCTTGTTAGAAACACAAAGTTTCTTTTCAGTTGCAAACTCCAATCCATACATATATATGGGGAGGTAATTGCTCCAACTCGGCTTTTCAGTGAAAACTGCAGGAACTTAAAACCAAGAATAGGAATCAGACTGAGAAACCAGAGTAAAAGTTTCCCTGCAACCCGTTCCCTTGGTGCTATGTGAACGAACGTCTCTCCACATGCTCAGTTCTGAGAGATAAGTGTTTGTGAAAGACGTCATTCAACTAAATTGTTGGGAATACAAAGTTTCTGTTCAGTTGGAAACTCAAATCAATATATTACTATGGGGAGTTACTAGCTCCAAATCCATTTTACAGTTAAAACTGCAGGAAATTCAAACCGGCACTAGAAAACATTCAGAGAAACCAGAGTAATAGTTTTTCCTGCAAACTTTTCCCCTTGTGCTAGATGAACGAACGTCTCTCCACATGCTCAATTCTGAGAGATAAGTGTGTGTGAAAGCCGTACTTCACATAGATTGTTGGGAACACAAAGTTTCTTTTCAGTTGAAAACCCCACTCCATACATATATATGGTGAAGTACTAGATCCAACTCGGTTTTACAGTGAAACTGCAGGAACTTCAAACTGGCACTAGGAAACAGACTGAGAAAACAGAGTAAAAGCTTCTCCTGCCACCCATTCCCTTTGTGTTAGATGAACGAAAAGCTCTCCACATGCTCAGTTCTGAGAGATAAGTGTGTGTGAAAGCCGTCCTTCACATAGTTTGTTGGGAAAACAAAGTTTCTTTTCATTTGCAAACTCCAATCCATACATATATATTTGGGGAGTTACGAGCTCCATCTCGGTTTTACAGTGAAAACTGCAGGAACTTCAAACCGGCACTAGGAAACCGACTGAGAAACCAGAGTAAGAGTTTTTCCTGCAACCCATTCCCTTGGTGTTAGATGAACGAAAGTCACTCCATATGCTCAGTTCTGAGAGATAAATGTGTGTGAAAGCTGAACTTCACCTAGCTTGTTGGGAACACAAAGTTTCTTTTCAGTTGCAAACACCATTGCATAAATATATATGGGCAGGTACTAGCTCCAACTCGATTTTACAGTGAAAACAGCAGGAACTTCAAACCGGCACTATGAAACAGACTGAGAATCCAGAGTAAACTTTCTCCTGCAACCCGTTCCCTTGCTGCTAGATGAACGAATGTCTCTCCACATGCTCAGTTCTGAGAGATAAATGGGTGTGAAAGCCGTTCTTCAACTAACTTCTTGGGAACATAAAGTTTCTTTTCAGTTGCAAACTCCACTCCATAAATATATATGGGGAGGTACTAGCTCCAACTCGATTTTACAGTGAAAACTGCAGGAAATTCAAACCGGCACTAGGAAACAGATGAGAAACCAGAGAAAAAGTTTCTCCTGCAACAAATTCCCTTGGTGCTGGATGAACGAAAGTCTCTGCACTTGCTCAGTTCTGAGAGATAAGTGTGGGTGAAAGCTGTCCTTCACCTAGCTTGTTGGGAACACAAAGATACTTTTCAGTTGCAAACTCCAATCCATACATATATATGGGGGTGTTCTAGATCCAAATCGGTTTTACTGTGAAAAATGCAGGAAGTTCAAACCGGCACTAGGAAACAGACTGAGAAACCAGAGAAAAATTTTTTCCTGCCACCCGTTCCCTTTGTGCTAGATGAACGAACGTCTCTCCACTTGCTCAGTTCTGAGAGGTAAGTGTGTGTGAAAGCCGTCCTTCAACCAGGATGTTGGGAACACTAAGTTACTTTTTAGTTGCAAACTCAAGTCCATACATATATATTTGGTGATGTACGAGCTCCAACGATGTTTTATATTGAAAACTGCATTAAATTCAAACCGGCACTAGGAAACAGACTGAGAAACCATAGTAAGAGTTTTTCCTGCAAACCGTTCCCTTGGTGCTAAGTGAACGAAAGTCTCTCCACATGCTCAGTTCTGAGAGATAAGTGTGTGTGAAACCGTCCTTCACCTAGCTTGTTGGGAACACAAAGTTTCCTTTCAGTTGCAAACTCCACTCCACACATATATATGGGGAGGTACTAGCTCCAACTCTGTTTTACAGTGAAAACTGCAGGAACTTCAAACCGGCACTAGGAAACAGACTGAGATCCACATTAAAGATTCTCCTGCAACCCGTTCCCTTGGTGCTAGGTGAACGAACGTTTCTCCACATGCTCAGTTCTGAGAGATAAATGTGTGTTAAAGCCGTCCTTCATCTAGCTTGTTGGGAACACAAAGTTTCTTTTCATTTGCAAACTCCACTCCATATATATATGGGGAGGTACTAGCTCCAACTCGGTTTTACAGAGAAAACATCAGGAACTTCAAACCGGCACTATGAAACAGACTGAGAAACCAGAGTAAAAGTTTTTCCTGCCATCCGTTCCCTTTGTGCAAGATGAACGAACGTCTCTCCACTTGCTCAGTTCTGAGAGATAAGTGTGTGTGAAAGCCGTCCTTCAACCAGGATGTTGGGAACACAAAGTTACTTTTAAGTTGCAAACTCAAATCCATACATATATATTTGGTGATGTACGAGCTCCAAGGATGTTTTATAGTGAAAACTGCAGGAAATTCAAACCGGCACTAGGAAACAGACTGTGAAACCAGAGTAAAATTTTCTCCTGCAAACCGTTCCCTTGGTGCTAAGTGAACGAAAGTCTCTCCACATGCTCAGTTCTGAGAGATAAGAGTGTGTGAAATCGTCCTTCACCTAGCGTGTTGGGAACACAAAGTTTCTTTTCAGTTGCAAACTCCACTCCACACATATATATGGGGAGGTACAAGTTCCAACTCAGTATTACAGTGAAAAATGCAGGAACTTCAAACCGGCACTAGGAATCAGCCTGAGATCCACATTAAAGATTCTCCTGCAACCCGTTCCCTTGGTGCTAGGTGAACGAACGTTTCTCCACATGCTCACTTCTGAGAGATAAATGTGTGTGAAAGCCGTCCTTCAACTACCTTGTTGGGAACACAAAGTTTCTTTTCAGTTGCAAACTCCAATCCATACATATATATGGGGAAGTACTAGCTCCAACTTGGTTTTACAGTGAAAACTGCAGGGTCTTCAAACCGGCACTAGGAAACAGACTGAGAAACCAGAGTAATTGTTTCTCATGTAATCCGTTCCCTTGGTGCTATGTGAACGAATGTCTCTCCACATGCTCTGTTCTGAGACATAAGTGTGTGTGAAAGCCGTACTTCACCTAGATTGTTGGGAACACAAAGTTTCTTTTAAGTTGCAATCCCCACTCCATACATGTATATGGTGAGGTACTAGATCCAACTCGATTTTACAGTGAAAACTGCAGGAACTTCAAACCGGCACTAGGAAAAAGACTGAGAAAACAGAGTAAAAGTTTCTCCTGCAACCCGTTCACTTGGTGATAGGTGAACGAAAGTCTCACCCCATGCTCAGTTCTGGAGATAAATGTGTGTGAAAGCCATCCTTCACATAGCTTGTTGGGATCACAAAGTTTCTTTTCAGTAGCAAACCCCACTAAATACATATATATGGGGAGGAACTAGCTCCAACTCGATTTTACAGTGAAAACTGCCGGAAATTCAAACCGGCACTAGGAAACAGACTGAGAAACCAGAGTAAAAGTTTCTCCTGCAACCCATTCCATATGTGCTAGACGAACGAACGTCTCTCCACATGCTCAGTTCTGAGAGATAATTGTGTGTGAAAGCCGACCTTCTCCTAGCTTGTTGGGAACACAAAGTTTATTTTCAGTTGCAAAATCCACTCCATACTTATATATGGGGAGGTACAAGCTCCAACTCGGATTTACAGTGAAAACTGCAGGAACTTCAAACCGGCACTAGGAAACAGACTGAGAAACCAGAGTAAAAGTTTCTCCTGCAACCCGTTCTCATGGTGCTAGATGAACGAACGTCTCTCCACATGCTCACTTCTGAGAGATAAGTGTGTGTGAAAGCCGTACTTCAACTAGCTTGTTGGGAACACAAAGTTTCTTTTCAGTTGCAAACTCCACTCCATAAATATATATCGGGAGGTACTAGCTCCAACTCGATTTTACAGTGAAAACTGCAAGAAATTCAAACCGGCACTAGGAAACAGACTGAGAAATTAGAGAAAAAGTTTCTCCTGCAACCCATTCCCTTGGTGCTAGATGAACGAAAGTCTCTCCACTTGCTCAGTCCTGAGAGATAATGTGTGTGAAAGCCGTACTTAACCTAGGTTTTTGGGAACACAAAGATTCTTTTCAGTTGCAAACTCCACTCGATATATTTATATGGTGAGGTACTAGCTCCAACTCGGTTTTACAGTGAAAACTGCAGGAAGTTCAAAAGGCACTAGGAAACAGACTGAGAAACCAGAGTAAAAATTTTCCCTGACACCCGTTACCTTTGTGCTAGATGAACGAACGTCTCTCCACATGCTCAGTTCTGAGAGATAAGTGTGTGAGAAAGCCGTCCTTCAACTAGCTTGTTGGGAACACAAAGTTTCTTTTCAGATGCAAACTCCAATCCATACATATATATGGGGAAGAACTAGCTCCAACTTGGTTTTACATTGAAAACTGCAGGGACTTCAAACCGCCACTAGGAAACAGACTGAGAAACCAGAGTAAGTGTTTCTCATGTAATCCGTTCCCTTGGTGCTAGGTGAACGAATGTCTCTCCACATGCTCTGTTCTGAGAGATAAGTGTGTGTGAATGCCGTACTTCACCTAGATTGTTGGGAACACAAAGTTTCTTTTCAGTTGCAATCCCCACTCCATACATGTATATGGTGATGTAATAGATCCAACTCGGTTTTACAGTGAAAACTGCAGGAACTTCAAACTGGCGCTAGGAAACAGACTGAGAAAACCGAGTAAAAGTTTCTCCTGCAACCCGTTCACTTGGTGCTAGGTGAACGAACGTCTCATCCCATGCTAAGTTCTGGAGATAAATTTGTGTGAAAGCCATCCTTCACATAGCTTGTTGGGAACACAAAGTTTCTTTTCAGTAGCAAATTCCACTCCATACTTATATATGGGGAGGTACTAGCTCCAACTCGGTTTTTCAGAGAAAACATCAGGAACTTCAAACCGGCACTATGAAACAGACTGAGAAACCAGAGTAAAAGTTTTTCCTGCCACCCGTTCCCTTTGTGCTAGATGAACGAACGTCTCTCCACTTGCTCAGTTCTGAGAGGTAAGTGTGTGTGAAAGCCGTCCTTCAACCAGGATGTTGGGAACACAAAGTTACTTTTTAGTTGCAAACTCAAATCCATACATATATATTTGGTGATGTACGAGCTCCAAGGATGTTTTATAGTGAAAACTGCAGGAAATTCAAACCGGGACTAGGAAACAGACTGAGAAACCAGAGTAAAATTTTCTCCTGCAAACCGTTCCCTTGGTGCTAAGTGAACGAAAGTCTCTCCACATGCTCAGTTCTGAGAGATAAGAGTGTGTGAAACCGTCCTTCACCTAGCTTGTTGGGAACACAAAGTTTCTTTTCAGTTTCAAACTCCACTCCACACATATATATGGGGAGGTACAAGCTCCAACTCTGTTTTACAGTGAAAAATGCAGGAAATTCAAACCGGCACTAGGAATCAGACTGAGATCCACATTAAAGATTCTCCTGCAACCCGTTCCCTTGGTGCTAGGTGAACGAACGTTTCTCCACATGCTCACTTCTGAGAGATAAATGTGTGTGAAAGCCGTCCTTCAACTACCTTGTTGGGAACACAAAGTTTCTTTTCAGTTGCAAACTCCAATCCATACATATATATGGGGAAGTACTAGCTCCAACTTGGTTTTACAGTGAAAACTGCAGGGTCTTCAAACCGGCACTAGGAAACAGACTGAGAAACCAGAGTAATTGTTTCTCATGTAATCCGCTCCCTTGGTGCTATGTGAACGAATGTCTCTCCACATGCTCTGTTCTGAGACATAAGTGTGTGTGAAAGCCGTACTTAACCTAGATTGTTGGGAACACAAAGTTTCTTTTAAGTTGCAATCCCCACTCCATACATGTATATGGTGAGGTACTAGATCCAACTCGGTTTTACAGTGAAAACTGTAGGAACTTCAAACGGGCACTAGGAAACAGACTGAGAAAACCGAGTAAAAGTTTCTCCTGCAAACCGTTCCCTTGGTGCTAGGTGAACGAACGTCTCACCCCATGCTCAGTTCTGGAGATAAATGTGTGTGAAAGCCATCCTTCACCTAGCTGGTTGGGAACACAAAGTTTCTTTTCAGTAGCAAACTCCACTCCATACATATATATGGGGAGGTACAAGCTCCAACTCGGTTTTACAGTGAAAACTGCAGGAACATCAAACCGGCACTAGGAAACAGACTGAGAAACCAGAGTAAAAGTTTCTCCTGCAACCCATTCCATATGTGCTAGACGAACGAACGTCTCTCCACATGCTCAGTTCTGAGAGATAATTGTGTGTGAAAGCCGACATTCACCTAGCTTGTTGGGAACACAGAGTTTCTTTTCAGTTGCAAAATCCACTCCATACGAATATATGGGGAGGTACAAGCTCCAACTCGTATTTACAGTGAAAACTGCAGGAAATTCAAACCGGCACTAGGAAACAGACTGAGAAACCAGAGTAAAAGTTTCACCTGCAACCCGTTCTCATGTTGCTAGATGAAAGAACGTCTCTCCACATGCTCAGTTCTGAGAGATAAATGTGTGTTAAAGCCGTCCTTCATCTAGCTTGTTGGGAACACAAAGTTTCTTTTCAGTTGCAAACTCCACTCCATATATATATGGGGAGGTACTAGCTCCAACTCGATTTTACAGTGAAAACAGCAGGAACTTCAAACCGGCACTATGAAACAGTCAGAGAAACCAGAGTAAAACTTTCTCCTGCAACCGGTTATCTTGCTGCTAGATGAACGAACGTCTCTCCACATGCTCAGTTCTGAGAGATAATTGTGTGTGAAAGCCGAACTTCAGCTAGCTTGTTGGGAAAACAAAGTTTCTTTTCAGTTGCAAACACCACGCCATACATATATATTGGGAGGTTCTAGCTCCAACTCGGTTTTACAGTGAAAGCTGCAGGAACTTCAAACCGGCACTAGGAAACAGACTGGGACCCAGAATAAAGATTATCCTGCAACCCGTTCCCTTGGTGCTAGGTGAACGAACGTTTCTCCACATGCTCACTTCTGAGAGATAAATGTGTGTGAAAGCCGTCCTTCGACTAGCTTGTTGGGAACACAAAGTTTCTTTTCAGTAGCAAACCCCACTAAATACATATATATGGGGAGGAACTAGCTCCAACTCGATTTTACAGTGAAAACTGCAAGAAATTCAAACCGGCACTAGGAAACAGACTGAGAAACCAGAGTAAAAGTTTCTCCTGCAACCCATTCCATATGTGCTAGACGAACGAACGTCTCTCCACATGCTCAGTTCTGAGAGATAATTGTGTGTGAAAGCCGACCTTCTCCTAGCTTGTTGGGAACACAAAGTTTATTTTCAGTTGCAAAATCCACTCCATACTTATATATGGGGAGGTACAATCTCCAACTCGGATTTACAGTGAAAACTGCAGGAACTTCAAACCGGCACTAGGAAACAGACTGAGAAACCAGAGTAAAAGTTTCTCCTGCAACCCGTTCTCATGGTGCTAGATGAACGAACGTCTCTCCACATGCTCACTTCTGAGAGATAAGTGTGTGTGAAAGCCGTACTTCAACTAGCTTGTTGGGAACACAAAGTTTCTTTTCAGTTGCAAACTCCACTCCATAAATATATATGGGGAGGTACTAGCTCCAACTCGATTTTACAGTGAAATCTGCAAGAAATTCAAACCGGCACTAGGAAACAGACTGAGAAATTAGAGAAAAAATTTTCTCCTGCAACCCATTCCCTTGGTGCTAGATGAACGAAAGTCTCTCCACTTGCTCAGTTCTGAGAGATAATGTGTGTGAAAGCCGTACTTAACCTAGGTTGTTGGGAACACAAAGATTCTTTTCAGTTGCAAACTCCACTCGATATATTTATATGGTGAGGTACTAGCTCCAACTCGGTTTTACAGTGAAAACTGCAGGAAGTTCAAAAGGCACTAGGAAACAGACTGAGAAACCAGAGTAAAAATTTTCCCTGACACCCGTTCCCTTTGTGCTAGATGAACGAACGTCTCTCCACATGCTCAGTTCTGAGAGATAAGTGTGTGAGAAAGCCGTCCTTCAACTAGCTTGTTGGGAACACAAAGTTTCTTTTCAGATGCAAACTCCAATCCATACATATATATGGTGAAGAACTAGCTCCAACTTGGTTTTACATTGAAAACTGCAGGGACTTCAAACCGCCACTAGGAAACAGACTGAGAAACCAGAGTAATTGTTTCTCATGTAATCCGTTCCCTTGGTGCTAGGTGAACGAACGTCTCTCCACATGCTCAGTTCTGAGAGGTAAGTGTGTGTGAAAGCCGTCCTTCAACCAGGATGTTTTAACACAAATTTACTTTTTAGTTGCAAACTCAAATCCATACATATATATTTGGTGATGTACGAGCTCCAAGGATGTTTTATAGTGAAAATTGCAGGAAATTCAAACCGGCACTAGGAAACAGACTGAGAAACCAGAGTAAAATTTTCTCCTGCAAACCGTTCCCTTGGTGCTAAGTGAACGAAAGTCTCTCCACATGCTCAGTTCTGAGAGATAAGAGTGTGTGAAACCGTCCTTCACCTAGCGTGTTGGGAACACAAAGTTTCTTTTCAGTTGCAAACTCCACTCCACACATATATATGGGGAGGTACAAGCTCCAACTCTGTTTTACAGTGAAAAATGCAGGAACTTCAAACCGGCACTAGGAATCAGACTGAGATCCACATTAAAGATTCTCCTGCAACCCGTTCCCTTGGTGCTAGGTGAACGAACGTTTCTCCACATGCTCACTTCTGAGGGATAAATGTGTGTGAAAGCCGTCCTTCAACTACCTTGTTGGGAACACAAAGTTTCTTTTCAGTTGCAAACTCCAATCCATACATATATATGGGGAAGTACTAGCTCCAACTTGGTTTTACAGTGAAAACTGCAGGGTCTTCAAACCGGCACTAGGAAACAGACTGAGAAACCAGAGTAATTGTTTCGCATGTAATCCGCTCCCTTGGTGCTATGTGAACGAATGTCTCTCCACATGCTCTGTTCTGAGACATAAGTGTGTGTGAAAGCCGTACTTCACCTAGATTGTTGGGAACACAAAGTTTCTTTTAAGTTGCAATCCCCACTCCATACATGTATATGGTGAGGTACTAGATCCAACTCGGTTTTACAGTGAAAACTGCAGGAACTTCAAACGGGCACTAGGAAACAGACTGAGAAAACCGAGTAAAAGTTTCTCCTGCAAACCGTTCCCTTGGTGCTAGGTGAATGAACGTCTCACCCCATGCTCAGTTCTGGAGATAAATGTGTGTGAAAGCCATCCTTCACCTAGCTGGTTGGGAACACAAAGTTTCTTTTAAGTTGCAATCCCCACTCCATACATGTATATGGTGAGGTTCTAGCTCCAACTCGGTTTTACAGTGAAAGCTGCAGGAACTTCAAACCGGCACTAGGAAACAGACTGGGACCCAGAATAAAGATTATCCTGCAACCCGTTCCCTTGGTGCTAGGTGAACGAACGTTTCTCCACATGCTCACTTCTGAGAGATAAATGTGTGTGAAAGCCGTCCTTCGACTAGCTTGTTGGGAACACAAAGTTTCATTTCAGTTGCAAACTCCAATCCATTCATATATATGGGGAGGTACTAGCTCCAACACGGTTTTACAGTGAAAACTGCAGGGACTTCAAACCGGCACTAGGAAACAGACTGAGAAAACAGAGTAAAAGTTTCTCCTGCAACCCGTTCACTTGGTGATAGGTGAACGAACGTCTCACCCCATGCTCAGTTCTGGAGATAAATGTGTGTGAAAGCCATCCTTCACATAGCTTGTTGGGATCACAAAGTTTCTTTTCAGTAGCAAACCCCACTAAATACATATATATGGGGAGGAACTAGCTCCAACTCGATTTTACAGTGAAAACTGCAAGAAATTCAAACCGGCACTAGGAAACAGACTGAGAAACCAGAGTAAAAGTTTCTCCTGCAACCCATTCCATATGTGCTAGACGAACGAACGTCTCTCCACATGCTCAGTTCTGAGAGATAATTGTGTGTGAAAGCCGACCTTCTCCTAGCTTGTTGGGAACACAAAGTTTATTTTCAGTTGCAAAATCCACTCCATACTTATATATGGGGAGGTACAAGCTCCAACTCGGATTTACAGTGAAAACTGCAGGAACTTCAAACCGGCACTAGGAAACAGACTGAGAAACCAGAGTAAAAGTTTCTCCTGCAACCCGTTCTCATGGTGCTAGATGAACGAACGTCTCTCCACATGCTCACTTCTGAGAGATAAGTGTGTGTGAAAGCCGTACTTCAACTAGCTTGTTGGGAACACAAAGTTTCTTTTCAGTTGCAAACTCCACTCCATAAATATATATGGGGAGGTACTAGCTCCAACTCGATTTTACAGTGAAAACTGCAAGAAATTCAAACCGGCACTAGGAAACAGACTGAGAAATTAGAGAAAAAGTTTCTCCTGCAACCCATTCCCTTGGTGCTAGATGAACGAAAGTCTCTCCACTTGCTCAGTTCTGAGAGATAATGTGTGTGAAAGCCGTACTTAACCTAGGTTTTTGGGAACACAAAGATTCTTTTCAGTTGCAAACTCCACTCGATATATTTATATGGTGAGGTACTAGCTCCAACTCGGTTTTACAGTGAAAACTGCAGGAAGTTCAAAAGGCACTAGGAAACAGACTGAGAAACCAGAGTAAAAATTTTCCCTGACACCCGTTCCCTTTGTGCTAGATGAACGAACGTCTCTCCAAATGCTCAGTTCTGAGAGATAAGTGTGTGAGAAAGCCGTCCTTCAACTAGCTTGTTGGGAACACAAAGTTTCTTTTCAGATGCAAACTCCAATCCATACATATATATGGGGAAGAACTAGCTCCAACTTGGTTTTACATTGAAAACTGCAGGGACTTCAAACCGCCACTAGGAAACAGACTGAGAAACCAGAGTAAGTGTTTCTCATGTAATCCGTTCCCTTGGTGCTAGGTGAACGAATGTCTCTCCACATGCTCTGTTCTGAGAGATAAGTGTGTGTGAATGCCGTACTTCACCTAGATTGTTGGGAACACAAAGTTTCTTTTCAGTTGCAATCCCCACTCCATACATGTATATGGTGAGGTAATAGATCCAACTCGGTTTTACAGTGAAAACTGCAGGAACTTCAAACTGGCGCTAGGAAACAGACTGAGAAAACCGAGTAAAAGTTTCTCCTGCAACCCGTTCACTTGGTGCTAGGTGAACGAACGTCTCACCCCATGCTCAGTTCTGGAGATAAATTTGTGTGAAAGCCATCCTTCACATAGCTTGTTGGGAACACAAAGTTTCTTTTCAGTAGCAAATTCCACTCCATACTTATATATGGGGAGGTACTAGCTCCAACTCGGTTTTACAGAGAAAACATCAGGAACTTCAAACCGGCACTATGAAACAGACTGAGAAACCAGAGTAAAAGTTTTTCCTGCCACCCGTTCCCTTTGTGCTAGATGAACGAACGTCTCTCCACTTGCTCAGTTCTGAGAGGTAAGTGTGTGTGAAAGCCGTCCTTCAACCAGGATGTTGGGAACACAAAGTTACTTTTTAGTTGCAAACTCAAATCCATACATATATATTTGGTGATGTACGAGCTCCAAGGATGTTTTATAGTGAAAACTGCAGGAAATTCAAACCGGCACTAGGAAACAGACTGAGAAACCAGAGTAAAATTTTCTCCTGCAAACCGTTCCCTTGGTGCTAAGTGAACGAAAGTCTCTCCACATGCTCAGTTCTGAGAGATAAGAGTGTGTGAAACCGTCCTTCACCTAGCTTGTTGGGAACACAAAGTTTCTTTTCAGTTTCAAACTCCACTCCACACATATATATGGGGAGGTACAAGCTCCAACTCTGTTTTACAGTGAAAAATGCAGGAAATTCAAACCGGCACTAGGAATCAGACTGAGATCCACATTAAAGATTCTCCTGCAACCCGTTCCCTTGGTGCTAGGTGAACGAACGTTTCTCCACATGCTCACTTCTGAGAGATAAATGTGTGTGAAAGCCGTCCTTCAACTACCTTGTTGGGAACACAAAGTTTCTTTTCAGTTGCAAACTCCAATCCATACATATATATGGGGAAGTACTAGCTCCAACTTGGTTTTACAGTGAAAACTGCAGGGTCTTCAAACCGGCACTAGGAAACAGACTGAGAAACCAGAGTAATTGTTTCTCATGTAATCCGCTCCCTTGGTGCTATGTGAACGAATGTCTCTCCACATGCTCTGTTCTGAGACATAAGTGTGTGTGAAAGCCGTACTTCACCTAGATTGTTGGGAACACAAAGTTTCTTTTAAGTTGCAATCCCCACTCCATACATGTATATGGTGAGGTACTAGATCCAACTCGGTTTTACAGTGAAAACTGTAGGAACTTCAAACGGGCACTAGGAAACAGACTGAGAAAACCGAGTAAAAGTTTCTCCTGCAAACCGTTCCCTTGGTGCTAGGTGAACGAACGTCTCACCCCATGCTCAGTTTGGAGATAAATGTGTGTGAAAGCCATCCTTCACCTATCTGGTTGGGAACACAAAGTTTCTTTTCAGTAGCAAACTCCACTCCATACATATATATGGGGAGGTACAAGCTCCAACTCGGTTTTACAGTGAAAACTGCAGGAACATCAAACCGGCACTAGGAAACAGACTGAGAAACCAGAGTAAAAGTTTCTCCTGCAACCCATTCCATATGTGCTAGACGAACGAACGTCTCTCCACATGCTCAGTTCTGAGAGATAAGTGTGTGTGAAAGCCGACATTCACCTAGCTTGTTGGGAACACAGAGTTTCTTTTCAGTTGCAAAATCCACTCCATACGAATATATGGGGAGGTACAAGCTCCAACTCGTATTTACAGTGAAAACTGCAGGAAATTCAAACCGGCACTAGGAAACAGACTGAGAAACCAGAGTAAAAGTTTCTCCTGCAACCCGTTCTCATGTTGCTAGATGAAAGAACGTCTCTCCACATGCTCAGTTCTGAGAGATAAATGTGTGTTAAAGCCGTCCTTCATCTAGCTTGTTGGGAACACAAAGTTTCTTTTCAGTTGCAAACTCCACTCCATATATATATGGGGAGGTACTAGCTCCAACTCGATTTTACAGTGAAAACAGCAGGAACTTCAAACCGGCACTATGAAACAGTCAGAGAAACCAGAGTAAAACTTTCTCCTGCAACCGGTTATCTTGCTGCTAGATGAACGAACGTCTCTCCACATGCTCAGTTCTGAGAGATAATTGTGTGTGAAAGCCGAACTTCAGCTAGCTTGTTGGGAAAACAAAGTTTCTTTTCAGTTGCAAACACCACGCCATACATATATATTGGGAGGTTCTAGCTCCAACTCGGTTTTACAGTGAAAGCTGCAGGAACTTCAAACCGGCACTAGGAAACAGACTGGGACCCAGAATAAAGATTATCCTGCAACCCGTTCCCTTGGTGCTAGGTGAACGAACGTTTCTCCACATGCTCACTTCTGAGAGATAAATGTGTGTGAAAGCCGTCCTTCGACTAGCTTGTTGGGAACACAAAGTTTCTTTTCAGTAGCAAACACCACTAAATACATATATATGGGGAGGAACTAGCTCCAACTCGATTTTACAGTGAAAACTGCAAGAAATTCAAACCGGCACTAGGAAACAGACTGAGAAACCAGAGTAAAAGTTTCTCCTGCAACCCATTCCATATGTGCTAGACGAACGAACGTCTCTCCACATGCTCAGTTCTGAGAGATAATTGTGTGTGAAAGCCGACCTTCTCCTAGCTTGTTGGGAACACAAAGTTTATTTTCAGTTGCAAAATCCACTCCATACTTATATATGGGGAGGTACAATCTCCAACTCGGATTTACAGTGAAAACTGCAGGAACTTCAAACCGGCACTAGGAAACAGACTGAGAAACCAGAGTAAAAGTTTCTCCTGCAACCCGTTCTCATGGTGCTAGATGAACGAACGTCTCTCCACATGCTCACTTCTGAGAGATAAGTGTGTGTGAAAGCCGTACTTCAACTAGCTTGTTGGGAACACAAAGTTTCTTTTCAGTTGCAAACTCCACTCCATAAATATATATGGGGAGGTACTAGCTCCAACTCGATTTTACAGTGAAAACTGCAAGAAATTCAAACCGGCACTAGGAAACAGACTGAGAAATTAGAGAAAAAGTTTCTCCTGCAACCCATTCCCTTGGTGCTAGATGAACGAAAGTCTCTCCACTTGCTCAGTTCTAAGAGATAATGTGTGTGAAAGCCGTACTTAACCTAGGTTGTTGGGAACACAAAGATTCTTTTCAGTTGCAAACTCCACTCGATATATTTATATGGTGAGGTACTAGCTCCAACTCGGTTTTACAGTGAAAACTGCAGGAAGTTCAAAAGGCACTAGGAAACAGACTGAGAAACCAGAGTAAAAATTTTCCCTGACACCCGTTCCCTTTGTGCTAGATGAACGAACGTCTCTCCACATGCTCAGTTCTGAGAGATAAGTGTGTGAGAAAGCCGTCCTTCAACTAGCTTGTTGGGAACACAAAGTTTCTTTTCAGATGCAAACTCCAATCCATACATATATATGGGGAAGAACTAGCTCCAACTTGGTTTTACATTGAAAACTGCAGGGACTTCAAACCGCCACTAGGAAACAGACTGAGAAACCAGAGTAATTGTTTCTCATGTAATCCGTTCCCTTGGTGCTAGGTGAACGAATGTCTCTCCACATGCTCTGTTCTGAGAGATAAGTGTGTGTGAATGCCGTACTTCACCTAGATTGTTGGGAACACAAAGTTTCTTTTCAGTTGCAATCCCCACTCCATACATGTATATGGGGAGGTACTAGCTCCAACTCGGTTTTACAGTGAAAACTGCAGGAAGTTCAAAAGGCACTAGGAAACAGACTGAGAAACCAGAGTAAAAATTTTCCCTGACACCCGTTCCCTTTGTGCTAGATGAACGAACGTCTCTCCACATGCTCAGTTCTGAGAGATAAGTGTGTGAGAAAGCCGTCCTTCAACTAGCTTGTTGGGAACACAAAGTTTCTTTTCAGATGCAAACTCCAATCCATACATATATAAGGGGAAGAACTAGCTCCAACTTGGTTTTACATTGAAAACTGCAGGGACTTCAAACCTCCACTAGGAAACAGACTGAGAAACCAGAGTAAGAGTTTCTCATGTAATCCGTTCCCTTGGTGCTAGGTGAACGAATGTCTCTCCACATGCTCTGTTCTGAGAGATAAGTGTGTGTGAATGCCGTACTTCACCTAGATTGTTGGGAACACAAAGTTTCTTTTCAGTTGCAATCCCCACTCCATACATGTATATGGTGAGGTAATAGATCCAACTCGGTTTTACAGTGAAAACTGCAGGAACTTCAAACTGGCACTAGGAAACAGACTGAGAAAACCGAGTAAAAGTTTCTCCTGCAACCCGTTCACTTTGTGCTAGGTGAACGAACGTCTCACCCCATGCTCAGTTCTGGAGATAAATGTGTGTGAAAGCCATCCTTCACATAGCTTGTTGGGAACACAAAGTTTCTTTTCAGTAGCAAATTCCACTCCATACTTATATATGGGGAGGTACTAGCTCCAACTCGGTTTTACAGAGAAAACATCAGGAACTTCAAACCGGCACTATGAAACAGACTGAGAAACCAGAGTAAAAGTTTTTCCTGCCACCCGTTCCCTTTGTGCTAGATGAACGAACGTCTCTCCACATGCTCAGTTCTGAGAGGTAAGTGTGTGTGAAAGCCGTCCTTCAACCAGGATGTTGGGAACACAAAGTTACTTTTTAGTTGCAAACTCAAATCCATACATATATATTTGGTGATGTACGAGCTCCAAGGATGTTTTATAGTGAAAACTGCAGGAAATTCAAACCGGCACTAGGAAACAGACTGAGAAACCAGAGTAAAATTTTCTCCTGCAAACCGTTCCCTTGGTGGTAAGTGAACGAAAGTCTCTCCACATGCTCAGTTCTGAGAGATAAGAGTGTGTGAAACCGTCCTTCACCTAGCTTGTTGGGAACACAAAGTTTCTTTTCAGTTGCAAACTCCACTCCACACATATATATGGGGAGGTACAAGCTCCAACTCTGTTTTACAGTGAAAAATGCAGGAACTTCAAACCGGCACTAGGAATCAGACTGAGATCCACATTAAAGATTCTCCTGCAACCCGTTCCCTTGGTGCTAGGTGAACGAACGTTTCTCCACATGCTCACATCTGAGAGATAAATGTGTGTGAAAGCCGTCCTTCAACTACCTTGTTGGGAACACAAAGTTTCTTTTCAGTTGCAAACTCCAATCCATACATATATATGGGGAAGTACTAGCTCCAACTTGGTTTTACAGTGAAAACTGCAGGGTCTTCAAACCGGCACTAGGAAACAGACTGAGAAACCAGAGTAATTGTTTCACATGTAATCCGCTCCCTTGGTGCTATGTGAACGAATGTCTCTCCACATGCTCTGTTCTGAGACATAAGTGTGTGTGAAAGCCGTACTTCACCTAGATTGTTGGGAACACAAAGTTTCTTTTAAGTTGCAATCCCCACTCCATACATGTATATGGTGAGGTACTAGATCCAACTCGGTTTTACAGTGAAAACTGCAGGAACTTCAAACGGGCACTAGGAAACAGACTGAGAAAACTGAGTAAAAGTTTCTCCTGCAAACCGTTCCCTTGGTGCTAGGTGAACGAACGTCTCACCCCATGCTCAGTTCTGGAGATAAATGTGTGTGAAAGCCATCCTTCACCTAGCTGGTTGGGAACACAAAGTTTCTTTTCAGTAGCAAACTCCACTCCATACATATATATGGGGAGGTACAAGCTCCAACTCGGTTTTACAGTGAAAACTGCAGGAACATCAAACCGGCACTAGGAAACAGACTGAGAAACCAGAGTAAAAGTTTCTCCTGCAACCCATTCCATATGTGCTATACGAACGAACGTCTCTCCACATGCTCAGTTCTGAGAGATAATTGTGTGTGAAAGCTGTCCTTCACCTAGCTTGTTTGGAACACAAAGTTTCTTTTCAGTTGCAAACCCCAATCCATACATTTATATGGTGAGGTTCTAGTTCCAACTCTTTTTTACAGTGAAAACTGCAGGGACTTCAAAACGGCACTAGGAAACAGACTGAGAAACCAGAGTAATTGTTTCTCCTGTAATCCGTTCCCTTGGTGCTAGGTGAACGAACGTCTCTCCACATGCTCAGTTCTGAGAGATAATTGTGTGTGAAAGCCGTCCTTCACCTAGCTTGTTGGGAACACAAAGTTTCTTTTAAGTTGCAAACCCCAATCCATACATTTATATGGTGAGGTACTAGATCCAACTCGGTTTTACTGTGAAAACTGCAGGAACTTCAAACTGGCACTAGGAAACAGACTGAGAAAACAGAGTAAAATTTTCTCCTGCACCCCGTTCCCTTGGTGCTAGTTGAACGAAAGTCTCTCCCCATGCTCAGTTCTGGAGATAAATGTGTGTGAAAGCCATCCTTCACCTAGCTTTTTGGGAACACAAAGATTCTTTTCAGTAGCAAACTCCAATCCATACATATATATTTGGAGGTACTAGCTCCAACTCGGTTTTACATTGAAAACTGCAGGAACTTCAAACCGGCACTAGGAAACAGACTGAGAATCCAGAGTGAAAATTTCTCCTGCACCCCGTTCCCTTGGTGCTAGATGAACGTACGTCTCTCCACATGCTTAGTTCTGAGAGGAAATGTGTGTGAAAGCCGTCCTTAACCTAGGTTTTTGGGAACACAAAGTTTCTTTTCAGTTTCAAACTCCACTCCATATATTTATATGGTGAGGTACTACCTCCAACTCGGTTTTACAGTGAAAACTGCAGGAAGTTCAAAAGGCACTGGGAAACAGACTGAGAAACCAGAGTATAATTTTCTCATGCCACCCGTTCCCTTTGTGCTAGATGAACGAATGTCTCTCCACATGCTCAGTACTGAGAGATAAGTGTGTGTGAAAGCCGTCCTTCAACCATGATGTTGGGAACACAAAGTTACTTTTTAGTTGCAAACTCAAATCCATACATATATATTTGGTGATGTACGAGCTCCAACTAAGTTTTATAGTGAAAACTGCAGGAAATTAAAACCGGCACTAGGAAAAAGACTGAGAAACCAGAGTAAAAGTTTCTCCTGCAACCCATGCAATGGTGCTTGGTAAACGAACGTCTCTCCACATGCTCAGTTCTGAGGGATAATTGTGTGTGAAAGCTGTCCTTCACCTAGCTTGTTGGGAACACAAATTTCTTTTCAGATGCAAACTCCCCTCCATACATATATATTTGGGGAGGTACGAGCTCTAACTCGGTTTTACAGTGAAAATTGTAGGAACTTCAAACCGGCACTAGGAAACAGACTGAGAAACCAGAGTAAAAGTTTCTCCTGCAAACCGTTTCCTTGGTGCTAATTGAACGAACGTCTCACCATATGCTCAGCTCTGAGAGATAAGTTTGTGTGAAAGCCGACCTTCACCTAGCTTGTTAGTAACACAAAGTTTCTTTTCAGTTGCAAACTCCACTCCATACATATATATGGGGAGGTAATTGCTCCAACTCGGCTTTTCAGTGAAAACTGCAGGAAATTAAAACCAAGACTAGGAATCAGACTGAGAAACCAGAGTAAAAGTTTCCCTGCAACACGTTCCCTTGGTGCTATGTGAACGAACGTCTCTCCACATACTCAGTTCTGAGAGATAAGTGTTTGTGAAAGACGTCATTCAACTAAATTGTTGGGAATACAAAGTTTCTGTTCAGTTGGAAACTCAAATCAATATATTACTATGGGGAGTTACTAGCTCCAAAACCATTTTACAGTTAAAACTGCAGGAAATTCAAACCGGCACTAGAAAACATTCAGAGAAACCAGAGTAATAGTTTTTCCTGCAAACTTTTCCCCTTGTGCTAGATGAACGAACGTCTCTCCACATGCTCAATTCTGAGAGATAAGTGTGTGTGAAAGCCGTACTTCACCTAGATTGTTGGGAACACAAAGTTTCATTTCAGTTGCAAACTCCAATCCATTCATATATATGGGGAGGTACTAGCTCCAACTCGGTTTTACAGTGAAAACTGCAGGGACTTCAAACCGGCACTAGGAAACAGACTGAGAAAACAGAGTAAAAGTTTCTCCTGCAACCCGTTCACTTGGTGATAGGTGAACGAACATCTCACCCCATGCTCAGTTCTGGAGATAAATGTGTGTAAAAGCCATCCTTCACATAGCTTGTTGGGATCACAAAGTTTCTTTTCAGTAGCAAACCCCACTAAATACATATATATGGGGAGGAACTAGCTCCAACTCGATTTTACAGTGAAAACTGCCGGAAATTCAAACCGGCACTAGGAAACAGACTGAGAAACCAGAGTAAAAGATTCTCCTTCAACCCATTCCATATGTGCTAGACGAACGAACGTCTCTCCACATGCTCAGTTCTGAGAGATAATTGTGTGTGAAAGCCGACCTTCTCCTAGCTTGTTGGGAACACAAAGTTTATTTTCAGTTGCAAAATCCACTCCATACTTATATATGGGGAGGTACAAGCTCCAACTCGGATTTACAGTGAAAACTGCAGGAACTTCAAACCGGCACTAGGAAACAGACTGAGAAACCAGAGTAAAAGTTTCTCCTGCAACCCGTTCTCATGGTGCTAGATGAACGAACGTCTCTCCACATGCTCACTTCTGAGAGATAAGTGTGTGTGAAAGCCGTACTTCAACTAGCTTGTTGGGAACACAAAGTTTCTTTTCAGTTGCAAACTCCACTCCATAAATATATATGGGGAGGTACTAGCTCCAACTCGATTTTACAGTGAAAACTGCAAGAAATTCAAACCGGCACTAGGAAACAGACTGAGAAATTAGAGAAAAAGTTTCTCCTGCAACCCATTCCCTTGGTGCTAGATGAACGAAAGTCTCTCCACTTGCTCAGTTCTGAGAGATAATGTGTGTGAAAGCCGTACTTAACCTAGGTTGTTGGGAACACAAAGATTCTTTTCAGTTGCAAACTCCACTCGATATATTTATATGGTGAGGTACTAGCTCCAACTCGGTTTTACAGTGAAAACTGCAGGAAGTTCAAAAGGCACTAGGAAACAGACTGAGAAACCAGAGTAAAAATTTTCCCTGACACCCGTTCCCTTTGTGCTAGATGAACGAACGTCTCTCCACATGCTCAGTTGTGAGAGATAAGTGTGTGAGAAAGCCGTCCTTCAACTAGCTTGTTGGGAACACAAAGTTTCTTTTCAGATGCAAACTCCAATCCATACATATATATGGGGAAGAACTAGCTCCAACTTGGTTTTACATTGAAAACTGCAGGGACTTCAAACCGCCACTAGGAAACAGACTGAGAAACCAGAGTAATTGTTTCTCATGTAATCCGTTCCCTTGGTGCTAGGTGAACGAATGTCTCTCCACATGCTCTGTTCTGAGAGATAAGTGTGTGTGAATGCCGTACTTCACCTAGATTGTTGGGAACACAAAGTTTCTTTTCAGTAGCAATCCCCACTCCATACATGTATATGGTGAGGTAATAGATCCAACTCGGTTTTACAGTGAAAACTGCAGGAATTTCAAACTGGCACTAGGAAACTGACTGAGAAAACCGAGTAAAAGTTTCTCCTGCAACCCGTTCACTTTGTGCTAGGTGAACGAACGTCTCACCCCATGCTCAGTTCTGGAGATAAATGTGTGTGAAAGCCATCCTTCACATAGCTTGTTGGGAACACAAAGTTTCTTTTCAGTAGCAAATTCCACTCCATACTTATATATGGGGAGGTACTAGCTCCAACTCGGTTTTACAGAGAAAACATCAGGAACTTCAAACCGGCACTATGAAACAGACTGAGAAACCAGAGTAAAAGTTTTTCCTGCCACCCGTTCCCTTTGTGCTAGATGAACGAACGTCTCTCCACTTGCTCAGTTCTGAGAGGTAAGTGTGTGTGAAAGCCGTCCTTCAACCAGGATGTTGGGAACACAAAGTTACTTTTTAGTTGCAAACTCAAATCCATACATATATATTTGGTGATGTACGAGCTCCAAGGATGTTTTATAGTGAAAACTGCAGGAAATTCAAACCGGCACTAGGAAACAGACTGAGAAACCAGAGTAAAATTTTCTCCTGCAAACCGTTCCCTTGGTGCTAAGTGAACGAAAGTCTCTCCACATGCTCAGTTCTGAGAGATAAGAGTGTGTGAAAGCCGACATTCACCTAGCTTGTTGGGAACACAAAGTTTCTTTCCAGTTGCAAACCCCAATCCATACATGTATATGGTGAGGTACTAGATCCAACTCGGTTTTACAGTGAAAACTGCAGGAACTTCAAACGGGCACTGGGAAACAGACTGAGAAAACCGAGTAAAAGTTTCTCCTGCAAACCGTTCCCTTGGTGCTAGGTGAACGAACGTCTCACCCCATGCTCAGTTCTGGAGATAAATGTGTGTGAAAACTGTCCTTCACCTAGCTTGTTGGGAACACAAAGTTTCTTTCCAGTTGCAAACCCCAATCCATACATTTATATGGTGAGGTACTAGTTCCAACTCGGGTTTACAGTGAAAACTGCAGGGACTTCAAAACGGCACTAGGAAACAGACTGAGAAACCAGAGTAATTGTTTCTCGTGTAATCCGTTCCCTTGGTGCTAGGTGAACGAACGTCTCTCCACATGCTCAGTTCTGAGAGATAATTGTGTGTGAAAGCCGTCCTTCACCTAGCTTGTTGGGAACACAAAGTTTCTTTTAAGTTGCAAACCCCAATCCATACATTTATATGGTGAGGTACTAGATCCAACTCGGTTTAACAGTGAAAACTGCAGGAACTTCAAACTGGCACTAGGAAACAGACTGAGAAAACAGAGTAAAATTTTTTCCTGCACCCCGTTCCCTTGGTGCTAGGTGAACGAAAGTCTCTCCCCATGCTCAGTTCTGGAGATAAATGTGTGTGAAAGCCATCCTTCAACTAGCTTTTTGGGAACACAAAGATTCTTTTCAGTAGCAAACTCCAATCCATACATATATATTTGGAGGTACTAGCTCCAACTCGCTTTTACATTGAAAACTGCAGGAACTTCAAACCGGCACTAGGAAACAGACTGAGAATCCAGAGTGAAAATTTCTCCTGCACCCCGTTCCCTTGGTGCTAGATGAACGTACGTCTCTCCACATGCTTAGTTCTGAGAGGAAATGTGTGTGAAAGCCGTCCTTAACCTAGGTTTTTGGGAACACAAAGTTTCTTTTCAGTTTCAAACTCCACTCCATATATTTATATGGTGAGGTATTACCTCCAACTCGGTTTTACAGTGAAAACTGCAGGAAGTTCAAAAGGCACTGGGAAACAGACTGAGAAAACAGAGTATAATTTTCTCATGCCACCCGTTCCCTTTGTGCTAGATGAACGAACGTCTCTCCACATGCTCAGTACTGAGAGATAAGTGTGTGTGAAAGCCGTCCTTCAACCATGATGTTGGGAACACAAAGTTACTTTTTAGTTGCAAACTCAAATCCATACATATATATTTGGTGATGTACGAGCTCCAACTAAGTTTTATAGTGAAAACTGCAGGAAATTCAAACCGGCACTAGGAAACAGACTGAGAAACCAGAGTAAAAGTTTCTCCTGCAACCCATGCAATGGTGCTTGGTAAACGAACGTCTCTCCACATGCTCAGTTCTGAGGGATAATTGTGTGTGAAAGCTGTCCTTCACCTAGCTTGTTGGGAACACAAATTTCTTTTCAGTTGCAAACTCCACTCCATACATATATATTTGGGGAGGTACGAGCTCCAACTCGGTTTTACAGTGAAAATTGTAGGAACTTCAAACCGGCACTAGGAAACAGACTGAGAAACCAGAGTAAAAGTTTCTCCTGCAAACCGTTTCCTTGGTGCTAATTGAACGAACGTCTCTCCATATGCTCAGTTCTGAGAGATAAGTTTGTGTGAAAGCCGACCTTCACCTAGCTTGTTAGTAACACAAAGTTTCTTTTCAGTTGCAAACTCCACTCCATACATATATATGGGGAGGTAATTGCTCCAACTCGGCTTTTCAGTGAAAACTGCAGGAACTTAAAACCAAGACTAGGAATCAGACTGAGAAACCAGAGTAAAAGTTTCCCTGCAACCCGTTCCCTTGGTGCTATGTGAACGAACGTCTCTCCACATGCTCAGTTCTGAGAGATAAGTGTTTGTGAAAGACGTCATTCAACTAAATTGTTGGGAATACAAAGTTTCTGTTCAGTTGGAAACTCAAATCAATATATTACTATGGGGAGTTACTAGCTCCAAAACCATTTTACAGTTAAAACTGCAGGAAATTCAAACCGGCACTAGAAAACATTCAGAGAAACCAGAGTAATAGTTTTTCCTGCAAACTTTTCCCCTTGTGCTAGATGAACGAACGTCTCTCCACATGCTCAATTCTGAGAGATAAGTGTGTGTGAAAGCCGTACTTCACCTAGATTGTTGGGAACACAAAGTTTCATTTCAGTTGCAAACTCCAATCCATTCATATATATGGGGAGGTACTAGCTCCAACTCGGTTTTACAGTGAAAACTGCAGGGACTTCAAACCGGCACTAGGAAACAGACTGAGAAAACAGAGTAAAAGTTTCTCCTGCAACCCGTTCACTTGGTGATAGGTGAACGAACATCTCACCCCATGCTCAGTTCTGGAGATAAATGTGTGTAAAAGCCATCCTTCACATAGCTTGTTGGGATCACAAAGTTTCTTTTCAGTAGCAAACCCCACTAAATACATATATATGGGGAGGAACTAGCTCCAACTCGATTTTACAGTGAAAACTGCCGGAAATTCAAACCGGCACTAGGAAACAGACTGAGAAACCAGAGTAAAAGATTCTCCTGCAACCCATTCCATATGTGCTAGACGAACGAACGTCTCTCCACATGCTCAGTTCTGAGAGATAATTGTGTGTGAAAGCCGACCTTCTCCTAGCTTGTTGGGAACACAAAGTTTATTTTCAGTTGCAAAATCCACTCCATACTTATATATGGGGAGGTACAAGCTCCAACTCGGATTTACAGTGAAAACTGCAGGAACTTCAAACCGGCACTAGGAAACAGACTGAGAAACCAGAGTAAAAGTTTCTCCTGCAACCCGTTCTCATGGTGCTAGATGAACGAACGTCTCTCCACATGCTCACTTCTGAGAGATAAGTGTGTGTGAAAGCCGTACTTCAACTAGCTTGTTGGGAACACAAAGTTTCTTTTCAGTTGCAAACTCCACTCCATAAATATATATGGGGAGGTACTAGCTCCAACTCGATTTTACAGTGAAAACTGCAAGAAATTCAAACCGGCACTAGGAAACAGACTGAGAAATTAGAGAAAAAGTTTCTCCTGCAACCCATTCCCTTGGTGCTAGATGAACGAAAGTCTCTCCACTTGCTCAGTTCTGAGAGATAATGTGTGTGAAAGCCGTACTTAACCTAGGTTGTTGGGAACACAAAGATTCTTTTCAGTTGCAAACTCCACTCGATATATTTATATGGTGAGGTACTAGCTCCAACTCGGTTTTACAGTGAAAACTGCAGGAAGTTCAAAAGGCACTAGGAAACAGACTGAGAAACCAGAGTAAAAATTTTCCCTGACACCCGTTCCCTTTGTGCTAGATGAACGAACGTCTCTCCACATGCTCAGTTGTGAGAGATAAGTGTGTGAGAAAGCCGTCCTTCAACTAGCTTGTTGGGAACACAAAGTTTCTTTTCAGATGCAAACTCCAATCCATACATATATATGGGGAAGAACTAGCTCCAACTTGGTTTTACATTGAAAACTGCAGGGACTTCAAACCGCCACTAGGAAACAGACTGAGAAACCAGAGTAATTGTTTCTCATGTAATCCGTTCCCTTGGTGCTAGGTGAACGAATGTCTCTCCACATGCTCTGTTCTGAGAGATAAGTGTGTGTGAATGCCGTACTTCACCTAGATTGTTGGGAACACAAAGTTTCTTTTCAGTAGCAATCCCCACTCCATACATGTATATGGTGAGGTAATAGATCCAACTCGGTTTTACAGTGAAAACTGCAGGAATTTCAAACTGGCACTAGGAAACTGACTGAGAAAACCGAGTAAAAGTTTCTCCTGCAACCCGTTCACTTTGTGCTAGGTGAACGAACGTCTCACCCCATGCTCAGTTCTGGAGATAAATGTGTGTGAAAGCCATCCTTCACCTAGCTTTTTGGGAACACAAAGATTCTTTTCAGTAGCAAACTCCAATCCATACATATATATTTGGAGGTACTAGCTCCAACTCGCTTTTACATTGAAAACTGCAGGAACTTCAAACCGGCACTAGGAAACAGACTGAGAATCCAGAGTGAAAATTTCTCCTGCACCCCGTTCCCTTGGTGCTAGATGAACGTACGTCTCTCCACATGCTTAGTTCTGAGAGGAAATGTGTGTGAAAGCCGTCCTTAACCTAGGTTTTTGGGAACACAAAGTTTCTTTTCAGTTTCAAACTCCACTCCATATATTTATATGGTGAGGTATTACCTCCAACTCGGTTTTACAGTGAAAACTGCAGGAAGTTCAAAAGGCACTGGGAAACAGACTGAGAAAACAGAGTATAATTTTCTCATGCCACCCGTTCCCTTTGTGCTAGATGAACGAACGTCTCTCCACATGCTCAGTACTGAGAGATAAGTGTGTGTGAAAGCCGTCCTTCAACCATGATGTTGGGAACACAAAGTTACTTTTTAGTTGCAAACTCAAATCCATACATATATATTTGGTGATGTACGAGCTCCAACTAAGTTTTATAGTGAAAACTGCAGGAAATTCAAACCGGCACTAGGAAACAGACTGAGAAACCAGAGTAAAAGTTTCTCCTGCAACCCATGCAATGGTGCTTGGTAAACGAACGTCTCTCCACATGCTCAGTTCTGAGGGATAATTGTGTGTGAAAGCTGTCCTTCACCTAGCTTGTTGGGAACACAAATTTCTTTTCAGTTGCAAACTCCACTCCATACATATATATTTGGGGAGGTACGAGCTCCAACTCGGTTTTACAGTGAAAATTGTAGGAACTTCAAACCGGCACTAGGAAACAGACTGAGAAACCAGAGTAAAAGTTTCTCCTGCAAACCGTTTCCTTGGTGCTAATTGAACGAACGTCTCTCCATATGCTCAGTTCTGAGAGATAAGTTTGTGTGAAAGCCGACCTTCACCTAGCTTGTTAGTAACACAAAGTTTCTTTTCAGTTGCAAACTCCACTCCATACATATATATGGGGAGGTAATTGCTCCAACTCGGCTTTTCAGTGAAAACTGCAGGAACTTAAAACCAAGACTAGGAATCAGACTGAGAAACCAGAGTAAAAGTTTCCCTGCAACCCGTTCCCTTGGTGCTATGTGAACGAACGTCTCTCCACATGCTCAGTTCTGAGAGATAAGTGTTTGTGAAAGACGTCATTCAACTAAATTGTTGGGAATACAAAGTTTCTGTTCAGTTGGAAACTCAAATCAATATATTACTATGGGGAGTTACTAGCTCCAAAACCATTTTACAGTTAAAACTGCAGGAAATTCAAACCGGCACTAGAAAACATTCAGAGAAACCAGAGTAATAGTTTTTCCTGCAAACTTTTCCCCTTGTGCTAGATGAACGAACGTGTCTCCACATGCTCAATTCTGAGAGATAAGTGTGTGTGAAAGCCGTACTTCACCTAGATTGTTGGGAACACAAAGTTTCATTTCAGTTGCAAACTCCAATCCATTCATATATATGGGGAGGTACTAGCTCCAACTCGGTTTTACAGTGAAAACTGCAGGGACTTCAAACCGGCACTAGGAAACAGACTGAGAAAACAGAGTAAAAGTTTCTCCTGCAACCCGTTCACTTGGTGATAGGTGAACGAACGTCTCACCCCATGCTCAGTTCTGGAGATAAATGTGTGTGAAAGCCACCCTTCACATAGCTTGTTGGGATCACAAAGTTTCTTTTCAGTAGCAAACCCCACTAAATACATATATATGGGGAGGGACTAGCTCCAACTCGATTTTACAGTGAAAACTGCCGGAAATTCAAACCGGCACTAGGAAACAGACTGAGAAACCAGAGTAAAAGTTTCTCATGCAACCAATTCCATATGTGCTAGACGAACGAACGTCTCTCCACATGCTCAGTTCTGAGAGATAATTGTGTGTGAAAGCCGACCGTCTCCAAGCTTGTTGGGAACACAAAGTTTATTTTCAGTTGCAAAATCCACTCCATACTTATATATGGGGAGGTACAAGCTCCAACTCGGATTTACAGTGAAAACTGCAGGAACTTCAAACCGGCACTAGGAAACAGACTGAGAAACCAGAGTAAAAGTTTCTCCTGTAACCCGTTCTCATGGTGCTAGATGAACGAACGTCTCTCCACATGCTCACTTCTGAGAGATAAGTGTGTGTGAAAGCCGTACTTCAACTAGCTTGTTGGGAACACAAAGTTTCTTTTCAGTTGCAAACTCCACTCCATAAATATATATGGGGAGGTACTAGCTCCAACTCGATTTTACAGTGAAAACTGCAAGAAATTCAAACCGGCACTAGGAAACAGACTGAGAAATTAGAGAAAAAGTTTCTCCTGCAACCCATTCCCTTGGTGCTAGATGAACGAAAGTCTCTCCACTTGCTCAGTTCTGAGAGATAATGTGTGTGAAAGCCGTACTTAACCTAGGTTTTTGGGAACACAAAGATTCTTTTCAGTTGCAAACTCCACTCGATATATTTATATGGTGAGGTACTAGCTCCAACTCGGTTTTACACTGAAAACTGCAGGAAGTTCAAAAGGCACTAGGAAACAGACTGAGAAACCAGAGTAAAAATTTTCCCTGACACCCGTTCCCTTTGTGCTAGATGAACGAACGTCTCTCCACATGCTCAGTTCTGAGAGATAAGTGTGTGAGAAAGCCGTCCTTCAACTAGCTTGTTGGGAACACAAAGTTTCTTTTCAGATGCAAACTCCAATCCATACATATATATGGGGAAGAACTAGCTCCAACTTGGTTTTACATTGAAAACTGCAGGGACTTCAAACCGCCACTAGGAAACAGACTGAGAAACCAGAGAAATTGTTTCTCATGTAATCCGTTCCCTTGGTGCTAGGTGAACGAATGTCTCTCCACATGCTCTGTTCTGAGAGATAAGTGTGTGTGAATGCCGTACTTCACCTAGATTGTTGGGAACACAAAGTTTCTTTTCAGTTGCAATCCCCACTCCATACATGTATATGGTGAGGTAATAGATCCAACTCGGTTTTACAGTGAAAACTGCAGGAACTTCAAACTGGCACTAGGAAACAGACTGAGAAAACAGAGTAAAAGATTCTCCTGCAACCCGTTCACTTGGTGCTAGGTGAACGAACGTCTCACCCCATGCTCAGTTCTGGAGATAAATGTGTGTGAAAGCCATCCTTCACATAGCTTGTTGGGAACACAAAGTTTCTTTTCAGTAGCAAATTCCACTCCATACTTATATATGGGGAGGTACTAGCTCCAACTCGGTTTTACAGAGAAAACATCAGGAACTTCAAACCGGCACTATGAAACAGACTGAGAAACCAGAGTAAAAGTTTTTCCTGCCACCCGTTCCCTTTGTGCTAGATGAACGAACGTCTCTCCACTTGCTCAGTTCTGAGAGATAAGTGTGTGTGAAAGCCGTTCTTCAACCAGGATGTTGGGAACACAAAGTTACTTTTTAGTTGCAAACTCAAATCCATACATATATATTTGGTGATGTACGAGCTCCAAGGATGTTTTATAGTGAAAACTGCAGGAAATTCAAACCGGCACTAGGAAACAGACTGAGAAACCAGAGTAAAATTTTCTCCTGCAAACCGTTCCCTTGGTGCTAAGTGAACGAAAGTCTCTCCACATGCTAAGTTCTGAGAGATAAGAGTGTGTGAAACCGTCCTTCACCTAGCTTGTTGGGATCACAAAGTTTCTTTTCAGTTGCAAACTCCACTCCACACATATATATGGGGAGGTACAAGCTCCAACTCTGTTTTACAGTGAAAAATGCAGGAACTTCAAACCGGCACTAGGAATCAGACTGAGATCCACATTAAAGATTCTCCTGCAACCCGTTCCCTTGGTGCTAGGTGAACGAACGTTTCTCCACATGCTCACTTCTGAGAGATAAATGTGTGTGAAAGCCGTCCTTCAACTACCTTGTTGGGAACACAAAGTTTCTTTTCAGTTGCAAACTCCAATCCATACATATATATGGGGAAGTACTAGCTCCAACTTGGTTTTACAGTGAAAACTGCAGGGTCTTCAAACCGGCACTAGGAAACAGACTGAGAAACCAGAGTAATTGTTTCTCATGTAATCCGCTCCCTTGGTGCTATGTGAACGAATGTCTCTCCACATGCTCTTTTCTGAGACATAAGTGTGTGTGAAAGCCGTACTTCACCTAGATTGTTGGGAACACAAAGTTTCTTTTAAGTTGCAATCCCCACTCCATACATGTATATGGTGAGGTACTAGATCCAACTCGGTTTTACAGTGAAAACTGCAGGAAATTCAAACGGGCACTAGGAAACAGACTGAGAAAACCGAGTAAAAGTTTCTCCTGCAAACCGTTCCCTTGGTGCTAGGTGAACGAACGTCTCACCCCATGCTCAGTTCTGGAGATAAATGTGTGTGAAAGCCATCCTTCACCTAGCTGGTTGGGAACACAAAGTTTCTTTTCAGTAGCAAACTCCACTCCATACATATATATGGGGAGGTACTAGCTCCAACTCGGTTTTACAGTGAAAACTGCAGGAAATTCAAACCGGCACTAGGAAACAGACTGAGAATCCAGAGTAAAATTTTCTCATGCAACCCATTCCATATGTGCTAGACGAACGAACGTCTCTCCACATGCTCAGTTCTGAGAGATAATTGTGTGTGAAAGCCGACATTCACCTAGCTTGTTGGGAACACAGAGTTTCTTTTCAGTTGCAAAATCCACTCCATACGAATATATGGGGAGGTACAATCTCCAACTCGGTTTTACAGTGAAAACTGCAGGAACATCAAACCGGCACTAGGAAACAAACTGAGAAACCAGAGTAAAAGTTTCTCCTGCAACCCATTCCATATGTGCTAGACGAAAGAACGTCTCTCCACATGCTCAGTTCTGAGAGATAATTGTGTGTGAAAGCTGTCCTTCACCTAGCTTGTTGGGAACACAAAGTTTCTTTTCAGTTGCAAACCCCAATCCATACATTTATATGGTGAGGTACTAGCTCCAACTCGGTTTTACAGTGAAAACTGCAGGGACTTCAAAACGGCATTAGGAAACAGACTGAGAAACCAGAGTAATTGTTTCTCCTGTAATCCGTTCCCTTGGTGCTAGGTGAACGAACGTCTCTCCACATGCTCAGTTCTGAGAAATAATTGTGTGTGAAAGCCGTCCTTCACCTAGCTTGTTGGGAACACAAAGTTTCTTTTAAGTTGCAAACCCCAATCCATACATTTATATGGTGAGGTACTAGATCCAACTCGGTTTTACAGTGAAAACTGCAGGAACTTCAAACTGGCACTAGGAAACAGACTGAGAAAACAGAGTAAAATTTTCTCCTGCACCCCGTTCCCTTGGTGCTAGGTGAACGAAAGTCTCTCCCCATGCTCAGTTCTGGAGATAAATGTGTGTGAAAGCCATCCTTCACCTAGCTTTTTGGGAACACAAAGATTCTTTTCAGTAGCAAACTCCACTCCATACATATATATTTGGAGGTACTAGCTCCAACTCGCTTTTACATTGAAAACTGCAGGAACTTCAAACCGGCACTAGGAAACAGACTGAGAATCCAGAGTGAAAATTTCTCCTGCACCCCGTTCCCTTGGTGCTAGATGAACGTACGTCTCTCCACATGCTTATTTCTGAGAGGAAATGTGTGTGAAAGCCGTCCTTAACCTAGGTTTTTGGGAACACAAAGTTTCTTTTCAGTTTCAAACTCCACTCCATATATTTATATGGTGAGGTACTACCTCCAACTCGGTTTTACAGTGAAAACTGCAGGAAGTTCAAAAGGCACTGGGAAACAGACTGAGAAACCAGAGTATAATTTTCTCATGCCACCCGTTCCCTTTGTGCTAGATGAACGAACGTCTCTCCACATGCTCAGTACTGAGAGATAAGTGTGTGTGAAAGCCGTCCTTCAACCATGATGTTGGGAACACAAAGTTACTTTTTAGTTGCAAACTCAAATCCATACATATATATTTGGTGATGTACGAGCTCCAACTAAGTTTTATAGTGAAAACTGCAGGAAATTAAAACCGGCACTAGGAAACAGACTGAGAAACCAGAGTAAAAGTTTCTCCTGCAACCCATGCAATGGTGCTTGGTAAACGAACGTCTCTCCACATGCTCAGTTCTGAGGGATAATTGTGTGTGAAAGCTGTCCTTCACCTAGCTTGTTGGGAACACAAATTTCTTTTCAGTTGCAAACTCCACTCCATACATATATATTTGGGGAGGTACGAGCTCCAACTCGGTTTTACAGTGAAAATTGTAGGAACTTCAAACCGGCACTAGGAAACAGACTGAGAAACCAGAGTAAAAGTTTCTCCTGCAAACCGTTTCCTTGGTGCTAATTGAACGAACGTCTCTCCTTATGCTCAGTTCTGAGAGATAAGTTTGTGTGAAAGCCGACCTTCACCTAGCTTGTTAGTAACACAAAGTTTCTTTTCAGTTGCAAACTCCACTCCATACATATATATGGGGAGGTAATTGCTCCAACTCGGCTTTTCAGTGAAAACTGCAGGAACTTAAAACCAAGACTAGGAATTAGACTGAGAAACCAGAGTAAAAGTTTCCCTGCAACCCGTTCCCTTGGTGCTATGTGAACGAACGTCTCTCCACATGCTCAGTTCTGAGAGATAAGTGTTTGTGAAAGACGTCATTCAACTAAATTGTTGGGAATACAAAGTTTCTGTTCAGTTGGAAACTCAAATCAATATATTACTATGGGGAGTTACTAGCTCCAAATCCATTTTACAGTTAAAACTGCAGGAAATTCAAACCGGCACTAGAAAACATTCAGAGAAACCAGAGTAATAGTTTTTCCTGCAAACTTTTCCCCTTGTGCTAGATGAACGAACGTCTCTCCACATGCTCAATTCTGAGAGATAAGTGTGTGTGAAAGCCGTACTTCACCTAGATTGTTGGGAACACAAAGTTTCTTTTCAGTTGAAAACCCCACTCCATACATATATATGGTGAAGTACTAGATCCAACTCGGTTTTACAGTGAAACTGCAGGAACTTCAAACTGGCACTAGGAAACAGACTGAGAAAACAGAGTAAAAGCTTCTCCTGCCACCCATTCCCTTTGTGTTAGATGAACGAAAAGCTCTCCACATGCTCAGTTCTGAGAGATAAATGTGTGTGAAAGCTGAACTTCACCTAGCTTGTTGGGAACACAAAGTTTCTTTTCAGTTGCAAACACCATTGCATAAATATATATGGGCAGGTACTAGCTCCAACTGGATTTTACTGTGAAAAGAGCAGGAACTTCAAACCGGCACTATGAAACAGACTGAGAATCCAGAGTAAACTTTCTCCTGCAACCCGTTCCCTTGCTGCTAGATGAACGAATGTCTCTCCACATGCTCAGTTCTGAGAGATAAATGGGTGTGAAAGCCGTTCTTCAACTAACTTCTTGGGAACATAAAGTTTCTTTTCAGTTGCAAACTCCACTCCATAAATATATATGGGGAGGTACAGGCTCCAACTCGATTTTACAGTTAAAACTGCAGGAAATTCAAACCGGCACTAGGAAACAGACTGAGAAACCAGAGAAAAAGTTTCTCCTGCAACAAATTCCCTTGGTGCTAGATGAACGAAAGTCTCTGCACTTGCTCAGTTCTGAGAGATAAGTGTGGGTGAAAGCTGTCCTTCACCTAGCTTGTTGGGAACACAAAGATACTTTTCAGTTGCAAACTCCAATCCATACATATATATGGGGGTGTTCTATCTCCAAATCGGTTTTACTGTGAAAAATGCAGGAAGTTCAAACCGGCACTAGGAAACAGACTGAGAAACCAGAGAAAAATTTTTTCCTGCCACCCGTTCCCTTTGTGCTAGATGAACGAACGTCTCTCCACTTGCTCAGTTATGAGAGGTAAGTGTGTGTGAAAGCCGTCCTTCAACCAGGATGTTGGGAACACAAAGTTACTTTTTAGTTGCAAACTCAAGTCCATACATATATATTTGGTGATGTACGAGCTCCAACGATGTTTTATATTGAAAACTGCAGGAAATTCAAACCGGCACTAGGAAACAGACTGAGAAACCAGAGTAAAATTTTCTCCTGCAAACCGTTCCCTTGGTGCTAAGTGAACGAAAGTCTCTCCACATGCTCAGTTCTGAGAGATAAGAGTGTGTGAAACCGTCCTTCACCTAGCTTGTTGGGAACACAAAGTTTCTTTTCAGTTGCAAACTCCACTCCACACATATATATGGGGAGGTACAAGCTCCAACTCTGTTTTACAGTGAAAACTGCAGGAACTTCATACCGGCACTAGGAATCAGACTGAGATCCACATTAAAGATTCTCCTGCAACCCGTTCCCTTGGTGCTAGGTGAACGAACGTTTCTCCACATGCTCACTTCTGAGAGATAAATGTGTGTTAAAGCCGTCCTTCCTCTAGCTTGTTGGGAACACAAAGTTTCTTTTCAGTTGCAAACTCCAATCCATACATATATATGGGGAAGTACTAGCTCCAACTTGGTTTTACAGTGAAAACTGCAGGGTCTTCAAACCGGCACTAGGAAACAGACTGAGAAACCAGAGTAATTGTTTCTCATGTAATCCGCTCCCTTGGTGCTATGTGAACGAATGTCTCTCCACATGCTCTGTTCTGAGACATAAGTGTGTGTGAAAGCCGTACTTCACCTAGATTGTTGGGAACACAAAGTTTCTTTTAAGTTGCAATCCCCACTCCATACATGTATATGGTGAGGTACTAGATCCAACTCGGTTTTACAGTGAAAACTGCAGGAACTTCAAACGGGCACTAGGAAACAGACTGAGAAAACCGAGTAAAAGTTTCTCCTGCAAACCGTTCCCTTGGTGCTAGGTGAACGAACGTCTCACCCCATGCTCAGTTCTGGAGATAAATGTGTGTGAAAGCCATCCTTCACCTAGCTGGTTGGGAACACAAAGTTTCTTTTCAGTAGCAAACTCCACTCCATACATATATATGGGGAGGTACTAGCTCCAACTCGGATTTACAGTGAAAACTGCAGGAAATTCAAACCGGCACTAGGAAACAGACTGAGAAACCAGAGTAAAAGTTTCTCCTGCAACCCATTCCATATGTGCTAGACGAACGAACGTCTCTCCACATGCTCAGTTCTGAGAGATAATTGTGTGTGAAAGCCGACATTCACCTAGCTTGTTGGGAACACAGAGTTTCTTTTTAGTTGCAAAATCCACTCCATACGAATATATGGGGAGGTACAAGCTCCAACTCGTATTTACAGTGAAAACTGCAGGAACTTCAAACCAGCACTAGGAAACAGACTGAGAAACCAGAGTAATAGATTCTCCTGCAACCCGTTCTCATGTTGCTAGATGAAAGAACGTCTCTCCACATGCTCAGTTCTGAGAGATAATTGTGTGTTAAAGCCGTCCTTCATCTAGCTTGTTGGGAACACAAAGTTTCTTTTCAGTTGCAAACTCCACTCCATATATATATGGGGAGGTACTAGCTCCAACTCGGTTTTACAGTGAATACAGCAGGAACTTCAAACCGGCACTATGAAACAGTCAGAGAAACCAGAGTAAAACTTTCTCCTGCAACCGGTTCCCTTGCTGCTAGATGAACGAACATCTCTCCACATGCTCAGTTCTGAGAGATAATTGTGTGTGAAAGCCGAACTTCAGCTAGCTTGTTGGGAAAACAAAGTTTCTTTTCAGTTGCAAACACCACTCCATACATATATATTGGGAGGTTCTAGCTCAAACTCGGTTTTACAGTGAAAGCTGCAGGAACTTCAAACCGGCACTAGGAAACAGACTGGGACCCAGAATAAAAATTCTCCTGCAACCCGTTCCCTTGGTGCTAGGTGAACGAACGTTTCTCCACATGCTCACTTCTGAGAGATAAATGTGTGTGAAAGCCGTACTTCGACTAGCTTGTTGGGAACACAAAGTTTCATTTCATTTGCAAACTCCAATCCATTAATATATATGGGGAGGTACTAGCTCCAACTCGGTTTTACAGTGAAAACTGCAGGGACTTCAAACCGGCACTAGGAAACAGACTGAGAAAACAGAGTAAAAGTTTCTCCTGCAACCCGTTCACTTGGTGATAGGTGAACGAACGTCTCTCCACGTGCTCAGTTCTGGAGATAAATGTGTGTGAAAGCCATACTTCACATAGCTTGTTGGGATCACAAAGTTTCTTTTCAGTAGCAAACCCCACTAAATACATATATATGGGGAGGAACTAGCTCCAACTCGATTTTAAAGTGAAAACTGCCGGAAATTCAAACCGGCACTAGGAAACAGACTGAGAAACCAGAGTAAAAGTTTCTCCTGCAACCCATTCCATATGTGCTAGACGAACGAACGTCTCTCCACATGCTCAGTTCTGAGAGATAATTGTGTGTGAAAGCCGACCTTCTCCTAGCTTGTTGGGAACACAAAGTTTATTTTCAGTTGCAAAATCCACTCCATACTTATATATGGGGAGGTACAAGCTCCAACTCGGATTTACAGTGAAAACTGCAGGAACTTCAAACCGGCACTAGGAAACAGACTGAGAAACCAGAGTAAAAGTTTCTCCTGCAACCCTTTCTCATGTTGCTAGATGAACGAACGTCTCTCCACATGCTCACTTCTGAGAGATAAGTGTGTGTGAAAGCCGTACTTCAACTAGCTTGTTGGGAACACAAAATTTCTTTTCAGTTGCAAACTCCACTCCATAAATATATATGGGGAGGTACTAGCTCCAACTCGATTTTACAGTGAAAACTGCAAGAAATTCAAACCGGCACTAGGAAACAGACTGAGAAATTAGAGAAATAGTTTCTCCTGCAACCCATTCCCTTGGTGCTAGATGAACGAAAGTCTCTTCACTTGCTCAGTTCTGAGAGATAATGTGTGTGAAAGCCGTACTTAACCTAGGTTGTTGGGAACACAAAGATTCTTTTCAGTTGCAAACTCCACTCGATATATTTATATGGTGAGGTACTAGCTCCAACTCGGTTTTACAGTGAAAACTGCAGGAAGTTCAAAAGGCACTAGGAAACAGACTGAGAAACCAGAGTAAAAATTTTCCCTGACACCCGTTCCCTTTGTGCTAGATGAACGAACGTCTCTCCACATGCTCAGTTCTGAGAGATAAGTGTGTGAGAAAGCCGTCCTTCAACTAGCTTGTTGGGAACACAAAGTTTCTTTTCAGATGCAAACTCCAATCCATACATATATATGGGGAAGAACTAGCTCCAACTTGGTTTTACATTGAAAACTGCAGGGACTTCAAACCGCCACTAGGAAACAGACTGAGAAACCAGAGTAATTGTTTCTCATGTAATCCGTTCCCTTGGTGCTAGGTGAACGAATGTCTCTCCACATGCTCTGTTCTGAGAGATAAGTGTGTGTGAATGCCGTACTTCACCTAGATTGTTGGGAACACAAAGTTTCTTTTCAGTTGCAATCCCCACTCCATACATGTATATGGTGAGGTACTAGATCCAACTCGGTTTTACAGTGAAAACTGCAGGAACTTCAAACTGGCACTAGGAAACAGACTGAGAAAACCGAGTAAAAGTTTCTCCTGCAACCCGTTCCCTTGGTGCTAGGTGAACGAACGTCTCACCCCATGCTCAGTTCTGGAGATAAATGTGTGTGAAAGCCATCCTTCACCTAGCTTGTTGGGAACACAAAGTTTCTTTTCAGTAGCAAATTCCACTCCATACTTATATATGGGGAGGTACTAGCTCCAACTCGGATTTACAGTGAAAACTGCAGGAAATTCAAACCGGCACTAGGAAACAGACTGAGAAACCAGAATAAAAGTTTCTCCTGCAACCCGTTCTCATGGTGCTAGATGAAAGAACGTCTCTCCACATGCTCAGTTCTGAGAAATATGTGTGTGTGGAAGCCGTCCTTCAACCAGGTTTTTGGGAACACAAAGTTACTTTTTAGTTGCAAAATCAAATCCATACATATATATTTGGGGATATACGAGCTCCAACTATGTTTTATAGTGAAAACTGCAGGAACTTCAAACCGGCACTAAGAAACAGACTGAGAAACCAGAGTAAAAGTTTCTCCTGCAAACTTTTCCCTTGTGCTAGATGAACGAACGTCTGTCCACATGCTCATTTCTGAGAGATAAGAGTGTGTGAAACCGTCCTTCACCTAGCTTGTTGGGAACACAAAGTTTCTTTTCAGTTGCAAACTCCACTCCACACATATATATGGGGAGGTACAAGCTCCAACTCTGTTTTACAGTGAAAAATGCAGGAACTTCAAACCGGCACTAGGAATCAGACTGAGATCCACATTAAAGATTCTCCTGCAACCCGTTCCCTTGGTGCTAGGTGAACGAACGTTTCTCCACATGCTCACTTCTGAGAGATAAATGTGTGTGAAAGCCATCCTTCACCTAGCTGGTTGGGAACACAAAGTTTCTTTTCAGTAGCAAACTCCACTCCATACATATATATGGGGAGGTACTAGCTCCAACTCGGTTTTACAGTGAAAACTGCAGGAAATTCAAACCGGCACTAGGAAACAGACTGAGAATCCAGAGTAAAATTTTCTCATGCAACCCATTCCATATGTGCTAGACGAACGAACGTCTCTCCACATGCTCAGTTCTGAGAGATAATTGTGTGTGAAAGCCGACATTCACCTAGCTTGTTGGGAACACAGAGTTTCTTTTCAGTTGCAAAATCCACTCCATACGAATATATGGGGAGGTACAATCTCCAACTCGGTTTTACAGTGAAAACTGCAGGAACATCAAACCGGCACTAGGAAACAGACTGAGAAACCAGAGTAAAAGTTTCTCCTGCAACCCATTCCATATGTGCTAGACGAAAGAACGTCTCTCCACATGCTCAGTTCTGAGAGATAATTGTGTGTGAAAGCTGTCCTTCACCTAGCTTGTTGGGAACACAAAGTTTCTTTTCAGTTGCAAACCCCAATCCATACATTTATATGGTGAGGTACTAGCTCCAACTCGGTTTTACAGTGAAAACTGCAGGGACTTCAAAACGGCATTAGGAAACAGACTGAGAAACCAGAGTAATTGTTTCTCCTGTAATCCGTTCCCTTGGTGCTAGGTGAACGAACGTCTCTCCACATGCTCAGTTCTGAGAAATAATTGTGTGTGAAAGCCGTCCTTCACCTAGCTTGTTGGGAACACAAAGTTTCTTTTAAGTTGCAAACCCCAATCCATACATTTATATGGTGAGGTACTAGCTCCAACTCGCTTTTACATTGAAAACTGCAGGAACTTCAAACCGGCACTAGGAAACAGACTGAGAATCCAGAGTGAAAATTTCTCCTGCACCCCGTTCCCTTGGTGCTAGATGAACGTACGTCTCTCCACATGCTTAGTTCTGAGAGGAAATGTGTGTGAAAGCCGTCCTTAACCTAGGTTTTTGGGAACACAAAGTTTCTTTTCAGTTTCAAACTCCACTCCATATATTTATATGGTGAGGTACTACCTCCAACTCGGTTTTACAGTGAAAACTGCAGGAAGTTCAAAAGGCACTGGGAAACAGACTGAGAAACCAGAGTATAATTTTCTCATGCCACCCGTTCCCTTTGTGCTAGATGAACGAACGTCTCTCCACATGCTCAGTACTGAGAGATAAGTGTGTGTGGAAGCCGTCCTTCAAACATGATGTTGGGAACACAAAGTTACTTTTTAGTTGCAAACTCAAATCCATACATATATATTTGGTGATGTACGAGCTCCAACTAAGTTTTATAGTGAAAACTGCAGGAAATTAAAACCGGCACTAGGAAACAGACTGAGAAACCAGAGTAAAAGTTTCTCCTGCAACCCATGCAATGGTGCTTGGTAAACGAACGTCTCTCCACATGCTCAGTTCTGAGGGATAATTGTGTGTGAAAGCTGTCCTTCACCTAGCTTGTTGGGAACACAAATTTCTTTTCAGTTGCAAACTCCACTCCATACATATATATTTGGGGAGGTACGAGCTCCAACTCGGTTTTACAGTGAAAATTGTAGGAACTTCAAACCGGCACTAGGAAACAGACTGAGAAACCAGAGTAAAAGTTTCTCCTGCAAACCGTTTCCTTGGTGCTAATTGAACGAACGTCTCTCCTTATGCTCAGTTCTGAGAGATAAGTTTGTGTGAAAGCCGACCTTCACCTAGCTTGTTAGTAACACAAAGTTTCTTTTCAGTTGCAAACTCCACTCCATACATATATATGGGGAGGTAATTGCTCCAACTCGGCTTTTCAGTGAAAACTGCAGGAACTTAAAACCAAGACTAGGAATTAGACTGAGAAACCAGAGTAAAAGTTTCCCTGCAACCCGTTCCCTTGGTGCTATGTGAACGAACGTCTCTCCACATGCTCAGTTCTGAGAGATAAGTGTTTGTGAAAGACGTCATTCAACTAAATTGTTGGGAATACAAAGTTTCTGTTCAGTTGGAAACTCAAATCAATATATTACTATGGGGAGTTACTAGCTCCAAATCCATTTTACAGTTAAAACTGCAGGAAATTCAAACCGGCACTAGAAAACATTCAGAGAAACCAGAGTAATAGTTTTTCCTGCAAACTTTTCCCCTTGTGCTAGATGAACGAACGTCTCTCCACATGCTCAATTCTGAGAGATAAGTGTGTGTGAAAGCCGTACTTCACCTAGATTGTTGGGAACACAAAGTTTCTTTTCAGTTGAAAACCCCACTCCATACATATATATGGTGAAGTACTAGATCCAACTCGGTTTTACAGTGAAACTGCAGGAACTTCAAACTGGCACTAGGAAACAGACTGAGAAAACAGAGTAAAAGCTTCTCCTGCCACCCATTCCCTTTGTGTTAGATGAACGAAAAGCTCTCCACATGCTCAGTTCTGAGAGATAAATGTGTGTGAAAGCTGAACTTCACCTAGCTTGTTGGGAACACAAAGTTTCTTTTCAGTTGCAAACACCATTGCATAAATATATATGGGCAGGTACTAGCTCCAACTGGATTTTACTGTGAAAAGAGCAGGAACTTCAAACCGGCACTATGAAACAGACTGAGAATCCAGAGTAAACTTTCTCCTGCAACCCGTTCCCTTGCTGCTAGATGAACGAATGTCTCTCCACATGCTCAGTTCTGAGAGATAAATGGGTGTGAAAGCCGTTCTTCAACTAACTTCTTGGGAACATAAAGTTTCTTTTCAGTTGCAAACTCCACTCCATAAATATATATGGGGAGGTACAGGCTCCAACTCGATTTTACAGTTAAAACTGCAGGAAATTCAAACCGGCACTAGGAAACAGACTGAGAAACCAGAGAAAAAGTTTCTCCTGCAACAAATTCCCTTGGTGCTAGATGAACGAAAGTCTCTGCACTTGCTCAGTTCTGAGAGATAAGTGTGGGTGAAAGCTGTCCTTCACCTAGCTTGTTGGGAACACAAAGATACTTTTCAGTTGCAAACTCCAATCCATACATATATATGGGGGTGTTCTATCTCCAAATCGGTTTTACTGTGAAAAATGCAGGAAGTTCAAACCGGCACTAGGAAACAGACTGAGAAACCAGAGAAAAATTTTTTCCTGCCACCCGTTCCCTTTGTGCTAGATGAACGAACGTCTCTCCACTTGCTCAGTTATGAGAGGTAAGTGTGTGTGAAAGCCGTCCTTCAACCAGGATGTTGGGAACACAAAGTTACTTTTTAGTTGCAAACTCAAGTCCATACATATATATTTGGTGATGTACGAGCTCCAACGATGTTTTATATTGAAAACTGCAGGAAATTCAAACCGGCACTAGGAAACAGACTGAGAAACCAGAGTAAAATTTTCTCCTGCAAACCGTTCCCTTGGTGCTAAGTGAACGAAAGTCTCTCCACATGCTCAGTTCTGAGAGATAAGAGTGTGTGAAACCGTCCTTCACCTAGCTTGTTGGGAACACAGTTTCTTTTCAGTTGCAAACTCCACTCCACACATATATATGGGGAGGTACAAGCTCCAACTCTGTTTTACAGTGAAAACTGCAGGAACTTCATACCGGCACTAGGAATCAGACTGAGATCCACATTAAAGATTCTCCTGCAACCCGTTCCCTTGGTGCTAGGTGAACGAACGTTTCTCCACATGCTCACTTCTGAGAGATAAATGTGTGTTAAAGCCGTCCTTCCTCTAGCTTGTTGGGAACATAAAGTTTCTTTTCAGTTGCAAACTCCAATCCATACATATATATGGGGAAGTACTAGCTCCAACTTGGTTTTACAGTGAAAACTGCAGGGTCTTCAAACCGGCACTAGGAAACAGACTGAGAAACCAGAGTAATTGTTTCTCATGTAATCCGCTCCCTTGGTGCTATGTGAACGAATGTCTCTCCACATGCTCTGTTCTGAGACATAAGTGTGTGTGAAAGCCGTACTTCACCTAGATTGTTGGGAACACAAAGTTTCTTTTAAGTTGCAATCCCCACTCCATACATGTATATGGTGAGGTACTAGATCCAACTCGGTTTTACAGTGAAAACTGCAGGAACTTCAAACGGGCACTAGGAAACAGACTGAGAAAACCGAGTAAAAGTTTCTCCTGCAAACCGTTCCCTTGGTGCTAGGTGAACGAACGTCTCACCCCATGCTCAGTTCTGGAGATAAATGTGTGTGAAAGCCATCCTTCACCTAGCTGGTTGGGAACACAAAGTTTCTTTTCAGTAGCAAACTCCACTCCATACATATATATGGGGAGGTACTAGCTCCAACTCGGTTTTACAGTGAAAACTGCAGGAAATTCAAACCGGCACTAGGAAACAGACTGAGAAACCAGAGTAAAAGTTTCTCCTGCAACCCATTCCATATGTGCTAGACGAACGAACGTCTCTCCACATGCTCAGTTCTGAGAGATAATTGTGTGTGAAAGCCGACATTCACCTAGCTAGTTGGGAACACAGAGTTTCTTTTCAGTTGCAAAATCCACTCCATACGAATATATGGGGAGGTACAAGCTCCAACTCGTATTTACAGTGAAAACTGCAGGAACTTCAAACCGGCACTAGGAAACAGACTGAGAAACCAGAGTAATAGATTCTCCTGCAACCCGTTCTCATGTTGCTAGATGAAAGAACGTCTCTCCACATGCTCAGTTCTGAGAGATAATTGTGTGTTAAAGCCGTCCTTCATCTAGCTTGTTGGGAACACAAAGATTCTTTTCAGTTGCAAACTCCACTCCATATATATATGGGGAGGTACTAGCTCCAACTCGGTTTTACAGTGAAAACAGCAGGAACTTCAAACCGGCACTATGAAACAGTCAGAGAAACCAGAGTAAAACTTTCTCCTGCAACCGGTTCCCTTGCTGCTAGATGAACGAACATCTCTCCACATGCTCAGTTCTGAGAGATAATTGTGTGTGAAAGCCGAACTTCAGCTAGCTTGTTGGGAAAACAAAGTTTCTTTTCAGTTGCAAACACCACTCCATACATATATATTGGGAGGTTCTAGCTCAAACTCGGTTTTACAGTGAAAGCTGCAGGAACTTCAAACCGGCACTAGGAAACAGACTGGGACCCAGAATAAAAATTCTCCTGCAACCCGTTCCCTTGGTGCTAGGTGAACGAACGTTTCTCCACATGCTCACTTCTGAGAGATAAATGTGTGTGAAAGCCGTACTTCGACTAGCTTGTTGGGAACACAAAGTTTCATTTCATTTGCAAACTCCAATCCATTAATATATATGGGGAGGTACTAGCTCCAACTCGGTTTTACAGTGAAAACTGCAGGGACTTCAAACCGGCACTAGGAAACAGACTGAGAAAACAGAGTAAAAGTTTCTCCTGCAACCCGTTCACTTGGTGATAGGTGAACGAACGTCTCTCCACGTGCTCAGTTCTGGAGATAAATGTGTGTGAAAGCCATACTTCACATAGCTTGTTGGGATCACAAAGTTTCTTTTCAGTAGCAAACCCCACTAAATACATATATATGGGGAGGAACTAGCTCCAACTCGATTTTAAAGTGAAAACTGCCGGAAATTCAAACCGGCACTAGGAAACAGACTGAGAAACCAGAGTAAAAGTTTCTCCTGCAACCCATTCCATATGTGCTAGACGAACGAACGTCTCTCCACATGCTCAGTTCTGAGAGATAATTGTGTGTGAAAGCCGACCTTCTCCTAGCTTGTTGGGAACACAAAGTTTATTTTCAGTTGCAAAATCCACTCCATACTTATATATGGGGAGGTACAAGCTCCAACTCGGATTTACAGTGAAAACTGCAGGAACTTCAAACCGGCACTAGGAAACAGACTGAGAAACCAGAGTAAAAGTTTCTCCTGCAACCCTTTCTCATGTTGCTAGATGAACGAACGTCTCTCCACATGCTCACTTCTGAGAGATAAGTGTGTGTGAAAGCCGTACTTCAACTAGCTTGTTGGGAACACAAAATTTCTTTTCAGTTGCAAACTCCACTCCATAAATATATATGGGGAGGTACTAGCTCCAACTCGATTTTACAGTGAAAACTGCAAGAAATTCAAACCGGCACTAGGAAACAGACTGAGAAATTAGAGAAATAGTTTCTCCTGCAACCCATTCCCTTGGTGCTAGATGAACGAAAGTCTCTTCACTTGCTCAGTTCTGAGAGATAATGTGTGTGAAAGCCGTACTTAACCTAGGTTGTTGGGAACACAAAGATTCTTTTCAGTTGCAAACTCCACTCGGTATATTTATATGGTGAGGTACTAGCTCCAACTCGGTTTTACAGTGAAAACTGCAGGATGTTCAAAAGGCACTAGGAAACAGACTGAGAAACCAGAGTAAAAATTTTCCCTGACACCCGTTCCCTTTGTGCTAGATGAACGAACGTCTCTCCACATGCTCAGTTCTGAGAGATAAGTGTGTGAGAAAGCCGTCCTTCAACTAGCTTGTTGGGAACACAAAGTTTCTTTTCAGATGCAAACTCCAATCCATACATATATATGGGGAAGAACTAGCTCCAACTTGGTTTTACATTGAAAACTGCAGGGACTTCAAACCGCCACTAGGAAACAGACTGAGAAACCAGAGTAATTGTTTCTCATGTAATCCGTTCCCTTGGTGCTAGGTGAACGAATGTCTCTCCACATGATCTGTTCTGAGAGATAAGTGTGTGTGAATGCCGTACTTCACCTAGATTGTTGGGAACACAAAGTTTCTTTTCAGTTGCAATCCCCACTCCATACATGTATATGGTGAGGTACTAGATCCAACTCGGTTTTACAGTGAAAACTGCAGGAACTTCAAACTGGCACTAGGAAACAGACTGAGAAAACCGAGTAAAAGTTTCTCCTGCAACCCGTTCCCTTGGTGCTAGGTGAACGAACGTCTCACCCCATGCTCAGTTCTGGAGATAAATGTGTGTGAAAGCCATCCTTCACCTAGCTTGTTGGGAACACAAAGTTTCTTTTCAGTAGCAAATTCCACTCCATACTTATATATGGGGAGGTACTAGCTCCAACTCGGTTTTACAGTGAAAACTGCAGGAAATTCAAACCGGCACTAGGAAACAGACTGAGAAACCAGAATAAAAGTTTCTCCTGCAACCCGTTCTCATGGTGCTAGATGAAAGAACGTCTCTCCACATGCTCAGTTCTGAGAAATATGTGTGTGTGGAAGCCGTCCTTCAACCAGGTTTTTGGGAACACAAAGTTACTTTTTAGTTGCAAAATCAAATCCATACATATATATTTGGGGATATACGAGCTCCAACTAGGTTTTATAGTGAAAACTGCAGGAACTTCAAACCGGCACTAAGAAACAGACTGAGAAACCAGAGTAAAAGTTTCTCCTGCAAACTTTTCCCTTGTGCTAGATGAACGAACGTCTGTCCACATGCTCAATTCTGAGAGATAAGAGTGTGTGAAACCGTCCTTCACCTAGCTTGTTGGGAACACAAAGTTTCTTTTCAGTTGCAAACTCCACTCCACACATATATATGGGGAGGTACAAGCTCCAACTCTGTTTTACAGTGAAAAATGCAGGAACTTCAAACCGGCACTAGGAATCAGACTGAGATCCACATTAAAGATTCTCCTGCAACCCGTTCCCTTGGTGCTAGGTGAACGAACGTCTCACCCCATGCTCAGTTCTGGAGATAAATGTGTGTGAAAGCCATTCTTCACCTAGCTGGTTGTGAACACAAAGTTTCTTTTGGGTAGCAAACTCCACTCCATACATATATATGGGGAGGTACTAGCTCCAACTCGGTTTTACAGTGAAAACTGCAGGAAATTCAAACCGGCACTAGGAAACAGACTGAGAATCCAGAGTAAAATTTTCTCCTGCAACCCATTCCATATGTGCTAGACGAACGAACGTCTCTCCACATGCTCAGTTCTGAGAGATAAGTGTGTGTGAAAGCCGACATTCACCTAGCTTGTTGGGAACACAGAGTTTCTTTTCAGTTGCAAAACCACTCCATACGAATATATGGGGAGGTACAAACTCCAACTCGTATTTACAGTGAAAACTGCAGGAACATGAAACCGGCACTAGGAAACAGACTGAGAAACCAGAGTAAAAGTTTCTCCTGCAACCCATTCTCATGTTGCTAGATGAAAGAACGTCTCTCCACATGCTCAGTTCTGAGAGATAAATGTGTGTTAAAGCCGTCCTTCATCTAGCTTGTTGGGAACACAAAGTTTCTTTTCAGTTGCAAACTCCACTCCATATATATATGGGGAGGTACTAGCTCCAACTCGGTTTTACAGTGAAAACAGCAGGAACTTTAAACCGGCACTATGAAACAGTCAGAGAAAACAGAGAAAAACTTTCTCCTGCAACCGGTTCCCTTGCTGCTAGATGAACGAACGTCTCTCCACATGCTCAGTTCTGAGAGGTAATTGTGTGTGAAAGCCGAACTTCAGCTAGCTTGTTGGGAAAACAAAGTTTCTTTTCAGTTGCAAACACCACTCCATACATATATATTGGGAGGTTCTAGCTCCAACTCGGTTTTACAGTGAAAGCTGCAGGAACTTCAAACCGGCACTAGGAAACAGACTGGGACCCAGAATAAAGATTCTCCTGCAACCCGTTCCCTTGGTGCTAGGTGAACGAACGTTTCTCCACATGCTCACTTCTGAGAGATAAATGTGTGTGAAAGCCGTCCTTCGACTAGCTTGTTGGGAACACAAAGTTTCATTTCAGTTGAAAACTCCAATCCATTCATATATATGGGGAGGTAATAGCTCCAACTCGGTTTTACAGTGAAAACTGCAGGGACTTCAAACCGGCACTAGGAAACAGACTGAGAAAACAGAGTAAAAGTTCCTCCTGCAACCCGTTCACTTGGTGATAGGTGAACGAACGTCTCACCCCATGCTCAGTTCTGGAGATAAATGTGTGTGAAAGCCATACTTCACCTAGCTTGTTGGGATCACAAAGTTTCTTTTCAGTAGCAAACCCCACTAAATACGTATATATGGGGAGGAACTAGCTCCAACTCGGTTTTACAGTGAAAACTGCCGGAAATTCAAACCGGCACTAGGAAACAGACTGAGAAACCAGAGTAAAAGTTTCTCCTGCAACCCATTCCATATGTGCTAGACGAACGAACGTCTCTCCACATGCTCAGTTCTGAGAGATAAGTGTGTGTGAAAGCCGTACTTCAACTAGCTTGTTGGGAACACATAGTTTCTTTCCAGTTGCAAACTCCACTCCATAAATATTTATGGGGAGGTACTAGCTCCAACTCGATTTTACAGTGAAAACTGCAAGAAATTCAAACCGGAACTAGGAAACAGACTGAGAAATTAGAGAAAATTTTCTCCTGCAACCCATTCCCTTGGTGCTAGATGAACGAAAGTGTCTCCACTTGCTCAGTTCTGAGAGATAATGTGTGTGAAAGCCGTACTTAACCTAGGTTGTTGTGAACACAAAGATTCTTTTCAGTTGCAAACTCCACTCGATATATTTATATGGTGAGGTACTAGCTCCAACTCGATTTTACAGTGAAAACTGCAGGAAATTCAAAAGGCACTAGGAAACAGACTGAGAAACCAGAGTAAAAATTTTCCCTGGCACCCGTTCCCTTTGTGCTAGATGAACGAACGTCTCTCCACATGCTCAGTTCTGAGAGATAAGTGTGTGAGAAAGCCGTCCTTCAACTAGCTTGTTGGGAACACAAAGTTTCTTTTCAGATGCAAACTCCAATCCATACATATATATGGGGAAGAACTAGCTCCAACTTGTTTTTACATTGAAAACTGCAGGGACTTCAAACCGCCACTAGGAAACAGACTGAGAAACCAGAGTAATTGTTTCTAATGTAATCCGTTCCCTTGGTGCTAGGTGAACGAATGTCTCTCCACATGCTCTGTTCTGAGAGATAAGTGTGTGTGAATGCCGTACTTCACCTAGATTGTTGGGAACACAAAGTTCCTTTTCAGTTGCAATCCCCACTCCATACATGTATATGGTGAGGTACTAGATCCAACTCGGTTTTACAGTGAAAACTGCAGGAACTTCAAACTGGCACTAGGAAACAGACTGAGAAAACCGAGTAAAAGTTTCTCCTGCAACCCGTTCCCTTGGTGCTAGGTGAACGAATGTCTCACCCCATGCTCAGTTCTGGAGATAAATGTGTGTGAAAGCCATCCTTCACCTAGCATGTTGGGAACACAAAGTTTCTTTTCAGTAGCAAATTCCACTCCATACTTATATATGGGGAGGTACTAGCTCCAACTCGGTTTTACAGTGAAAACTGCAGGAAATTCAAACCGGCACTAGGAAACAGACTGAGAAACCAGAATAAAAGTTTCTCCTGCAACCCGTTCTCATGGTGCTAGATGAAAGAACGTCTCTCCACATGCTCAGTTCTGAGAAATATGTGTGTGTGGAAGCCGTCCTTCAACCAGGTTTTTGGGAACACAAAGTTACTTTTTAGTTGCAAAATCAAATCCATACATATATATTTGGGGATATACGAGCTCCAACTAAGTTTTATAGTGAAAACTGCAGGAAATTCAAACCGGCACTAAGAAACAGACTGAGAAACCAGAGTAAAAGTTTCTCCTGCAAACATTTCCCTTTGTGCTAGATGAACGAACGTCTGTCCACATGCTCAATTCTGAGAGATAAGAGTGTGTGAAACCGTCCTTCACCTAGCTTGTTGGGAACACAAAGATTCTTTTCAGTTGCAAACTCCACTCCACACATATATATGGGGAGGTACAAGCTCCAAATCTGTTTTACAGTGAAAAATGCAGGAACTTCAAACCGGCACTAGGAATCAGACTGAGATCCACATTAAAGATTCTCCTGCAACCCGTTCCCTTGGTGCTAGGTGAACGAACGTTTCTCCACATGCTCACTTCTGAGAGATAAATGTGTGTGAAAGCCGTCCTTCAACTACCATGTTGGGAACACAAAGATACTTTTCAGTTGCAAACTCCAATCCATACATATATATGGGGAAGTACTAGCTCCAACTTGGTTTTACAGTGAAAACTGCAGGGTCTTCAAACCGGCACTAGGAAACAGACTGAGAAACCAGAGTAATTGTTTCTCATGTAATCCGTTCCCTTGGTGCTTGTTGAACGAATGTCTCTCCACATGCTCTGTTCTGAGAGATAAGTGTGTGTGAAAGCCGTACTTCACCTAGATTGTTGGGAACACAAAGTTTCTTTTCAGTTGCAATCCCCACTCCATACATGTATATGGTGAGGTACTAGATCCAACTCGGTTTTACAGTGAAACCTGCAGGAACTTCAAACGGGCACTAGGAAACAGACTGAGAAAACCGAGTAAAAGTTTCTCCTGCAAACCGTTCCCTTGGTGCTAGGTGAACGAACGTCTCACCCCATGCTCAGTTCTGGAGATAAATGTGTGTGAAAGCCGTCCTTCATCTAGCTTGTTGGGAACACAATGTTTCTTTTCATTTGCAAACTCCACTCCATATATATATGGGGAGGTACTAGCTCCAACTCGGTTTTAGTGTGAAAACAGCAGGAACTTCAATCCGGCACTATGAAACAGTCTGAGAAACCAGAGTAAAACTTTCTCCTGCAACCGGTTCCCTTGCTGCTAGATGAACGAAAGTCTCACCACATGCTCAGTTCTGAGAGATAATTGTGTGTGAAAGCCGAACTTCAGCTAGCTTGTTGGGAACACAAAGTTTCTTTTCAGTTGCAAACACCACTCCATACAAATATATTGGGAGTTTCTAGCTCCAACTCTGTTTTACAGTGAAAGCTGCAGGAACTTCAAACCGGCACTAGGAAACAGACTGAGACCCAGAATAAAGATTCTCCTGCAACCCGTTCCCTTGTTGCTAGGTGAACGAACGTTTCTCCACATGCTCACTTCTGAGAGATAAATGTGTGTGAAAGCCGTCCTTCAACTAGCTTGTTGGGAACACAAAGTATCATTTCAGTTGCAAACTCCAATCCATTCATATATATGGGGAGGTAATAGCTCCAACTCGGTTTTACAGTGAAAACTGCAGGGACTTCAAACCGGCACTAGGAAACAGACTGAGAAAACAGAGTAAAAGTTTCTCCTGCAACCCGTTCACTTGGTGATAGGTGAACGAACGTCTCACCCCATGCTCAGTTCTGGAGATAAATGTGTGTGAAAGCCATCCTTCACCTAGCTTGTTGGGATCACAAAGTTTCTTTTCAGTAGCAAAACCCACTAAATACATATATATGGGGAGGTACTAGCTCCAACTCTTTTTTACAGTGAAAACTGCCGGAAATTCAATCCGGCACTAGGAAACAGACTGAGAAACCAGAGTAAAAGTTTCTCCTGCAACCCATTCCATATGTGCTAGGCGAACGAACGTCTCTCCACATGCTCAGTTCTGAGAGATAATTGTGTGTGAAAGCCGACCTTCTCCTAGCTTGTTGGGAACACAAAGTTTATTTTCAGTTGCAAAATCCACTCCATACGTATATATGGGGAGGTACAAGCTCCAACTCGGATTTACAGTGAAACCTGGAGGAACTTCAAACCGGCACTAGGAAACAGACTGAGAAACCAGAGTAAAAGTTTCTCCTGCAACCCGTTCTCATGGTGCTAGATGAAAGATCGTCTCTCCACATGCTCAGTTCTGAAAAATAAGTGTGTGTTAAAGCCGTCCTACAACCAGGTTTTTGGGAACACAAAGTTACTTTTTAGTTGCAAACTCCAATGCATACATATATATTTGGGGATATACGAGCTCCAACTATGTTTTATAGTGAAAACTGCAGGAAATTCAAACCGGCACTAAGAAACAGACTGAGAAACCATAGTAAAAGTTTCTCCTGCAAAATTTTCCCTTTGTGCTAGATGAACGAACGTCTGTCCACATGCTCAATTCTGAGAGATAATTGTGTGTGAAAGCCGTCCTTCACCTAGCTTGTTGGGAATATAAAGTTTCTTTTCAGTTGAAAACTCAACTGCATACATATATATGGGATGGTACAAACTGCACCTGATTTTTACAGTGAAAACAGCAGGAACTTCAACCCGGCACTAGGAATCAGACTGAGAAACCAGAGTAAAAGTTTCTCCAGCAACCATTTCAATTGGTGCTAGATGAACGAATGTCTCTCCACATGCTCAGTTCTGAGAGATATTTGTGTTTGAAAGCCGAACTTCACCTATCTTGTTGGGAACACAAAGTTTCTTTTCAGTTGCAAACTCCACTCCATACATATATATGTGGAGGTAATAGCTCCAACTCGGTTCTACAGTGAAAACTGCAGGAACTTCAAACCGGCACTAGGAAACAGACTGAGAAACCAGAGTAATTGTTTCTCCTGTAAACCGTTCCCTTGATTCTAGGTGAACGAACGTCTCTCCACATGATCACTTCTGAGAGATAAGTGTGTGTGAAAGCCGTACTTCAACTAGCTTGTTGGGAACACAAAGTTTCTTTTCAGTTGCAAACTCCACTCCATAAATATATATGGGGAGGTACTAGCTCCAACTCGATTTTACAGTGAAAACTGCAAGAAATTCAAACCGGCACTAGGAAACAGACTGAGAAACTAGAGAAAAAGTTTCTCCTGCAACCCATTCCCTTGGTGATTGATAAACGAAATTCTCTCCACTTGCTCAGTTCTGAGAGATAATGTGTGTGAAAGCCGTACTTAACCTAGGTTGTTGGGAACACAAAGATTCTTTTCAGTTGCAAACTCCACTCGATATATTTATATGGTGAGGTACTAGCTCCAACTCGGTTTTACAGTGAAAACTGCAGGAAGTTCAAAAGGCACTAGGAAACAGACTGAGAAACCAGAGTAAAATTTTTCCCTGACACCCGTTCCCTTTGTGCTAGATGAACGAACGTCTCTCCACATGCTCAGTTCTGAGAGATAAGTGTGTGAGAAAGCCGTCCTTCAACTAGCTTGTTGGGAACACAAAGATTCTTTTCAGTTGCAAACTCCAATCCATACATATATATGGGGAAGAACTAGCTCCAACTTGGTTTTACATTGAAAACTGCAGGGACATCAAACCGCCACTAGGAAACAGACTGAGAAACCAGAGTAATTGTTTCTCATGTAATCCGTTCCCTTGGTGCTAGGTGAACGAACGTTTCTCCACATGCTCACTTCTGAGAGATAAATGTGTGTGAAAGCCGTCCTTCAACTAGCTTGTTGGGAACACAAAGTTTCTTTTCAGTTGCAAACCCAATTCCACACATATATATGGGGAGGTACTAGCTCCAAATCTGTTTTACAGTGAAAACTGCAGGAACTTCAAACCGGCACTAGGAAACAGACTGAGAAACCAGAGTAAAAGTTTCTCCTGCAACCCGTTCCCTTGGTGCTAGGTGAACGAATGTCTCACCCCATGCTCAGTTCTGGAGATAAATGTGTGTGAAAGCCATCCTTTACCTAGCATGTTGGGAACACAAAGTTTCTTTTCAGTAGCAAATTCCACTCCATAATTATATATGGGGAGTTACTAGCTCCAACACGGTTTTACAGTGAAAACTGCAGGAAATTCAAACCGGCACTAGGAAACAGACTGAGAAACCAGAATAAAAGTTTCTCCTGCAACCCGTTCTCATGGTGCTAGATGAAAGAACGTCTCTCCACATGCTCAGTTCTGAGAAATATGTGTGTGTGGAAGCCGTCCTTCAACCAGGTTTTTGGGAACACAAAGTTACTTTTTAGTTGCAAAATCAAATCCATACATATATATTTGGGGATATACGAGCTCCAACTAGGTTTTATAGTGAAAACTGCAGGAAATTCAAACCGGCACTAAGAAACAGACTGAGAAACCAGAGTAAAAGTTTCTCCTGCAAACATTTCCCTTTGTGCTAGATGAACGAACGTCTGTCCACATGCTCAATTCTGAGAGATAAGAGTGTGTGAAACCGTCCTTCACCTAGCTTGTTGGGAACACAAAGTTTCTTTTCAGTTGCAAACTCCACTCCACACATATATATGGGGAGGTACAAGCTCCAAATCTGTTTTACAGTGAAAAATGCAGGAACTTCAAACCGGCACTAGGAATCAGACTGAGATCCACATTAAAGATTCTCCTGCAACCCGTTCCCTTGGTGCTAGGTGAACGAACGTTTCTCCACATGCTCACTTCTGAGAGATAAATGTGTGTGAAAGCCGTCCTTCAACTACCTTGTTGGGAACACAAAGATTCTTTTCAGTTGCAAACTCCAATCCATACATATATATGGGGAAGTACTAGCTCCAACTTGGTTTTACAGTGAAAACTGCAGGGTCTTCAAACCGGCACTAGGAAACAGACTGAGAAACCAGAGTAATTGTTTCTCATGTAATCCGTTCCCTTGGTGCTTGTTGAACGAATGTCTCTCCACATGCTCTGTTCTGAGAGATAATTGTGTGTGAAAGCCGTACTTCACCTAGATTGTTGGGAACACAAAGTTTCTTTTCAGTTGCAATCCCCACTCCATACATGTATATGGTGAGGTACTAGATCCAACTCGGTTTTACAGTGAAACCTGCAGGAACTTCAAACGGGCACTAGGAAACAGACTGAGAAAACCGAGTAAAAGTTTCTCCTGCAAACCGTTCCCTTGGTGCTAGGTGAACGAACGTCTCACCCCATGCTCAGTTCTGGAGATAAATGTGTGTGAAAGCCGTCCTTCATCTAGCTTGTTGGGAACACAAAGTTTCTTTTCATTTGCAAACTCCACTCCATATATATATGGGGAGGTACTAGCTCCAACTCGGTTTTAGTGTGAAAACAGCAGGAACTTCAAACCGGCACTATGAAACAGTCTGAGAAACCAGAGTAAAACTTTCTCCTGCAACCGGTTCCCTTGCTGCTAGATGAACGAAAGTCTCACCACATGCTCAGTTCTGAGAGATAATTGTGTGTGAAAGCCGAACTTCAGCTAGCTTGTTGGGAACACAAAGTTTCTTTTCAGTTGCAAACACCACTCCATACAAATATATTGGGAGTTTCAAGCTCCAACTCTGTTTTACAGTGAAAGCTGCAGGAACTTCAAACCGGCACTAGGAAACAGACTGAGAAAACAGAGTAAAAGTTTCTCCTGCAACCCGTTCACTTGGTGATAGGTGAACGAACGTCTCACCCCATGCTCAGTTCTGGAGATAAATGTGTGTGAAAGCCATCCTTCACCTAGCTTGTTGGGATCACAAAGTTTCTTTTCAGTAGCAAAACCCACTAAATACATATATATGGGGAGGTACTAGCTCCAACTCGGTTTTACAGTGAAAACTGCCGGAAATTCAAACCGGCACTAGGAAACAGACTGAGAAACCAGAGTAAAAGTTTCTCCTGCAACCCATTCCATATGTGCTAGGCGAACGAACGTCTCTCCACATGCTCAGTTCTGAGAGATAATTGTGTGTGAAAGCCGACCTTCTCCTAGCTTGTTGGGAACACAAAGTTTATTTTCAGTTGCAAAATCCACTCCATACGTATATATGGGGAGGTACAAGCTACAACTCTGATTTACAGTGAAACCTGGAGGAACTTCAAACCGGCACTAGGAAACAGACTGAGAAACCAGAGTAAAAGTTTCTCCTGCAACCCGTTCTCATGGTGCTGGATGAAAGATCGTCTCTCCACATGCTCAGTTCTGAAAAATAAGTGTGTGTTAAAGCCGTCCTACAACCAGGTTTTTGGGAACACAAAGTTACTTTTTAGTTGCAAACTCCAATGCATACATATATATTTGGGGATATACGAGCTCCAACTAGGTTTTATAGTGAAAACTGCAGGAAATTCAAACCGGCACTAGGAAACAGACTGAGAAACCATAGTAAAAGTTTCTCCTGCAAAATTTACCCTTTGTGCTAGATGAACGAACGTCTGTCCACATGCTCAATTCTGAGAGATAATTGTGTGTGAAAGCCGTCCTTCACCTAGCTTGTTGGGAATATAAAGTTTCTTTTCAGTTGAAAACTCAACTGCATACATATATATGGGATGGTACAAACTGCACCTGATTTTTACAGTGAAAACAGCAGGAACTTCAACCCGGCACTAGGAATCAGACTGAGAAACCAGAGTAAAAGTTTCTCCAGCAACCATTTCAATTGGTGCTAGATGAACGAATGTCTCTCCACATGCTCAGTTCTGAGAGATATTTGTGTTTGAAAGCCGAACTTCACCTATCTTGTTGGGAACACAAAGTTTCTTTTCAGTTGCAAACTCCACTCCATACGTATATATGTGGAGGTAATAGCTCCAACTCGGTTCTACAGTGAAAACTGCAGGAACTTCAAACCGGCACTAGGAAACAGACTGAGAAACCAGAGTAATTGTTTCTCCTGTAAACCGTTCCCTTGATTCTAGGTGAACGAACGTCTCTCCACATGATCACTTCTGAGAGATAAGTGTGTGTGAAAGCCGTACTTCAACTAGCTTGTTGGGAACACAAAGTTTCTTTTCAGTTGCAAACTCCACTCCATAAATATATATGGGGAGGTACTAGCTCCAACTCGATTTTACAGTGAAAACTGCAAGAAATTCAAACCGGCACTAGGAAACAGACTGAGAAACTAGAGAAAAAGTTTCTCCTGCAACCCATTCCCTTGGTGATAGATAAACGAAATTCTCTCCACTTGCTCAGTTCTGAGAGATAATGTGTGTGAAAGCCGTACTTAACCTAGGTTGTTGGGAACACAAAGATTCTTTTCAGTTGCAAACTCCACTCGATATATTTATATGGTGAGGTACTAGCTCCAACTCGGTTTTACAGTGAAAACTGCAGGAAGTTCAAAAGGCACTAGGAAACAGACTGAGAAACCAGAGTAAAATTTTTCCCTGACACCCGTTCCCTTTGTGCTAGATGAACGAACGTCTCTCCACATGCTCAGTTCTGAGAGATAAGTGTGTGAGAAAGCCGTCCTTCAACTAGCTTGTTGGGAACACAAAGTTTCTTTTCAGTTGCAAACTCCAATCCATACATATATATGGGGAAGAACTAGCTCCAACTTGGTTTTACATTGAAAACTGCAGGGACTTCAAACCGCCACTAGGAAACAGACTGAGAAACCAGAGTAATTGTTTCTCATGTAATCCGTTCCCTTGGTGCTAGGTGAACGAATGTCTCTCCACATGCTCTGTTCTGAGAGATAAGTGTGTGTGAATGCCGTACTTCACCCAGATTGTTGAGAACACAAAGATTCTTTTCAGTTGCAATCCACACTCCATACATGTATATGGTGAGGTACTAGATACAACTCGGTTTTACAGTGAAAACTGCAGGAACTTCAAACTGGCACTAGGAAACAGACTGAGAAAACCTAGTAAAAGTTTCTCCTGCAACCCGTTCCCTTGGTGCTAGGTGAACGAACGTCTCACCCCATGCTCAGTTCTGGAGATAAATGTGTGTGAAAGCCATCCTTCACCTAGCTTGTTGGGAACAAAATGTTTCTTTCAGTAGCAAACTCCACTCCATACATATATATGGGGAGGTACTAGCTCCAACTCGGTTTTACAGTGAAAACTGCAGGAACTTCAAACCTGCACTAGGAAACAGACTGAGATCCAGATTAAAAATTCTCCTGTAACCCGTTCCCTTGGTGCTAGGTGAACGAACGTTTCTCCACATGCTCACTTCTGAGAGATAAATGTGTGTGAAAGCCGTCCTTCAACTAGCTTGTTGGGAACACAAAGTTTCTTTTCAGTTGCAAACCCAATTCCACACATATATATGGGGAGGTACTAGCTCCAAATCTGTTTTACAGTGAAAACTGCAGGAACTTCAAACCGGCACTAGGAAACAGACTGAGAAACCAGAGTAAAAGTTTCTCCTGCAACCCGTTACCTTGGTGCTATGTGAACGAACGTCTCTCCACATGCTCAGTTCTCAGAAATAAGTGTGTGTGAAAGCCGTCATTCAAATAAATTGTTGGGAATACAAAGTTTCTTTTCAGTTGGAAACTCCACTCCATATATTAATATGAGGAGTTACTAGCTCCAAATCGGTATTACAGTTAAAACTGCTGGAACTTCAAACCGGGACTAGGAAACAGTCAGAGAAACCAGAGTAATAGTTTTTCCTGCAAAATTTCCCCTTGTGCAAGATGAACGAACGTCTCTCCACATGCTCAGTTCTGAGAGATAAGTGTGTGTGAAAGCCGTCCTTCATCTAGCTTGCTGGGAACACAAAGTTTCTTTTCAGTTGCAAACTCCACTCCATATATATATGGGGAGGTACTAGCTCCAACTCGGTTTTAAAGTGAAAACAGCAGGAAATTCAAAACGGCACAATGAAACAGACTGTGAAACCAGAGTAAAACTTTCTCCTGCAACACGTTCCCTTGGTGCTTAGTGAACGAAAGTCTCTCCACATGCTCAGTTCTGAGAGATAAGTGTGTGTGAAACCGTCCTTCACGTAGCTTGTTGGGTACACAAAGTTTCTTTTCAGTTGCAAAATCCACTCCACACATATATATGGGGAGGTACTAGCTCAAACTCTGTTTTACAGTGAAAACTGCAGGAACTTCAAACCGGCACTAGGAAACAGACTGAGAAACCAGAGTAAAAGTTTCTCCTGCAACCCGTTCCCTTGGTGCTATGTGAACGAACGTCTCTCCACATGCTCAGTTCTCAGAGATAAGTGTGTGTGAAAGCCGTCATTCAAATAAATTGTTGGGAATACAAATATTCTTTTCAGTTGGAAAATCCACTCCATATATTAATATGAGGAGTTACTAGCTCCAAATCGGTATTACAGTTAAAACTGCAGGAAATTCAAACCGGGACTAGAAAAAATTCAGAGAAACCAGAGTAATAGTTTTTCCTGCAAACTTTTCCCCTTGTGCTAGATGAACGAACGTCTCTCCACATGCTCAGTTCTGAGAGATAAGTGTGTGTGAAAGCCGTCCTTCATCTAGCTTGTTGGGAACACAAAGTTTCTTTTCATTTGCAAACTCCACTCCATATATATATGGGGAGGTACTAGCTCCAACTCGGTTTTACAGTGAAAACAGCAGGATATTCAAAACGGCACTATGAAACAGACTGAGAAACCAGAGTAAAACTTTCTCCTGCAACCCGTTCACTTGCTGCTAGATGAACGAACGTCTCTCCACATGCTCAGTTCTGAGAGATAAGTGTGTGTGTAAGCCGATCTTCAGCTAGCTTTTTGGGAACACAAATTTTCTTTTCAGTTGCAAACACCACTCCATACATATATATGGGGAGGTTCTAGCTCCAACTCGGTTTTACAGTGAAAACTGCAGGAAATTCAAACCTGCACTAGGAAACAGACTGAGAAACCAGAGTAATATTTTCTCCTGCAACACGTTCCCTTGGTGCTTAGTGAACGAAAGTCTCTCCACATGCTCAATTCTGAGAGATAAGTGTGTGTGAAACCGTCGTTCACCTAGCTTGTTGGGAAAACAAAGTTTCTTTTCAGTTGCAAACTCCACTCCACACATATATATGGGGAGGTACAAGCTCCAACTCTGTTTTACAGTGAAAACTGCAGGAACTTCAAACCGGCACTAGGAAACAGACTGAGATCCAAATTAAAGATTCTCCTGCTACCCGTTCCCTTGGTGCTAGGTGAATGAACGTTTCTCCACATGCTCACTTCTGAGAGATAAATGTGTGTGAAAGCCGTCCTTAAACAAGCTTATTGGGAACACAAATTTTCTTTTCAGTAGCAAACTCCAATCCATACATATATATGGGGAGGTACTAGCTCCAACTCGGTTTTACAGTGAAAACTGCAGGGACTTCAAACCGGCACTAGGAAACAGACTGAGAAACCAGAGTAATTGTTTTCCATGTAATCCGTTCCTTTGTTGTTAGGTGAACGAAATTCTCTCCACATGCTCAGTTCTGAGAGATAACTATGTGTGAAAGCTGTACTTCACCTAGATTGTTGGGAACACAAAGTTTCTTTTCAGTTACAAACCCCACACCATACATGTATATGGTGAGGTACTAGTTCCAAATGGTTTTTACAGCGAAAACTGCAGGAACTTCAAACCGGCACTAGGAAACAGACTAAGAAAACAGAGTAAAAGTTTCTCCTGCAACCCGTTCCCTTGATGCTAGGTGAACGAACTTCTCACCCCATGCTCAGTTCTGGAGATAAATGTGTGTGAAAGCCATTCTTCACCTAGCTTGTTGGGAACACAAAGTTTCTTTTCAGTAGCAAATTCCACTCCATACATATATATGTGGAGGTACAAGCTCCAACTCGGTTTTACAGTGAAAACTGCAGGAACATCAAACCGGCACAAGGAAACAGACTGAGAAACCAGAGTAAAAGTTTCTCCTGCAACCCATTCCATATGTGCTAGACGAACGAACGTCTCTCCACATGCTCAGTTCTGAGAGATAATTGTGTGCGAAAGCTGTCCTTCACCTAGCTTGTTGGGAACACAAAGTTTCTTTTCAGTTGCAAACCTCAATCCATACATTTATATGGTGAGGTACTAGCTCCAACTCGGTTTTACAGTGAAAACTGCAGGGACTTCAAAACGGCACTAGGAAACAGACTGAGAAACCAGAGTAATTGTTTCTCCTGTAAACCGTTCCCTTGGTGCTAGGTGAACGAACGTCTCTCCACATGCTCAGTTCTGAGAGATAATTGTGTGTGAAAGCCGTCCTTCACCTAGCTTGTTGGGAACACAAAGTTTCTTTTAAGTTGCAAACCCCAATCCATACATTTATATGGTGAGGTACTAGATCCAACTCGGTTTTACAGTGAAAACTGCAGGAACTTCAAACTGGCACTAGGAAACAGACTGAGAAAACAGAGTAAAATTTTCTCCTGCACCCCGTTCCCTTGGTGCTAGGTGAACGAAAGTCTCTCCCCATGCTCAGTTCTGGAGATAAATGTGTGTGAAAGCCATCCTTCACCTAGCTTTTTGGGAACACAAAGATTCTTTTCAGTAGCAAACTCCACTCCATACATATATATTTGGAGGTACTAGCTCCAACTCGCTTTTACATTGAAAACTGCAGGAACTTCAAACCGGCACTAGGAAACAGACTGAGAATCCAGAGTGAAAATTTCTCCTGCACCCCGTTCCCTTGGTGCTAGATGAACGTACGTCTCTCCACATGCTTAGTTCTGAGAGGAAATGTGTGTGAAAGCCGTCCTTAACCTAGGTTTTTGGGAACACAAAGTTTCTTTTCAGTTTCAAACTCCACTCCATATATTTATATGGTGAGGTACTACCTCCAACTCGGTTTTACAGTGAAAACTGCAGGAATTTCAAAAGGCACTGGGAAACAGACTGAGAAACCAGAGTATAATTTTCTCATGCCACCCGTTCCCTTTGTGCTAGATGAACGAACGTCTCTCCACCTGCTCAGTACTGAGAGATAAGTGTGTGTGAAAGCCGTCCTTCAACCATGATGTTGGGAACACAAAGTTACTTTTTAGTTGCAAACTCAAATCCATACATATATATTTGGTGATGTACGAGCTCCAACTAAGTTTTATAGTGAAAACAGCAGGAAATTCAAACCGGCACTAGGAAACAGACTGAGAAACCAGAGTAAAAGTTTCTCCTGCAACCCATGCAATGGTGCTTGGTAAACGAACGTCTCTCCACATGCTCAGTTCTGAGGGATAATTGTGTGTGAAAGCTGTCCTTCACCTAGCTTGTTGGGAACACAAATTTCTTTTCAGTTGCAAACTCCACTCCATACATATATATTTGGGGAGGTACGAGCTCCAACTCGGTTTTACAGTGAAAATTGTAGGAACTTCAAACCGGCACTAGGAAACAGACTGAGAAACCAGAGTAAAAGTTTCTCCTGCAAACCGTTTCCTTGGTGCTAATTGAACGAACGTCTCTCCATATGCTCAGTTCTGAGAGATAAGTTTGTGTGAAAGCCGACCTTCACCTAGCTTGTTAGTAACACAAAGTTTCTTTTCAGTTGCAAACTCCACTCCATACATATATATGGGGAGGTAATTCCTCCAACTCGGCTTTTCAGTGAAAACTGCAGGAACTTAAAACCAACACTAGGAATCAGACTGAGAAACCAGAGTAAAAGTTTCCCTGCAACCCGTTCCCTTGGTGGTATGTGAACGAACGTCTCTCCACATGCTCAGTTCTGAGAGATAAGTGTTTGTGAAAGACGTCATTCAACTAAAATGTTGGGAATACAAAGTTTCTGTTCAGTTGGAAACTCAAATCAATATATAACTATGGGGTGTTACTAGCTCCAAATCCATTTTACAGTTAAAACTGCAGGAAATTCAAACCGGCACTAGAAAACATTCAGAGAAACCAGAGTAATAGTTTTTCCTGCAAACATTTCCCCTTGTGCTAGATGAACGAACGTCTCTCCACATGCTCAGTTCTGAGAGATAATTGTGTGTGAAAGCCGTACTTCACCTAGATTGTTGGAAACACAATGTTTCTTTTCAGTTGAAAACCCCACTCCATACATATATATGGTGAAGTACTAGATCCAACTCGGTTTTACAGTGAAACTGCAGGAACTTCAAACTGGCACTAGGAAACAGACTGAGAAAACGGTGTAACAGCTTCTCCTGCCACCCATTCCCTTTGTGTTAGATGAACGAAAAGCTCTCCACATGCTCAGTTCTGAGAGATAAGTGTGTGTGAAAGCCGTCCTTCACCTAGTTTGTTGGGAAAACAAAGTTTCTTTTCAATTGCAAACTCCAATCCATACATATATATTTGGGGAGTTAAGAGCTCCATCTCGGTTTTACAGTGAAAATTGCAGGAACTTCAAACCGGCACTAGGAAACCGACTGAGAAACCAGAGTAACAGTTTTTCCTGCAACCCGTTCCCTTGGTGTTAGATGAACGAAAGTCACTCCATATGCTCAGTTCTGAGAGATAAATGTGTGTGAAAGCCGAACTTCACCTAGCTTGTTGGGAACACAAAGATTCTTTTCAGTTGCAAACAACATTGCATAAATATATATGGGCAGGTACTAGCTCCAACTCGATTTTACAGTGAAAACAGCAGGAACTTCAAACCGGCACTATGAAACAGACTGAGAATCCAAAGTAAACTTTCTCCTGCTACCCGTTCCCTTGCTGCTAGATGAACGAATGTCTCTCCACATGCTCAGTTCTGAGAGATAAATGGGTGTGAAAGCCGTTCTTCCACTAACTTCTTGGGAACATAAAGTTTCTTTTCAGTTGCAAACTCCACTCCATAAATATATATGGGGAGGTACTAGCTCCAACTCGATTTTACAGTGAAAACTGCAGGAAATTCAAACCGGCACTAGGAAACAGACTGAGAAACCAGAGAAAAAGTTTCTCCTGCAACAAATTCCCTTGGTGCTAGATGAACGAAAGTCTCTGCACTTGCTCAGTTCTGAGAGATAAGTGTGGGTGAAAGCTGTCCTTCACCTAGCTTGTTGGGAACACAAAGATACTTTTCAGTTGCAAACTCCAATCCATACATATATATGGGGCTGTTCTAGCTCCAAATCGGTTTTACTGTGAAAAATGCAGGAAGTTCAAACCGGCACTAGGAAACAGACTGAGAAACCAGAGAAAAATTTTTTCCTGCCACCCGTTCCCTTTGTGCTAGTTGAACGAAAGTCTCTCCACTTGCTCAGTTCCGAGAGGTAATTGTGTGTGAAAGCCGTCCTTCAACCAGGATGTTGGGAACACAAAGTTACTTTTTAGTTGCAAACTCAAGTCCATACATATATATTTGGTGATGTACGAGCTCCAACGATGTTTTATATTGAAAACTGCATTAAATTCAAACCGGCACTAGGAAACAGACTGAGAAACCAGAGTAAAATTTTCTCCTGCAAACCGTTCCCTTGGTGCTAAGTGAACGAAAGTCTCTCCACATGCTCAGTTCTGAGAGATAAGTGTGTGTGAAACCTTCCTTTACCTAGCTTGTTGGGAACACAAATTTTCTTTTCAGTTGCAAACTCCACTCCACACATATATATGGGGAGGTACTAGCTCCAACTCTGTTTTACAGTGAAAACTGCAGGAACTTCAAACCGGCACTAGGAAACAGACTGAGATTCACATTAAAGATTCTCCTGCAACCCGTTCCCTTGGTGCTAGGTGAACGAACGTTTCTCCACATGCTCACTTCTGAGAGATAAATGTGTGTGAAAGCCGTCCTTCAACTACCTTGTTGGGAACACAAAGTTCTTTTCAGTTGCAAACTCCAATCCATACATATATATGGGGAAGTACTAGCTCCAACTTTGTTTTACAGTGAAAACTGCAGGGTCTTCAAACCGGCACTAGGAAACAGACTGAGAAACCAGAGTAATTGTTTCTCATGTAATCCGCTCCCTTGTTGCTATGTGAACGAATGTCTCTCCACATGCTCTGTTCTGAGACATAAGTGTGTGTGAAAGCCGTACTTCTCCTAGATTGTTGGGAACACAAAGTTTCTTTTAAGTTGCAATCCCCAATCCATACATGTATATGGTGAGGTACTAGATCCAACTCGGTTTTACAGTGAAAACTGCAGGAACTTCAAACGGGCACTAGGAAACAGACTGAGAAAACCGAGTAAAAGTTTCTCCTGCAAACCGTTCCCTTGGTGCTTGGTGAACGAACGTCTCACCCCATGCTCAGTTCTGGAGATAAATGTGTGTGAAAGCCATCCTTCACCTAGCTGGTTGGGAACACAAAGTTTCTTTTCAGTAGCAAACTCCACTCCATACATATATATGGGGAGGTACTAGCTCCAACTCGGTTTTACAGTGAAAACTGCAGGAAATTCAAACCGGCACTAGGAAACAGACTGAGAATCCAGAGTAAAATTTCTCCTGCAACCAATTCCATATGTGCTAGACGAACGAACGTCTCTCCACATGCTCAGTTCTGAGAGATAATTGTGTGTGAAAGCCGACATTCACCTAGCTTGTTGGGAACACAGAGTTTCTTTTCAGTTGCAAAATCCACTCCATACGAATATATGGGGAGGTACAAGCTCCAACTCTTATTTACAGTGAAAACTGCAAGAACTTCAAACCGGCACTAGGAAACAGACTGAGAAACCAGAGTAAAAGTTTCTCCTGCAACCCGTTCTCATGTTGCTAGATGAAAGAACGTCTCTCCACATGCTCAGTTCTGAGAGATAAATGTGTGTTAAAGTCGTCCTTCATCTAGCTTGTTGGGAACACAAACTTTCTTTTCAGTTGCAAACTCCACTCCATATATATATGGGGAGGTACTAGCTCCAACTCGGTTTTACAGTGAAAACAGCAGGAACTTCAAACCGGCACTATGAAACAGTCAGAGAAACCAGAGTAAAACTTTCTCCTGCAACCGGTTCCCTTGCTGCTAGATGAACGAACGTCTCTCCACATGCTCAGTTCTGAGAGATAATTGTGTGTGAAAGCCGAACTTCAGCTAGCTTGTTGGGAACACAAAGTTTCTTTTCAGTTGCAAACACCACTCCATACATATATATTGGGAGGTTCTAGCTCCAACTCGGTTTTACAGTGAAAGCTGCAAGAACTTCAAACCGGCACTAGGAAACAGACTGAGAAAACAGAGTAAAAGTTTCTCCTGCAACCCGTTCACTTGGTGATAGGTGAACGAACGTCTCACCCCATGCTCAGTTCTGGAGATAAATGTGTGTGAAAGCCATCCTTCACCTAGCTTGTTGGGATCACAAAGTTTCTTTTCAGTAGCAAACCCCACTAAATACATATATATGGGGAGGTACTAGCTCCAACTCGGTTTTACAGTGAAAGCTGCAGGAACTTCAAACCGGCACTAGGAAACAGACTGGGACCCAGAATAAAGATTCTCCTGCAACCCGTTCCCTTGGTGCTAGGTGAACGAACGTTTCTCCACATGCTCACTTCTGAGAGATAAATGTGTGTGAAAGCCGTACTTCGAATAGCTTGTTGGGAACACAAAGTTTCATTTCAGTTGCAAACTCCAATCCATTCATATATATGGGGAGGTACTAGCTCCAACTCGGTTTTACAGTGAAAACTGCAGGGACTTCAAACCGGCACAAGGAAACAGACTGAGAAAACAGAGTAAAAGTTTCTCCTGCAACCCGTTCACTTGATGATAGGTGAACGAACGTCTCACCCCATGCTCAGTTCTGGAGATAAATGTGTGTGAAAGCCATCCTTCACCTAGCTTGTTGGGATCACAAAGTTTCTTTTCAGTAGCAAACCCCACTAAATACATATATATGGGGAGGTACTAGCTCCAACTCGGTTTTACAGTGAAAACTGCCGGAAATTCAAACCGGCACTAGGAAACAGACTGAGAAACCAGAGTAAAAGTTTCTCCTGCAACCCGTTCTCATGGAGCTAGATGAACGAAAGTCTCTCCACATGCTCACTTCTGAGAGATAAGTGTGTGTGAAAGCCGTACTTCAACTAGCTTGTTGGGAACACAAAGTTTCTTTTCAGTTGCAAACTCCACTCCATAAATATATATGGGGAGGTACTAGCTCCAACTCGATTTTACAGTGAAAACTGCAAGAAATTCAAACCGGCACTAGGAAACAGACTGAGAAATTAGAGAAAAAATTTCTCCTGCAACCCATTCCCTTGGTGCTAGATGAACGAAAGTCTCTCCACTTGCTCAGTTCTGAGAGATAATGTGTGTGAAAGCCGTACTTAACCTAGGTTGTTGGGAACACAAAGATTCTTTTCAGTTGCAAACTCCACTCGATATATTTACATGGTGAACTACTAGCTCCAACTCGGTTTTACAGTGAAAACTGCAGGAAGTTCAAAAGGCACTAGGAAACAGACTGAGAAACCAGAGAAAAATTTTCCCTGACACCCGTTCCCTTTGTGCTAGATGAACGAACGTCTCTCCACATGCTCAGTTCTGAGAGATAAGTGTGTGAGAAAGCCGTCCTTCAACTAGCTTGTTGGGAACACAAAGTTTCTTTTCAGATGCAAATTCCAATCCATACATATATATGGGGAAGAACTAGCTCCAACTTGGTTTTACATTGAAAACTGCAGGGAATTCAAACTGCCACTAGGAAACAGACTGAGAAACAAGAGTAATTGTTTCTCATGTAATCCGTTCCTTGGTGCTAGGTGAACGAATGTCTCTCCACATGCTCTGTTCTGAGAGATAAGTGTGTGTGAATGCCGTACTTCACCTAGATTGTTGGGAACACAAAGTTTCTTTTCAGTTGCAATCCCCACTCCATACATGTATATGGTGAGGTACTAGATCCAACTCGGTTTTACAGTGAAATCAGCAGGAACTTCAAACTGGCACTAGGAAACAGACTGAGAAAACCGAGTAAACGTTTCTCCAGCAACCCGTTCCCTTGGTGCTAGGTGAACGAACGTCTCACCCCATGCTCAGTTCTGGAGATAAATGTGTGTGAAAGCCATCCTTCACCTAGCTTGTTGGGAACACAAAGTTTCTTTTCAGTAGCAAACTCCACTTCATACTTATATATGGGGAGGTACTAGCTCCAACTCGATTTTACAGTGAAAACTGCAGGAAATTCAAACCGGCACTAGGAAACAGACTGAGAAACCAGAGTAAAAGTTTCTCCTGCAACCCATTCCATATGTGCTAGACGAACGAACGTCTCTCCACATGCTCAGTTCTGAGAGATAAATGTGTGTGAAAGCCATCCTTCACCTAGCTTGTTGGGAACACAAAGTTTATTTTCAGTTGCAAAATCCACTCCATACGTATATATGGGGAGGTACAAGCTCCAACTCGGTTTTACAGTGAAAACTGCAGGAACTTCAAACCGGCACTAGGAAACAGACTGAGAAACCAGAATAAAAGTTTCTCCTGCAACCCGTTCTCATGGTGCTAGATGAAAGAACGTCTCTCCAAATGCTCAGTTCTGAGAAATATGTGTGTGTGGAAGCCGTCCTTCAACCAGGTTTTTGGGAACACAAAGTTACTTTTTACTTGCAAAATCAAATCCATACATATATATTTAGTGATATACGAGCTCCAACTAGGTTTTATTGTGAAAACTGCAGGAAATTCAAACCGGCACTTAGAAACAGACTGAGAAACCAGAGTAAAAGTTTCTCCTGCAAACATTTCCCTTTGTGCTAGATGAACGAACGTCTGTCCACATGCTCAATTCTGAGAGATAATTGTGTGTGAAAGCCGTCCTTCACCTAGCTTGTTGGGAACATAAAGTTTCTTTTCAGTTGAAAACTCCACTCCATACATATATATGGGGTGGTACAAACTGCACATGATTTTTACAGTGAAAACAGCAGGAACTTCAACCCGGCACTAGGAATCAGACTGAGAAACCAGAGTAAAAGTTTCTCCTGCAACCAGTTGAATTGGTGCTAGATGAACGAACGTCTCTCCACATGCTCAGTTCTGAGATATATGTGTGTTGGAAAGCCGAACTTCACCTATCTTGTTGGGAACACAAAGTTTCTTTTCAGTTGCAAACTCCACTCCATACATATATATGTGGAGGTAATAGCTCCAACTCGGTTCTACAGTGAATACTGCAGGAACTTCAAACCGGCACTAGGAAACAGACTGAGAAACCAGAGTAAAAGTTTCTCCTACAACCCGTTCTCATGGTGCTAGATGAAAGAACGTCTCTCCACATGCTCAGTTCTGAGAAATAAGTGTGTGTGAAAGCCGTCCTTCAACCAGGTTTTTGGGAACACAAAGTTACTTTTTAGTTGCAAACTCAAATCCATACATATATGTTTGGGGATATACGAGCTCCAAATAGGTTTTATACTGAAAACTGCAGGAAATTCAAACCGGCACTAAGAAACAGACTGAGAAACCAGAGTAAAAGTTTCTCCTGCAAACATTTCCCTTTGTGCTAGATGAACGAACGTCTCTCCACATGCTCAGTTCTGAGAGATAAGTGTGTGTGAAAGCCGTCCTTCAACTAGCTTGTTGGGAACACAAAGTTTCTTTTCAGTTGCAAACTCCACTCCATAAAAATATATGGGGAGGTACTAACTCCAACTCGATTTTACAGTGAAAATTGCAAGAAATTCAAACCGGCACTAGGAAACAGACAGAGAAACCAGAGTAAAGTTTTTTCTGACACACGTTCCCTTTGTGCTAGATGAACGAACGTCTCTCCACATGCTCAGTTCTGAGAGATAAGTGTGTGTGAAAGCCGTCCTTAACCTAGCTTGTTGGGAACACAAAGTTTCTTTTCAGTTGCAAACACCACTCCATACATATATATGGGGAGGTTCTAGCTCCAACTCGGTTTTACAGTGAAAACTGCAGGAAATTCAAACCTGCACTAGGAAACAGACTGAGAAACCAGAGTAAAATTTTCTCCTGCAACACGTTCCCTTGGTGCTTAGTGAACGAAAGTCTCTCCAAATGCTCAGTTCTGAGAGATAAGTGTGTGTGAAACCGTCCTTCAACTAGCTTGTTGGGTACACAAAGTTTCTTTTCAGTTGCAAACTCCACTCCACACATATATATGGAGAGGTACTAGCTCTAACTCTGTTTTACAGTGAAAACTTCAGGAACTTCAAACTGGCACTAGGAAACAGACTGAGAAACCAGAGTAAAAGTTTGTCCTGCAACCCTTTCCCTTGGTGCTATGTGAACGAACGTCTCTCCACATGCTCAGTTCTCAGAGATAAGTGTGTGTGAAAGCCGTCATTCAAATAAATTTTTGGGAATACAAAGTTTCTTTTCAGTTGGAAACTCCACTCCATATATTAATATGAGGACTTACTAGCTCCAAATCGGTATTACAGTTAAAACTGCAGGAAATTCAAACCGGGACTAGGAAACAGTCAGAGAAACCAGAGTAATAGATTTTCCTGCAAACTTTTCCCCTTGTGCTAGATGAACGAACGTCTCTCCACATGCTCAGTTCTGAGAGATAAGTGTGTGTTTAAGCCGAACTTCAGCTAGCTTGTTGGGAACACAAAGTTTCTTTTCTGTTGCAAACACCAGTCCATACATATATATGGGGAGGTTCTAGCTCCAACTCGGTTTTACAGTGAAAACTGCAGGAAATTCAAACCTGCACAAGGAAACAGGCTGAGATCCAGATTAAAGATTCTCCTGCAACCCGTTCCCTTGGTGCAAGGTGAATGAACGTTTCTCTACATGCTCACTGCTGAGAGATAAATGTGTTTGAAAGCCGTCCTTCAACTAGCTTGTTGGGAACACAAAATTTCTTTTCAGTAGCAAACTCCAATCCATACATATATATGGGGTTGTACTAGCTCCAACTCGGTTTTACAGTGAAAACTGCAGGGACTTCAAACCGGCACTAGGAAACAGACTGAGAGACCAGAGTAATTGTTTCTCATGTAATCCGTTCCTTTGTTGCTAGGTGAACGAAAGTCTCTCCACATGCTCAGTTCTGAGAGATAACTATGTGTGAAAGCTGTACTTCACCTAGATTGTTGGGAACACAAAGTTTCTTTTCAGTTGCAAACCCCAATCCATACATGTATATGGTGAGGTACTAGATCCAAAACTGTTTTACAGTGAAAACTGCAGGAACTTCAAACCGGCACTAGGAAACAGACTGAGAAAACAGAGTAAAAGTTTCTCCTGCAACCCGTTCCCTTGATGCTAGGTGAACGAACGTCTCACCCCATGCTCAGTTCTGGAGATAAATGTGTGTGAAACCCATCCTTCACCTAGCTTGTTGGGAACACAAAGTTTCTTTTCAGTAGCAAATTCCAATCCATACATATATATGGGGAGGTACAAGCTCCAACTCGGTTTTACAGTGAAAACTGCAGGAAATTCAAACCGGCACTAGGAAACAGACTGAGAAACCAGAGTAAAATTTCTCCTGCAAACCATTCCATATGTGCTAGACGAACGAACGTCTCTCCACATGCTCAGTTCTGAGAGATAATTGTGTGTGAAACCTGTCCTTCACCTAGCTTGTTGGGAACACAAAGTTTCTTTTCAGTTGGAAACCCCAATCCATACATTTATATGGTGAGGTACTAGCTCCAACTCGGTTTTACAGTGAAAACTGCAGGGACTTCAAAACGGCACTAGGAAACATATTGAGGAACCAGAGTAATTGTTTCTCCTGTAATCCGTTCCCTTGGTGCTAGGTGAACGAACGTCTCTCCACATGCTCAGTTCTGAGAGATAATTGTGTGTGAAAGCCGTCCTTCAAATAGCTTGTTGGGAACACAAAGTTTCTTTTAAGTTGCAAACCCCAATCCATACATTTATATGGTGAGGTACTAGATCCAACTCGGTTTTACAGTGAAAAATGCAGGAACTTCATACTGGCACTAGGAAACAGACTGAGAAAACAGAGTAAAATTTTCTCCTGCACCCCGTTCCCTTTGTGCTAGGTGAACGAAAGTCTCTCCCCATGCTCAGTTCTGGACATAAATGTGTGTGAAAGGCATCCTTCACCTAGCTTTTTGGGAACACAAAGATTCTTTTCAGTAGCAAACTCCACTCCATACATATATATTTGGAGGTACTAGCTCCAACTCGCTTTTACATTGAAAACTGCAGGAACTTCAAACCGGCACTAGGAAACAGACTGAGAATCCAGAGTGAAAATTTCTCCTGCACCCCGTTCCCTTGGTGCTAGATGAACGTACGTCTCTCCACATGCTTAGTTCTGAGAGGAAATGTGTGTGAAAGCCGTCCTTAACCTAGGTTTTTGGGAACACAAAGTTTCTTTTCAGTTTCAAACTCCACTCCATATATTTATATGGTGAGGTACTACCTCCAACTCGCTTTTACAGTGAAAACTGCAGGAAGTTCAAAAGGCACTGGGAAACAGACTGAGAAAGCAGAGTATTATTTTCTCCTGCCACCCGTTCCCTTTGTGCTAGATGAACGAACGTCTCTCCACATGCTCAGTTCTGAGAGATAAGTGTGTGTGAAAGCCGTCCTTCAACCATGATATTACGAACACAAAGTTACTTTTTAGTTGCAAACTCAAATCCATACATATATATTTGGTGATGTACGAGCTCCAACTAAGTTTTATAGTGAAAACAGCAGGAAATTCAAACCGGCACAAGGAAACAGACTGAGAAACCAGAGTAAAAGTTTCTCCTGCAAACCATGCAATGGTGCTTGGTAAACGAACGTCCCTCCACATGCTCAGTTCTGAGGGATAAGTGTGTGTGAAAGCTGTCCTTCACCTAGCTTGTTGGGAACACAAATTTCTTTTCAGTTGCAAACTCCACTCCATACATATATATTTGGGGAGGTTCGAGCTCCAACTCGGTTTTACAGTGAAAATTGTAGGAACTTCAAACCGGCACTAGGAAACAGACTGAGAAACCAGAGTAAAATTTTCTCCTGCAACCCGTTTCCTTGGTGCTAATTGAACGAACGTCTCTCCATATGCTCAGTTCTGAGAGATAAATTTGTGTGAAAGCCGACCTTCACCTAGCTTGTTAGTAACACAAAGTTTCTTTTCAGTTGCAAACTCCACGCCATACATATATATGGGGAGGTAATTGCTCCAACTCGGCTTTTCAGTGAAAACAGCAGGAACTTAAAACCGGGACTAGGAATCAGACTGAGAAACCAGAGTAAAAGTTTCCCTGCAACCCGTTCCCTTGGTGCTATATGAACGAACGTCTCTCCACATGCTCAGTTCTGAGAGATAAGTGTTTGTGAAAGCCGTCATTCATCTAAATTGTTGGGAATACAAAGTTTCTGTTCAGTTGGAAACTCAACTCAATATATTACTATGGGGAGTTACTAGCTCCAAAGCAATTTTACACTTAAAACTGCAGGAAATTCAAACCGGTACTTGAAAACATTCAGAGAAACCAGTGTAATAGTTTTTCCTGCAAACTTTCCCCGTTTTCTAGATGAACGAACGTCTCTCCACATGCTCAGTTCTGAGAGATAAGTTTGTGTGAAAGCCGTACTTCACCTAGATTGTTGGGAACACAAAATTTCTTTTCAGTTGAAAACCCCACTCCATACATATATATGGTGAAGTACTAGATCCAACTCGGTTTTACAGTGAAACTGCAGGAACTTCAAACTGGCACTAGGAAACAGACTGAGAAAACAGAGTAACAGCTTCTCCTGCCACCCATTCCATTTGTGTTAGATGAACGAAAAGCTCTCCACATGCTCAGTTCTGAGAGATAAGTGTGTGTGAAAGCCGTCCTTCACCTAGTTTGTTGGGAAAACAAAGTTTCTTTTCATTTGCAAACTCCAATCCATACATATATATTTGGGGAGTTACGAGCTCCATCTCGGTTTTACAGTGAAAATTGCAGGAACTTCAAACCGGCACTAGGAAACCGACTGAGACACCAGAGTAAAAGTTTTTCCTACAACCCGTTCCCTTGGTGTTAGATGAACGAAAGTCACTCCATATGCTCAGTTCTGAGAGATAAATGTGTGTGAAAGCCGAACTTCACCTAGCTTGTTGGGAACACAAAGTTTCTTTTCAGCTGCAAACACCATTGCATAAATATATATGGGCAGGTACTAGCTCCAACTCGATTTCACAGTGAAAACAGCAGGAACTTCAAACCGGCACTATGAAACAGACTGAGAATCCAGAGTAAACTTTCTCCTGCAACCCGTTCCCTTGCTGCTACATGAAAGAACGTCTCTCCACATACTCAGTTCTGAGAGATAAATGGGTGTGAAAGCCTTCCTTCACCTAGCTTGTTGGGAACACAAAGATACTTTTCATTTGCAAACTCCAATCCATACATATATATGGGGGTGTTCTAGCTCCAAATCGGTTTTACTGTGAAAAATGCAGGAAGTTCAAACCGGCACTAAGAAACAGACTGAGAAACCAGAGAAAAATTTTTTCCTGCCACCCGTTCCCTTTGTGCTAGATGAACGAACGTCTCTCCACTTGCTCAGTTCTGAGAGGTAAGTGTGTGTGAAAGCCGTCCTTCAACCAGGATGTTGGGAACACAAAGTTACTATTTAGTTGCAAACTCAAGTCCATACATATATATTTGGTGATGTACGAGCACCAACGATGTTTTATATTGAAAACTGCATTAAATTCAAACCGGCACTAAGAAAGAGACTGAGAAACCAGAGTAAAATTTTCTCCTGCAAACCGTTCCCTTGGTGCTAAGTGAACGGAATTCTCTCCACATGCTCAGTTCTGAGAGATAAGTGTGTGTGAAACCGTCCTTCACCTAGCTTGTTGGGAACACAAAGTTTCTTTTCAGTTGCAAACTCAACTCCACACATATATATGGGGAGGTACTAGCTCCAACTCTGTTTTACAGTGAAAACTGCAGGAACTTCAAACCGGCACTAGGAAACAGACTGAGATCCACATTAAAGATTCTCCTGCAACCCGTTCCCTTGGTGCTAGGTGAACGAACGTTTCTCCACATGCTCACTTCTGAGAGATAAATGTGTGTGAAAGCCGTCCTTCAACTAGCTTGTTGGGAACACATAGTTTCTTTTTAGTTGCAAACAACAATCCATACATATATATGGGGAAGTACTAGCTCCAACTTGGTTTTACAGTGAAAACTGCAGGGACTTCAAACCGGCACTAGGAAACAGACTGAGAAACCAGAGTAATTGTTTCTCATGTAATCAGTTCCCTTGGTGCTAGGTGAACGAATGTCTCTCCACATGCTCTGTTCTGAGAGATAAGTGTGTGTGAAAGCCGTTCTTCACCTAGATTGTTGGGAAAACAATGTTTCTTTTCAGTTGCAATCCCCATTCCAAACATGTATATGGTGAGGTACTAGATCCAACACGGTTTTACAGTGAAAACTGCAGGAACTTCAAACTGGCACTAGGAAACAGACTGAGAATACCGAGTAAAAGTTTCTCCTGCAACCCGTTCCCTTGGTGCTAGGTGAACGAACGTCTCACCCTATGCTCAGTTCTGGAGATAAATGTGTGTGAAAGCCATCCTTCAACTTGCTTGTTGGGAACACAAAGTTTCTTTTCAGTAGCAAACTCCACTCCATACATATATATGGGGAGGTTGTAGCTCCAACTCGGTTTTACAGTGAAAAATGCAGGAAATTCAAAGCGGCACTAGGAAACAGACTGAGAAACCAGAGTAAAAGTTTCTCCTGCAACCCATTCCATATGTGCTAGACGAACGAACGTCTCTCCACATGCTCAGTTCTGAGAGATAATTGTGTGTGAAAGCCGACCTTCACCTAGCTTGTTGGGAACACAAAGTTTCTTTTCAGTTGCAAAATCCACTCCATACGAATATATGGGTAGGTACAAGCTCCAACTCGTATTTATAGTGAAAACTGCAGGAACTTCAATCCGGCACTAGGAAACAGACTGAGAAACCTGAATAAAAGTTTCTCCTGCAAACCGTTCTCATGTTGCTAGATGAAAGAACGTCTCTCCACATGCACAGTTCTGAGAGATAAATGTGTGTTAAAGCCGTCCTTCATCTAGCTTGTTGGGAACACAAAGTTTCTTTTCATTTGCAAACTCCACTCCATATATATATGGGGAGGTACTAGCTCCAACTCTGTTTTACAGAGAAAACATCAGGAACTTCAAACCGGCACTATGTAACAGACTGAGAAACCAGAGTAAAAGTTTTTCCTGCCACCCGTTCCCTTTGTGCTAGATGAACGAACGTCTCTCCACTTGCTCAGTTCTGAGAGGTAAGTGTGTGTGAAAGCCGTCCTTCAACCAGGATGTTGGGAACACAAAGTTACTTTTTAGTTGCAAACTCAAATCCATACATATATATTTGGTGATGTACGAGCTCCAAGGATGTTTTATAGTGAAAACTGCAGGAAATTCAAACCGGCACTAGGAAACAGACTGAGAAACCAGAGTAAAATTTTCTCCTGCAAACCGTTCCCTTGGTGCTAAGTGAACGAATGTCTCTCCACATGCTCAGTTCTGAGAGTTAAGAGTGTGTGAAACCGTCCTTCACCTAGCTTGTTGGGTACACAAAGTTTCTTTTGAGTTGCAAACTCCACTCCACACATATATATGGAGAGGTACAAGCTCCAACTCTGTTTTACATTGAAAAATGCAGGAACTTCAAACCGGCACTAGGAATCAGACTGAGATCCACATTAAAGATTCTCCTGCAACCCGTTCCCTTGGTGCTAGGTGAACGAACGTTTCTCCACATGCTCACTTCTGAGAGATAAATGTGTGTTAAAGCCGTCCTTCATCTAGCTTGTTGGGAACACAAAGTTTCTTTTCAGTTGCAAATTCCATTCCATATATATATGGGGAGGTACTAGCTCCAACTCGGTTTTACAGTGAAAACAGCAGGAACTTCAAACCGGCACTAAGAATCAGACTGAGAAACCAGAGTAAAAGTTTCTCCAGCAACCATTTCAATTGGTGCTAGATGAACGAACGTCTCTCCACATGCTCAGTTCTGAGAGATATGTGTGTTTGAAAGCCGAACTTCAACTATCTTGTTCGGAACACAAAGTTCCTTTTCAGTTGCAAACTCCACTCCATACATATATATGTGGAGGTAATAGCTCCAACTCGGTTCTACAGTGAAAACTGCAGGAACTTCAAACCGGCACTAGGAAACAGACTGAGAAACAAGAGTAATTGTTTCTCCTGTAAACCGTTCCCTTGATTCTAGGTGAACGAAAGTCTCTCCACATGCTCACTTCTGAGAGATAAGTGTGTGTGAAAGCCGTACTTCAACTAGCTTGTTGGGAACACAAAGTTTCTTTTCAGTTGCAAACTTCACTCCATACATAAATATGGGCAGGTACTACCTCCAACTCGGTTTTACAGTGAAAACTGCAAGAAATTCAAACCGGCACTAGGAAACAGACTGAGAAACTAGAGAAAAAGTTTCTCCTGCAACCCATTCCCTTGGTGCTAGATGAACGAAAGTCTCTCCACTTGCTCAGTTCTCAGAGATAATGTGTGTGAAATCCGTACTTAACCTAGGTTGTAGGGAACACAAAGTTTCTTTTCAGTTGCAAACTCCACTCGATATATTTATATGGTGAGGTACTAGCTCCAACTCGGTTTTACAGTGAAAACTGCAGGAAGTTCAAAAGGCACTAGGAAACAGACTGAGAAACCAGAGTAAAATTTTTCCCTGACACCCGTTCCCTTTGTGCTAGATGAACGAAAGTCTCTCCACATGCTCAGTTCTGAGAGATAATTGTGTTTGAAAGCCGACATTCACCTAGCTTGTTGGGAACACAGAGTTTCTTTTCAGTTGCAAAATCCAATTCATACGAATATATGGGGAGGTACAAGCTCCAACTCGTTTTTACAGTGAAAACTGCAGGAACTTCAAACCGGCACTAGGAAACAGACTGAGAAACCAGAGTAAAAGTTTCTCCTGCAACCCGTTCTCATGTTGCTAGATGAAAGAACGTCTCTCCACATGCTCAGTTCTGAGAGATAAATGTGTGTTAAAGCCGTCCTTCATCTAGCTTGTTGGGAACACAAAGTTTCTTTTCAGTTGCAAACTCCATTCCATATATATATGGGGAGGTACTAGCTCCAACTCGGTTTTACAGTGAAAACAGCAGGAACTTCAAACCGGCACTATGAAACTGTCTGAGAAACCAGAGTAAAACTTTCTCCTGCAACCGGTTCCATTGCTGCTAGATGAACGAACGTCTCTCCACATGCTCAGTTCTGAGAGATAATTGTGTGTGAAAGCCGAACTTCAGCTAGCTTGTTGGGAACACAAAGTTTCATTTCAGTTGCAAACACCACTCCATACATATATATGGGGAGGTACTAGCTCCAACTCGGTTTTACAGTGAAAGCTGCAGGGACATCAAACCGGCACTAGGAAACAGACTGAGAAAACAGAGTAAAAGATTCTCCTGCAACCCGTTCACTTGGTGATAGGTGAACGAACGTCTCAACCCATGCTCAGTTCTGGAGATAAATGTGTGTGAAAGCCATTCTTCACGTAGCTTGTTGGGATCACAAAGTTTCTTTTCAGTAGCAAACCCCACTAAATACATATATATGGGGAGGTACAAGCTCCAACTCGGTTTTACATTGAAAACTGCCGGAAATTCAATCCGGCACTAGGAAACAGACTGAGAAACCAGAGTAAAAGTTTCTCCTGCCACCCATTCCATATGTGCTAGACGAGCGAACGTCTCTCCACATGCTCAGTTCTGAGAGATAATTGTGTGTGAAAGCCGACCTTCTCCTATCTTGTTGGGAAAACAAAGTTTATTTTCAGTTGCAAAATCCACCATACGTATATATGGGGAGGTACAAGCTCCAACTCGGATTTACAGTGAAAACTGCAGGAACTTCAAACCGGCACTAGGAAACAGACTGAGAAACCAGAGTAAAAGTTTCTCCTGCAACCCGTTCTCATGGTGCTAGATGAAAGAACGTCTCTCCACATGCTCAGTTCTGAGAAATAAGTGTGTGTTAAAGCCGTCCTTCAACCAGGTTTTTGGGAACACAAAGTTACTTTTTAGTTGCAAACTAAAATGCATACATATATATTTGGGGATATACGAGCTCCAACTAGGTTTTATAGTGAAAACTGCAGGAAATTCAAACCGGCAGTAAGAAACAGACTGAGAAACCAGTGTAAAAGTTTCCCATGCAAATTTTCCCTTTGTGCTAGATGAACGAACGTCTGTCCACATGCTCAATTCGGAGAGATAATTGTGTGTGAAAGCCGTCTTTCACCTAGCTTGTTGGGAATATAAAGTTTCTTTTCAGTTGAAAACTCCACTCCATACATATATATGGGGTGGTACAAACTGCACCTGATTTTTTCAGTGAAATCAGCAGGAACTTCAACCCGGCACTAGGAATCAGAGTGAGAAACCAGAGTAAAAGTTTCTCCTGCAACCCGTTCCCTTGATGCTAGATGAACAAACGTCTCTCCACATGCTGAGTTCTGAGAGATATGTGTGCTTGAAAGCCGACCTTCATCTAGCTTGTTGGTAACACAAAGTTTCTTTTCAGTTGCAAACTCCACTCCATACATATATATGGGGAGGTACTAGCTCCAACTCGGTTTTACAGTAAAAACTGCAGGAAATTCAAACCGGCACTAGGAAACAGACTGAGAAACCAGAGTAAAAGTTTCTCCTGCAACCCATCCATTGGTGCTTGGTAAACGAACGTATCTCCACATGCTCAGTTCTGAGAGATAAGTGTGTGTGAAAGCTGTACTTCACCAGCTTTTTGGTAACACAAAGTTCTTTTCAGTTGCAAACTCCACTTCATACATATATATTTGAGGAGGTACGAGCTCCAACTCTGTTTTACAGTGAAAATTGCAGGAACTTCATACCGGCACTAGGAAACAGACTAAGAAACCAGAGTAAAAGTTTCTCCTGCAACCCGTTCCCTTAGTGCAAGGTGAACGAACGTCTCTCCACATGCTCAGTTCTGAGAGATAAGTGTGTGAAAGCCGCCCTTCAATCAATTTGTTGGGAACACAAAGTTACATTTTAGTTGCAAACTCAAATCCATACATATATATTTGGGGATATACGAGCTCCAACTAGGTTTTATAGTGAAAACTGCAGGAAATTCAAACCGGCACTAGGAAACAGACTGAGAATCCAGAGTAAAAGTTTCCCCTGCAAACTATTCCATTTGTGCTAGATGAACGAACGTCTGTCCACATGCTCAATTCTGAGAGATAATCGTGTGTGAAAGCCGCACTTCACCTTGCTTGTTGGGAACACAAAGTTTCTTTTCAGTTGCAAACTCCACTCCATACATATATATGGGGTGGTACAAGCTCCACATCATTTTTAGAGAGAAAACAGCAGGAACATCAACCCGGCACTAGGAAACAGACTGAGAAACCTGAATAAAAGTTTCTCCTGCAAACCGTTCTCATGTTGCTAGATGAAAGAACGTCTCTCCACATGCACAGTTCTGAGAGATAAATGTGTGTTAAAGACGTCCTTCATCTAGCTTGTTGGGAACACAAAGTTTCTTTTCATTTGCAAACTCCACTCCATATATATATGGGGAGGTACTAGCTCCAACTCGGTTTTACAGAGAAAACATCAGGAACTTCAAACCGGCACTATGTAACAGACTGAGAAACCAGAGTAAAAGTTTTTCCTGCCACCCGTTCCCTTTGTGCTAGATGAACGAACGTCTCTCCACTTGCTCAGTTCTGAGAGGTAAGTGTGTGTGAAAGCCGTCCTTCAACCAGGATGTTGGGAACACAAAGTTACTTTTTAGTTGCAAACTCAAATCCATACATATATATTTGGTGATGTACGAGCTCCAAGGATGTTTTATAGTGAAAACTGCAGGAAATTCAAACCGGCACTAGGAAACAGACTGAGAAACCAGAGTAAAATTTTCTCCTGCCAACCGTTCCCTTGGTGCTAAGTGAACGAATGTCTCTCCACATGCTCAGTTCTGAGAGATAAGAGTGTGTGAAACCGTCCTTCACCTAGCTTGTTGGGAACACAAAGTTTCTTTTGAGTTGCAAACTCCACTCCACACATATATATGGAGAGGTACAAGCTCCAACTCTGTTTTACATTGAAAAATGCAGGAACTTCAAACCGGCACTAGGAATCAGACTGAGATCCACATTAAAGATTCTCCTGCAACCCGTTCCCTTGGTGCTAGGTGAACGAACGTTTCTCCACATGCTCACTTCTGAGAGATAAATGTGTGTTAAAGCCGTCCTTCCTCTAGCTTGTTGGGAACACAAAGTTTCTTTTCAGTTGCAAATTCCATTCCATATATATATGGGGAGGTACTAGCTCCAACTCGGTTTTACAGTGAAAACAGCAGGAACTTCAAACCGGCACTAAGAATCAGACTGAGAAACCAGAGAAAAAGTTTCTCCAGCAACCATTTCAATTGGTGCTAGATGAACGAACGTCTCTCCACATGCTCAGTTCTGAGAGATATGTGTGTTTGAAAGCCGAACTTCAACTATCTTGTTCGGAACACAAAGTTCCTTTTCAGTTGCAAACTCCACTCCATACATATATATGTGGAGGTAATAGCTCCAACTCGGTTCTACAGTGAAAACTGCAGGAACTTCAAACCGGCACTAGGAAACAGACTGAGAAACAAGAGTAATTGTTTCTCCTGTAAACCGTTCCCTTGATTCTAGGTGAACGAAAGTCTCTCCACATGCTCACTTCTGAGAGATAAGTGTGTGTGAAAGCCGTACTTCAACTAGCTTGTTGGGAACACAAAGTTTCTTTTCAGTTGCAAACTTCACTCCATACATAAATATGGGCAGGTACTACCTCCAACTCGGTTTACAGTGAAAACTGCAAGAAATTCAAACCGGCACTAGGAAACAGATTGAGAAACTAGAGAAAAAGTTTCCCCTGCAACCCATTCCCTTGGTGCTAGATGAACGAAAGTCTCTCCACTTGCTCAGTTCTCAGAGATAATGTGTGTGAAAGCCGTACTTAACCTAGGTTGTTGGGAACACAAAGTTTCTTTTCAGTTGCAAACTCCACTCGATATATTTATATGGTGAGGAACTAGCTCCAACTCGGTTTTACAGTGAAAACTGCAGGAACTTCAAACCGGCACTAGGAAACAGACTGAGAAACCAGAGTAAAAGTTTCTCCTGCAACCCGTTCTCATGTTGCTAGATGAAAGAACGTCTCTCCACATGCTCAGTTCTGAGAGATAAATGTGTGTTAAAGCCGTCCTTCATCTAGTTTGTTGGGAACACAAAGTTTCTTTTCAGTTGCAAACTCCATTCCATATATATATGGGGAGGTACTAGCTCCAACTCGGTTTTACAGTGAAAACAGCAGGAACTTCAAACCGGCACTATGAAACTGTCTGAGAAACCAGAGTAAAACTTTCTCCTTCAACCGGTTCCATTGCTGCTAGATGAACGAACGTCTCTCCACATGCTCAGTTCTGAGAGATAATTGTGTGTGAAAGCCGAACTTCAGCTAGCTTGTTGGGAACACAAAGTTTCATTTCAGTTGCAAACACCACTCCATACATATATATTGGGAGGTTCTAGCTCCAACTCGGTTTTACAGTGAAAGCTGCAGGAACTTCAAACCGGCACTAGGAAACAGACTGAGACCCAGAATAAAGATTCTCCTGCAACCCGTTCCCTTGGTGCTAGGTGAACGAACGTTTCTCCACATGCTCACTTCTGAGAGATAAATGTGTGTGAAAGCCGTCCTTCGACTAGCTTGTTGGGAACACAAAGTTTCATTTCAGTTGCAAACTCCAATCCATTCATATATATGGGGAGGTACTAGCTCCAACTCTGTTTTACAGTGAAAACTGCAGGGACATCAAACCGGCACTAGGAAACAGACTGAGAAAACAGAGTAAAAGTTTCTCCTGCAACCCGTTCACTTGGTGATAGGTGAACGAACGTCTCAACCCATGCTCAGTTCTGGAGATAAATGTGTGTGAAAGCCATTCTTCACCTAGCTTTTTGGGATCACAAAGTTTCTTTTCAGTAGCAAACCCCACTAAATTCATATATATGGGGAGGTACTAGCTCCAACTCGGTTTTACATTGAAAACTGCCGGAAATTCAATCCGGCACTAGGAAACAGACTGAGAAACCAGAGTAAAAGTTTCTCCTGCCACCCATTCCATATGTGCTAGACGAGCGAACGTCTCTCCACATGCTCAGTTCTGAGAGATAATTGTGTGTGAAAGCCGACCTTCTCCTATCTTGTTGGGAAAACAAAGTTTATTTTCAGTTGCAAAATCCACCATACGTATATATGGGGAGGTACAAGCTCCAACTCGGATTTACAGTGAAAATTGTAGGAACTTCAAACCGGCACTAGGAAACAGAATGAGAAACCAGAGTAAAAGTTTCTCCTGCAACCCGTTCTCATGGTGCTAGATGAAAGAACGTCTCTCCACATGCTCAGTTCTGAGAAATAAGTGTGTGTTAAAGCCGTCCTTCACCTAGATTGTTGGGAACACAGAGTTTCTTTTCAGTTGCAAACTCCACTCCATACATATATATGGGTAGGTACAAGCTCCAACTCGGTTTTACAGTGAAAACTGCAGGAAATTCAAACCGTCACTAGGAAACACACTGAGAAACCAGAGTAAAAGTTTCTCCTGCAACCCATCCATTGGAGCTTGGTAAACGAAATTCTCTCCACATGCTCAGTTCTGAGAGATAAGTGTGTGTGAAAGCCGTTCTTCACCTAGTTTTCTGGGAACACAAAGATTATTTTAAGCTGCAAACTCCACTCCATACATATTTATGGGAGGTACAAGCTCCAACACGGTTTTACAGTGAAAACTGCAGGAAGTACAAACCGGCACTAGGAAACAGGCTGACAATCAAGAGTAAAAGTTTCTCCTGCAAACCGTTCCGTTTGTGCTAGATGAACGAACGTCTCTCCACATGCTCAGTTCTGTGAGTTAAGTGTGTGTGAAAGCCGTCCTTCACCTAGATTGTGGGGAACACAGAGTTTCTTTTCATTTGCAAACTCCACTCCATATATATATATTTGGGGAGGTACGAGCTCCAAATCGGTTTTACAATGAAAATTGCAGGAACTTCAAACCAGCACTAGGAAACAGACTGAGAAACCAGAGTAAAACTTTCTCCTGCATCCCGTTCCTTTTGTGCTAGATGAACGAACGTCTCTCTACATGCTCAGTTCTGAGAGATAATTTTATGTGAAAGCCGTCCTTCACCTAAGTTGATGGGAACACAGAGTTTCTTTTCACTTGCAAACTTGACTCCATACATTTATATGGGTTGGTACTAGCTCCAACACGGTTTTACAGTTAAATCTGCAGGAGTTTCAAAGAGGCACTAGGAAACAGACTGAGAAACCAGAGTAAAAATTTCTCCTGCATCCCGTTCCCTTGGTGAGAGTTGAACGAACGTCTATTCACATGCTCTGTTCTGAGATATATGTGTGTGTGAAAGCCGTCCTTCACCTAGCTTGATGGGATCGCAGAGATTCTTTTAAGTTGCAAACTCCACACATATAAATACATGGGGAGGTATTAGCTCCAACTCGGTTTTACAGAGAAAACTGCAGGAACTTCAAACCGGCACTAAGAAACAGACTGAGAAACCAGAGAAATGGTTTCCCCTGCAACCCGTTCCTATGGTGCCAGATGAACGAACATCTCTCCACATGCTCAGATTTGAAAGATAAGTGTGTGTGAAAGCCATCTTTAACTAGGTTTTTGGGACACAAATTTTCTCTTCAGTTGCACACTCCAATCCATACTTATATATTTGGGGAGGTGCGAGCTCCAACTCGGTTTTACAGTGAAAACTGCAGGAATTTCAAACCGTCACTAGGAAACAGACTGAGATACCAGAGTAAAAGTTTCTCCTGCAAACTTTTCCCTTTTTGCTAGATGAACGAACGTCTCTCCACATGCTCAATTCTGAGAGATAATTGTGTGTGAAAGACGTCCTTCACCTAGCTTGTAGGAAACACAGAGTTTCTTTTCAGTAGCAAACTCGACTCCATAAATTTATATGGGTTGGTACTAGCTCCAACACTGTTTCACAGTTAAATCAGCAGGAATTTCAAACCGGCACTAGGAAACAGACTGAGAAACCAGAGTAATGTTTTCTCCTGCAAACCGTTCAATTGGTGCTAGATGAACGAATGTCTCTCCACATGCTCAGTTCTGAGAGATAAGTGTTTGTGAAAGCCGTCCTTCATGTAGCTTGTTGGGAAGACAAAGATTCTTTTCAGTTGCAAACTCCACTCCATACATATATATGGGTAGGTACTAGCACCAACTCGGTTTTACAGTGAAAATTGCAGGAAATTCAAAATGACACTAGGAAACAGACTGAGAATCCAGAATAAAACTTTCCCTGCCAACCTTTCAATTTGTGGTAGATGAACGAACGTCTCTCCACATGCTCAGTTCTGAGAGATAAGTGTGTGTGTAAGCGGTTTTTCAACTAGCTTGTTGGGAACACAAAGTTTCTTTTCAGTTGCAAACTCCAGTCCATACATATATATTTGGGCAGGTACGAGCTCCAACTCGGTTTTACAGTGAAAACTGCAAGAAATTAAATCGGCACTAAGAAACAAACTGAGAAAACAGAGTAAAAATTTCTCCTGCAAACTTTTATCTTTGTCCTAGATGAACGAAAGTCTCTCCACATGCTCAGTTCTGAGAGATAAGTGTATGTGAAAGCTGTCCTTCACCAAGCTTGTTCTGAACACAAAGGTTCTTTTTAGTTGCAAACTCCACTCCAAACATATAAATGGGGAGGTACTAGCTCCAACAATGTTTTACAGTGAAAACTGTAGGAACTTCAAAACGGCACTAGGAAACAGACTGAGAAACCGGAGTAGAATTTTCTCCTGCAACCCGTTCTTTGGTGCTATATGAACCAATGTCTCTCCACATGCTCAGTTCTGAGAGATAAGTGTGAGTGAAAGCCGTCCTTCAACTAGCTTGTTGGGAACACAAAGGATCTTTTCAGTTGCAAAATCCACACCATACATATATATGGGGAGGTAATAGATCCCAATCGGTTTTACAGTGAAAACTGCAGGAACATCAACCTGGCAGTAGGAAACAGACTGAGAAACCAGAGTAACAGTTTCTCCTGCAACCCGTTCCCTTGGTGCTAGATGAACGAATGTCTCTCCACGTGCTCAGTTTTGAGAGATACGTGTGTGAAAGCCGACTTTCACCTAGCTTGTTTTTAACACAAAGTTTCTTTTCAGTTGCAAACTCCACTCCATACATATATATGGGGAGATACTAGCTCCAAATCGGTTTTACAGTGAAAATTGCAGGAACTTGGAATCGGCATTTTGAAACAGACTGAGAAACCAGAGTAAAAGATTCTCCTGCACCCTGTTCCCTTAGTGCTAGATGAACGAACGTCTCTCCACATCCTCAGTTCTGAAAGATAAGTGTGTGTGAAAGACGTCTTTAACTAGGTTTTTGGGACACAAAATTTCTTTTCAGTTGCACACTCCAATCCATATTTATATATTTGGGGAAGTGCGAGCTCCAACTCGGTTTTACAGTGAAAACTACAGGAATTTCAAACCGTCACTAGGAAACAGACTGAGAAACCAGAGTAAAAGTTTCTCCTGCAAAATTTTCCCTTTGTGCTAGATGAACGAACGTCTCTCCACATGCTCAGTTCTGAGAGATAAGTGTGTGTGAAAGCCGTCCTTCACCTTTCTTGTTGGGAACACAAAGTTTCTTTTCAGTTGCAAACTCCACTCCAGAAATATATATGGGGAGGTACTAGCTCCAACTCGGTTTTACAGTGAAAACTGCAGGAACTTCAAACCGGCACTAGGAAACAGACTGAGAAACCACAGTAAATCTTTCTCCTGCAACCTGTTCGCTTTGTGCTAGATGAACGAAAGTCTCTCCACATGTTCTGTTCTGAGAGATAAGTGTGTGTGAATGTCTTCCTTCAACTAGCTTATTGGGAACACGAAGATTATTTTCATTAGCAAACTCCTCTCCATACATATACATGGGGAGGTACTAGCACCAACTCGGTGTTTCAGTGAAAACTGCAGGAACTTCAAAACGGCACTAGGAAACAGACAGAGAAAGCAGAGTAAAAGTTTCCCTGCCAAACGTTCCCTTTGTGGTAGATGAACGAAAGTCTCACCACATGCTCAGTTCTGAGAGATAAGTGTGTGTGAAAGCCGTCCTTCAACTAGCAAGTTGGGAACACAAAGTTTCTTTTCAGTTGCAAACTCCAATCCATACATATGTATTTGGGGAGGTACGAACTCCAACTCGGTTTTACAGTGAAAATTGCAGGAACTTCAAACCGGCACTAGGAAACAGACTGAGAAACCAGAGAAAAAGTTTCCCCAGCAACCCGTTCCTTTTGAGCTGGATGAACAAACGTCTCTCCACATGCTCAGTTCTGAGAGAAAAGTGTGTGTGAAAGCCGTCCTTCACCTAGCTTGTTGGGAACACAAAGTTTCTTTTGAGTAGATAACTCCACTCCATACATAAATATGGGGAGGTACTAGCTCCAAATCGGATTTACAGTGAAAACTGCAGGAACATCAAACTGACACTAGGAAACAGAATGTGAAACCAGATTATAAGTATCTCTTGCAACTCGTTCTCTTGTTTCTAGATGAATGAACATCTCTCCTCATGCTCAGTTCTGAGAGCTAAGTGTGTGTGTATGCCGTCCTTCACCTAGCTTGTTGGGAACTCAAAGTTTCTTTTCTGTTGAAAACTCCACTCCATACATTTATATGGGTAGGTACTAGCTCAACCTCAGTTTTACACTGAAAACTGCAGGAACTTCAAAGGGCACTAGGAAACAGACTGAGAAACCAGAGTAAAAGTTTCCCCTGCCACCAGTTCCCTTTGTGCTAGATGAACATAAGTCCCTCCACATGCTCTGTTCTGAGAGGTAAATGTGTGTGAAAGCCGTCCTTCAACTAGGTTGTTCGGAACACAAAGATTTTTCAGTTGCAAACTCCAATCCATACATATATATTTGGGGATGTACGAGTTCCAACTCAGTTTTATAGTGAAAACTGCAGGAACTTAAAACCGGCACTAGGAAAAACTCTGAGAAACCAGAGTAAAAGTATCTCTTGCAACCCGTTTCCTTGGAGCTAGGTCAACGAACGTCTCTCCACTTGCTGAGTTCTGAGAGATAAGTGTGTGTGAAAGCCGTTCTTCACCTAGCTTGTTGGGAACACAAAGTTTCTTTTCATTTGCAAACTCCACTCCATATATATATATATGGGGACGATCTAGCTCCAACACCGTTTTACATTGAAAACTGCAGGAACTTCAAACCGGCACTAGGAAACAGACTGAGAAACCAGAGTAAAAGTTTCTCCTGCATCCCGATCTTTTTGTGCTAGATGAACGAACGTCTCTCCAAATGCTCAGTTCTGAGAGATAAGTGTGTGTGAAAGCCGTACTTCACGTAAATTGATGGGAACACAGTGGTTCTTTTCAGTTGCAAACTCGACTCCATACATTTATATGGGTTATTACTAGCTCCAACTCGGTTTTACAGTTAAATCTGCAGGAAATTCATACCGGCACTAGGAAACAGACTGAGAAACCAGAGTAAAATTTTCTCCTGCAAACCGTTCAATTTGTGCTAGATGAACTAACCTCTCTCCACGTGCTCAGTTCTGAGAGGTAAATGTGAGTGAAATCCGTCTTTCATATTCCTTGTTGGGAACACAAAGTTTCTTTTCAGTTGCCAACTCCACTCCATACATATACATGGGTAGGTATTAGCACCAACTCGGTTTTACTGTGAAAACTGCAGGAAATTCAAAAGGCACTTGGAAACAGACTGAGAACCCAGAGTAAATGTATCTCCTCCCACCCCTTCCATTTTTTGCTAGATGAACGAAAGTCCCTCCACATGCTCAATTCTGAGAAATAAGTGTGTGTGAAAGAAGTCCTTCACCAAGCTTGATGGGAACACAAAGTTTCTTTTCATTTGCAAACTCCACTCCATACATATATATTTGGGGAAGTACGAGTTTCTACTCGGTTTTACAATGAAAATTGCAGGAACTTCAAACCGGCACTAGGAAACAGACTGAGATACCAGAGAAAAAGTTTCTCCTGCAACCCGTTCCTTTTGTGCTAGATGAACGAACGTCTCTCCACCTGCTCAATTCTGAGAGATAAATGTGTGTGAAAGCCGTCTTTCACCTACCTTGTTGGGAACACATAGTTTCTTTTCAGTAGCAAAATCCACTCTATATATTTATATGGGGAGGTACTAGCTGCAAATCGGTTTTACAGTGAAAACTGCAGGAACTTCATAAGGCACTAGGAAAAAGACTGAGTAACCAGAGTAAAAGTTTCTCCTGCCACCCGTTTCTTTGTGCTAGATGAACGAGAGTATCTCCACATGCTCAATTCTGAGAGGTAAGTGTGTGTGAAAGCCGTTCTTCAACTAGGTTTTTGGGAACACAAAGTTCCTTTCCAGTTGCAAACTCCAATCCATACATGTATATTTGGGGAGGTACGTGCTCCAACTCAGTTTTACAGTGAAAACTGCAGGAATTCAAACCGGCACTAGGAAACACACTGAGAATCCAGAGTAAAAGTATCTTCTGCTACCCATTCCCTTGGAGCAATGTGAACGAACATCTCTCCACATGCTCAGTTCTTAGAGATAAGTGTGCCTGAAAGACGTCCTTCACCTATCTTGTTGGGAACACAAAGTTTCTTTTCAGTTGCAAACTCCACTCCATACATATATATGGGGAGGAAATAGCTCCACCTCGGTTTTACAGTGAAAACTGCAGGAACTTCAAACCGGCACTAGGAAACATACAGGGAACCAGAGAAAAGTTTCACCTTCAATCCGTTAGCTTGGTGCTAGATGAACGAAAGTCTCTCCACATGCTCAAATCTGAGAGATAAGTGTGTGTGAAAGCCGTCCTTCATCTAGCTTGTTGGGAACACAAAGTTTCTTTTCAGTTGCAAACTCCACTCGATACATATATATGGGGAGGTACTAGCTCCAACTCGGTTTTACAAAGAAAACTGCAGGAACTTCATACCGGAATAGGAAATAGACTGAGAAACCAGAGTAAAATTTCTCCTACAACCCTTTCCCTTGGTGCTAGGTGAACGAACGTCTCTCCACATGCTCAGATCAGAGAGATAAGTGTGTGTGAAAGCCGTACTTCACCTAGATTGTTGGGAACACAAAGTTTCTTTTCAGTTGCAAAATCCACTCCATACATATATATGGGGAGGTACAAGCTCCAACTCATATTTACAGTGAGAAACGCAGGGATTTCAAACCGGCACTAGGAAACAGACTGAGAAACCAGAGTAAAAGTTTCTCATACAAAACTTTCCATTGGTGCTAGGTGAACGAACGTCTCTCCACATGCTCAGATTTGAGATAAGTGTATGTGAAAGCCGTCCTTCACCTAGCTTGTTGGGAACACAAAATTTCTTTTCAGTTGCAAACACTTATCCATGCATATATATTTGGGGAGGTACGAGCTCCAACTCGGTTTTACAGTGAAAATTGCAGGAACTTCAAACCGGCACTAGGAAACCAACTGAGAAAACAGATTAAAGTTTCCCTTTCAACCCGTTCCCTTGGTGCTAGATGAACGAACGTCTCTCCACATGCTCAGTTCTGAGAGAAAAGTGTGTGTGAAAGCCGTCCTTCACCTAGCTTGTTGGGAACACGAAGTTTCCGTTCATTAGCAAACTCCACTCCATACATATATATGGGGAGGTACTACCTCCAAATCGGATTTACAGTGAAAATTGCAGGAACTTCAAACCGGCATTAGGAAACAGACTGAGAATCCAGAGTAAAAGTTTCTCCTGCAACCGTTCCTTTTGTGCTAGATGAAAGAACTTTATTCCATTTGCTCAGTTCTGAGAGATAAATGTGTGTGAAAGCCGTCCTTCGGCTAGTTTGATGGGAACAAAGAGTTTGTTTTAACTTGCAAACTCCACTCCATACATATATATTTGGAGGTACTAGCTCCACATCGGTTTTACATTGCAAACTGCAGGAACTTCAAACCGGCACTAGGAAACACTCTGAGATACCAGAGTAATAGTATCTCCTGCAACCCGTTTCCTTGGAGCTAGGTGAACGAACGTCTCTCCACATGCTGAATTCTGAGAGATAAGTGTGTGTGAAAGCCGTCATTTAAATAGCTTTTTGTGAACCCAAAGTTTCTTTTCAGTTGCAAACTCCACTCCATACATATGCATGGGTAGGTATTAGCACCAACTCGGTTTTACAGTGAAAACTTCAGGAAATTCTAAAGGCACTAGGAAACAGACTGAGAACCCAGAGTAAAATTTTCACCTGTAACCTCTTCCCTTTTTGTTAGATGAACGTACGTCTTTCCACATGCTCATTTCTGAGAGATAAGTGTGTGTGAAAGCCGTCATTCACCTAGATTGTTGTGAACACAAACATTCTTTCCAGTAGGAAATTCCAATCCTTTCATATATATGGGGAGGTACTAGCTCCAACTCGGTTTTACTATGAAATCTGCAGTAACTTCAAACCGGCACTAAGAAACAGACTGAGAATCCAGAGTAAAGGTTTCTCCTACATCCCGTTCCTTTTGTGCTATTTGAATGAGCGTCTCATCACATGCTCAGTTCTGAGAGATAAATGTGTTTGAAATCCGTATTTCAACTTCCTTGTTGGGAACACAAAGTTTCTTTTCTGTTGCAAAATCCACTCCATACATTTATATGGGGAGGTACTAGCTCCAACTCTGTTTTACTGTGAAAACTGCAGGAAATTCTAAAGGCACTAGGAAACAGACAGAGAAACCAGAGTAAATGTTTCTCCTGCCACCCCTTCCCTTTTTGCTTGATGAACGAAAGTCTCTCCAAATGCTCAATTCTGAGAAATAAGTGTGTGTGAAAGACTTCCTTCACCAAGCTTGTTGGGAACACAAAGTTTCTTTTCATTTGCAAACTCCACTCCATACATATATATTTGGTGAGGTACGAGCTTCTACTCGGTTTTACAGTGAAAATTGCAGGAAATTCAAACCGGCACTAGGAAACAGACTGAGAAACCTGAGAAATAGTTTCTCCTGCAACCCGTTCCTTTTGTGCTAGATGAACGAACGTCGCTCCACATGCTCAGTTCTGAGAGATAAGTGTGTGTGAAAGCCGTCCTTCACCTAGCTTGACGGGAACACAGAGTTTCTTTTAAGAGGCAACCTCCTACTCCATACATATACATATTGGGAGGTATTAGCTCCAACTCGGGCTTACAGTGAAATCTGCAGGAAATTCAATCCGGCACTCATAAACAGACTGAGAAATCAGAGAAAAAGTTTATTCTGCAACCAGTTCCATTGGTGTCAGATGAACCAACGTCTCTCCACATGCTCAGTTCTCAGAAAAAATTGTGTGTGAAAGCCGTCCTTCACCTAGCTTGTTGGGAACACAAAGTTTCTTTTCAGTATCAAACCCCACTCCATACATATATATGGGGAGGTACTAGCTCCAAATCGGATTTACAGTGAAAAATGCAGGAACTTCAAACAGGCACTAGGAAACAGAATGATAAACCAGAGTAAATGTTTCCCTTGACACTCGTTCTCTTGGTTCTAGATGAACGAAAATCTCTCCACATGCTCAGTTCTGAGAGATAAGTGTGTGTGAAAGCCGTACTTCACCTAGCTTGTTGGGAATACAAAGTTCCTTTTCAGCTGCAAACTCCACTCCATACATATATATGGGGAGGTACTAGCTCCACCTCGGTTTTACAGTGAAAACTGCAGGAACATCAAACCGGCAATAGGAAACAGTCTTAGGAACCAGAGTAAAAGTTTCCCCTGTAACCTCTTCCCTTTGTGTTAGATGAACGAACGTCTATCCACATGCTCAGTTCTGAGAGATAAATGTGTGTGAAAGCCGTTTTTCACCTACCTTGTTGGGAACACAAAGCTTCTTTTCAGTAGAAAACTCAACTCCATATATTTATATGGGGAGGCACTAGCTCCAAATCGGTTTTACAGTGAAAACTGCTGGAACTTCATAAGGCACTAGGAAACAGACTGAGTAACCAGAGTAAAAGTTTCTCCTGCCACCCGTTTCTTTGTGCTAGATGAACGAAAGTCTCTCCGCATGCTCAATTCTGAGAGGTAAGAATGTGTGAAAGCCGTTCTTCAACTAGGTTGTTGGGAACAAAAACATTCTTTTCAGTTGCAAACTCAAATCCATACATATATATTTGGGGAGGTAAGTGCTCCAAATCAGTTTTACAGTGAAAACTGCAGGAATTCAAACCGGCGTTAGGAAACACACTGAGAAACCAGAGTAAAAGTATCTTCTGCAACCCGTTCCCTTGGTGCCAGATGAACGAACGTCTCTCCACATGCTCAGTTCTGAGAAATAAGTGTGTGTGAAAGCCGTCCTTCACCTAGCTTGTTGGTAAAACAAAATTTCTTTTCAGTTGCATACTCCAATCCATACATATATATAGTGAGGATCTATTTCCAACTCGGTTTTACAGTGAAAACTGCAGGAACTTCAAACTGGCACTAAGAAACAGACTGAGAACCAGAATTAAAGTTTCCCCTGCCACCCGTTCCTTTTGTGATAGATGAACGAACGTCTCCCACATGCTCATTTCTGAGAGATAACTGTGTGTGAAAGCCTTCCTTCATCTAGCTTGTTGGAAACACAGAGATTCTTTTAAGTTGCAATCTCCCATCCACACATATATATGTGGAGGTACAAGCTCCAACTCGGTTTTACAGTGAAAACTGCAGGAACATCAAAACGGCACTAAGAAACAGTCTGAGAAAACAGATTAAATGTTTCTCCTGCAAACCGTTACCATTGTGCTAGATAAACGAACGTCTCTCCACATGCTCAGTTCTGAGAGATCAGTGTGCGTGAAAGCCGTCCTTCGAATAGCTTGTTGGGAACACAAAGATTCTTTTCAGTTGCAAACACCACTCCATACATATATATGGGTACATACTAGCACCAACTCGGTTTTACAGTGAAAACTGCAGGAACTTCAAACCAGCACTAGGAAACAGACTGAGAAACCAGAGTAAAAGTTTCCCCTGCCAACCGTTCCCATTTTGGTAGATGAACGAAAGTCCCTCCACATGCTCAGTTCTGAGAGATAAGTGTGTGTGAAAGCCGTCCTTCACCTAGATTGTTGTGAACACAAACATTCTTTTCAGTAGCAAATTCCAATCCTTTCATATATATGGGGAGGTACTAGCTCCAACTCGGTTTTACTATGAAAACTGCAGTAACTTCAAACCGGCACTAAGAAACAGACTGAGAAACCAGTGTAAAAGTTTCTCCTACATCCCGTTCCTTTTGTGCTATTTGAATGAGCGTCTCACCACATGCTCAGTTCTGAGAAATTAGTGTCTGTGAAAGCCTACCTTCACCTAGCTTGATGGGAACACAGAGATTCTTTTAAGTTGCAAACCCCACTCCATACATATATCTGGGGAAGTATTAGTTCCACCTCGTTTTTACAGTGAAAACTGCAGGAACTTCAAACAGGCACGAAGAAACAGCCTGAGAAACCAGAGGAAAAATTCCTCCTGCAACCCGTTCCCTTGGTGCTAGATGAACGAAAGTCTCTCCACATGCTCAGTTCTGAGAGATAAGTGTGTGTGAAAGCAGTGTTACAACTAGCTTGCTGGGAACACAGAGATTCCTTTCAGTTGCAATCTCCACTCCATACATATATATGGGTAGGTACTAGCTCCAACACGGTTTTACAGTCAAAACTGCAGGAACTTCAAACAGGCACTAGGAAACAGACTGAGATACCAGAGTAAAAGTTTCTCCTGCAAACCATTCCCTTGGTGCTAGATGAAAGAACGTCTCTCCACATGCGCAGATCTGAGAGATAAGTGTGTCTGGAAGCCGTCCTTCACCTAGCTTGTTGGGAACACAAAGTTTCTTTTCAGTTACAAACTCCAATCCCTACTTATATATGGCGAGTTACTAGCTCCAACTCGATTTTACAGCGAAATTGCAGGAAATTCAAACTGGCACTAGGAAACAAAATGAGAAACCAGAGTATAAGTTTACCCTGCAAACCGTTCCCTTTGTGCTAGATGAACGAACGTCTCTCCACATGCTCAGTTCTGAGAGATAAGTGTGTGTGAAAGCCGTGCTTCAAATAGCTTGTTGGGAACACAAAGTTTCTTTTCAGATTCAAACACCAACCCATACATATATATCGGGAGGTTATAGCTCCAACTCGGTTTTACTGTGAAAACTGCAGGAACTTCAAAACGGCACTAGGAAACAGACAGAGAAACCAGAGTAAATGTTTCTCCTGCAAACCGTTCCATTTGTGCTAGATGAAAGTACGTCTCTCCACATGCTCAAATCTGAGAGATAAGTGTGTTTTAAAGCCATCCTTTACCTAGCTTGTTGGGAACACAAAATTTCTTTTCAGTTGCAAAATCCACTCCATATATATATATTGGGATGTACTAGCTCAACTGGGTTTTACAGTAAAAACTGCAGGAACTTCAATCCGGCACTATGAAACAGACACAGAAAACAGAGTAAAGATTTCTCTACAACCTGTTCCCTTTGTGCTAGATGAACGAAATACTCTCCACATGCTAAATTCTGAAGAGAATAGTGTGTGTGAAAGCTGTCCTTTACATTGCTTGTTCAGAACTCAAATTTTCTTTTCAGATGCAAACTCCACTCCATACCTATATATGGGGAGGTACTTGATCTAACTCGGTTTTACAGTGAAATCTGCAGGAACTACAATCCGGCACTAGGAAAAATACTCAGAATCCAGAGTAATAGTTTCTCCTGCAAACCTTTCCTTTTGTGCTAGATGAACGAACGTCTCTCCACATGCTCAGATCTGATAGATAATGATTGTGAAAGCCGTCCTTCAATAAGCTTGTTGGGAACACAAAGTTTCTTTTCAGTTGCAAACTCCACTCCATACATATATATGGGGAGGTACTAGCTCCAACTCAGTTTTACAGTGAAAAATGCAGGGACTTCAAACCGGCACTAGGAAACAGACTGAGAAACCAGTGTAAAAGTTTCTCCTGCAACCCTTTCCCTTGGTGCTAGGTGAACGAACGTCTCTCCACATGCTCAGTTCTGAGATAAGTGTATGTGAAAGCCGTCCTTCACCTAGCTTGTTTGGAACACAATGTTTCTTTTCAGTTGCAAACACATTTCCATGCATATATATTTGGGGAGGTACGAGCTCCAACTCGGTTTTACAGTGAAAATTGCAGGAACTTCAAACCGGCACTAGGAAACAAACTGAGAAAACAGATTAAAGTTTCTCTTTCAACCCTTTCCCTTGGTGCTAAATGAACGAACGTCTCTCCAAATGCTCAGTTCTGAGAGATAAGTGTGTGTGAAATTTTTCCTTCAAATATCTTGTTGGGAAAACAAAGTTACTATTCAGTTGCAAACTCCAATCCATATATATATATATGGGGAGGTACTAGCTCCAACTCGGTTTTACAGTGAAAACTGCTGGAATTTAAAACCGGCACTAGGAAACAAACTGAGAGACCAGAGAATTTGTTTCTCCTGCAAACCATTCCCTTGGTATTAGGTGAACGAACGTCCCTCTACATAATCAGTTCTGAGAGATAAGTGAGTGTGAAAGCCGTCCTTCAGCTAGTTTGATGAGAACAGAGTTTGTTTTAATTGCAAACTCCACTCCATACATATATATGGGGAGGTACAAGCTCCACATCTGTTTTAAATTGCAAACTGCAGGAACTTCAAACCGGCACTAGGAAACAGACTGAGAAACCAGAGTAAATGATTCCCCTGCAACCCGTTCCCTTTGTGCTAGATGAACGAACGTCTCTCCACATGCTCACTTCTGAGAGATAGGTGTGTGTGGAAGCCGTGCTTCACCTACCTTGATGAGAACACAGAGATTCTAATAAGTTGCAAACTCCACTCCATACATATATATGGGGAAGTACAAGCTCCAACTCGGTTTTACAGTGAAAACTACAGGAATTTCAAACCGGCACTAGGAAACAGACTTAGAACCCAGAGTAAAAGTTTTTCCTGCAACCAGTTCTCTTGGTGCTAAATGAACGAACGTCTATCCACATGCTTAGTTATGAGAGATAAGTGTGTGTGAAAGCTGTCCTTCACCTTGATTGATGGGAACACAGAGTTTCTTTTAAGTTGGAAACTACACTCCATACATATATATGGATAGGTACTACCTCCAAATCTATTTTACAGTGAAAACTGCGGGAACATCAAACCGGCACTAGGAAACAGACTGAGAAACCAGAGTAAACGTTTCTCCTGCCACCCGTTACCTTGGTGCAAGATGAACGAAATTCTCTCCACATGCTCAGGTCTGAGAGATAATTGTGTGTGAAAGCCGTCCTTATACTAGCTTGTTGGGAACACAAAGTTTCTTTTGAGTTGCAAATTCCACTCCATACATATACATGGGTAGGTAATAGCACCAACTCTGTTTTACAGTGAAAGCTGCAGGAGCTTCAAAACGGCAATAGGAAACAGACTGAGAAACCAGAGTAAAAGTTTCTCCTGCAACCCGTTCCTTTGGTGCCACATGAACGAACGTCTCTCCACATGCTCAGTTCTGAGAGATAAGTGTGTGTGAAAGCCGTCATTCACCTAGCTTGTTGGGAATACAAAGTTTCTTTTCAGTTAATCTCCACTCCATACATATATATGGTGAGGTACTAGCTCTAAATCTGTGTTACAGTGAAAACTGCAGGACCTTCAAACTTTCACTAGGAAACAGACAGAGAACCAGATTAAAAGTTTCCCCTGCTACCCGTTCCCTTGGTGCCACTGAACGAACGTCTCTCCACATGCTCAGTTCTGAGAGATAAGTGTGTGTGAAAGCCGTCCTTCAAACATCTTGTTGGGAACACAAAGTTTCTTTTCATTTGTAAACTCCAATCCATACATATATATATGGGGACGAAGGAGATCCAACTCGGTTTTACAGTGAAAATTGCAGGAACTTCACACCGGCACTACGAAACAGACTGAGAAACCAGAGTAAAAGTTTCTCTTTAAACCCGTTCCTTTTGTGCTAGATGAACGAACGTCCCTCCACATGCTCAGTTCTGAGTGATAAGTTTGTGTAAAAGCCTTCCTTCACCTAGCTTGATGGGAACACATTTTATTTTAAGTTGCAAACTCCACTCCATATATATATATATATGGGGAAGTATTAGCTCCAAATCGGTTTTACAGTGAAAATTGCAGGCACTTCATACCAGCACTAAGAAACAGACTGAGAATCCAGAGTAAAAGTTTCTCCTGCAACCTGTTCCCTTGGTGCTAGATGAACGAACGTCTCTCCACATGCTCAGTTCTGAGAGATAAGTGTGTGTGAAATTTTTCCTTCAAATATCTTGTTGGGAAAACAAAGTTACTATTCAGTTGCAAACTCCAATCCATATATATATATATGGGGAGGTACTAGCTCCAACTCGGTTTTACAGTGAAAACTGCTGGAATTTAAAACCGGCACTAGGAAACAAACTGAGAGACCAGAGAATTTGTTTCTCCTGCAAACCATTCCCTTGGTATTAGGTGAACGAACGTCCCTCTACATAATCAGTTCTGAGAGATAAGTGAGTGTGAAAGCCGTCCTTCAGCTAGTTTGATGAGAACAGAGTTTGTTTTAATTGCAAACTCCACTCCATACATATATATGGGGAGGTACAAGCTCCACATCTGTTTTAAATTGCAAACTGCAGGAACTTCAAACCGGCACTAGGAAACAGACTGAGAAACCAGAGTAAATGATTCCCCTGCAACCCGTTCCCTTTGTGCTAGATGAACGAACGTCTCTCCACATGCTCACTTCTGAGAGATAGGTGTGTGTGGAAGCCGTGCTTCACCTACCTTGATGAGAACACAGAGATTCTAATAAGTTGCAAACTCCACTCCATACATATATATGGGGAAGTACAAGCTCCAACTCGGTTTTACAGTGAAAACTACAGGAATTTCAAACCGGCACTAGGAAACAGACTTAGAACCCAGAGTAAAAGTTTTTCCTGCAACCAGTTCTCTTGGTGCTAAATGAACGAACGTCTATCCACATGCTTAGTTATGAGAGATAAGTGTGTGTGAAAGCTGTCCTTCACCTTGATTGATGGGAACACAGAGTTTCTTTTAAGTTGGAAACTACACTCCATACATATATATGGATAGGTAATACCTCCAAATCTATTTTACAGTGAAAACTGCGGGAACATCAAACCGGCACTAGGAAACAGACTGAGAAACCAGAGTAAACGTTTCTCCTGCCACCCGTTACCTTGGTGCAAGATGAACGAAATTCTCTCCACATGCTCAGGTCTGAGAGATAATTGTGTGTGAAAGCCGTCCTTATACTAGCTTGTTGGGAACACAAAGTTTCTTTTGAGTTGCAAATTCCACTCCATACATATACATGGGTAGGTAATAGCACCAACTCTGTTTTACAGTGAAAGCTGCAGGAGCTTCAAAACGGCAATAGGAAACAGACTGAGAAACCAGAGTAAAAGTTTCTCCTGCAACCCGTTCCTTTGGTGCCACATGAACGAACGTCTCTCCACATGCTCAGTTCTGAGAGATAAGTGTGTGTGAAAGCCGTCATTCACCTAGCTTGTTGGGAATACAAAGTTTCTTTTCAGTTAATCTCCACTCCATACATATATATGGTGAGGTACTAGCTCCAAATCTGTGTTACAGTGAAAACTGCAGGACCTTCAAACTTTCACTAGGAAACAGACAGAGAACCAGATTAAAAGTTTCCCCTGCTACCCGTTCCCTTGGTGCCACTGAACGAACGTCTCTCCACATGCTCAGTTCTGAGAGATAAGTGTGTGTGAAAGCCGTCCTTCAAACATCTTGTTGGGAACACAAAGTTTCTTTTCATTTGTAAACTCCAATCCATACATATATATATGGGGACGAAGGAGATCCAACTCGGTTTTACAGTGAAAATTGCAGGAACTTCACACCGGCACTACGAAACAGACTGAGAAACCAGAGTAAAAGTTTCTCTTTAAACCCGTTCCTTTTGTGCTAGATGAACGAACGTCCCTCCACATGCTCAGTTCTGAGTGATAAGTTTGTGTAAAAGCCTTCCTTCACCTAGCTTGATGGGAACACATTTTATTTTAAGTTGCAAACTCCACTCCATATATATATATATATGGGGAAGTATTAGCTCCAAATCGGTTTTACAGTGAAAATTGCAGGCACTTCATACCAGCACTAAGAAACAGACTGAGAATCCAGAGTAAAAGTTTCTCCTGCAACCTGTTCCCTTGGTGCTAGATGAACGAACGTCTCTCCACATGCTCAGTTCTGAGAGATAAGTGTGTGTGAAAGCCGACCTTTATCTAGCTTGTTGGGAACACAGAGTTTCCTTTCAGTTGCAATCTCCACTCCATACATATATATGGGGAGATACTAGCTCCAAAACTGTTTTACAGTGAAAACTGCAGGAACTTCCAACTGGCACTAGAAAACAGACTGAGAATCTAGAGAAATGTTTCTAATGTCACCCGTGCGCTTTGTGGTAGATGAACGAACGTCTCTTCACATGTTCAGTTCTGAGAGATAAGTGTGTGTGAAAGCCGTCCCTCACGTAGCTGTTGGGAACACAAAGTTTCTTTTGAGTTGCAAACTCCACTCCATACATATATATGGGGAGGTACTAAATCCAACTCGGTTTTACAGTGAAAACTGCAGGAACTTCAAAACGGCCCTAGGAAACAGACACAGAAACCAGAGTAAAAGTTACTCCTGCAACCCGTTCCCTTGGTGCCAGATGAACGAACGTCTCTCCACATGCTCACTTCTGAGAAATAAGTGTGTGTGAAAGCCGTCCTTCACCTAGCTTGTTGGGAACACAAAGTTTCTTTTCAGTTGCTTACTCCACTCCATACATATATATAGGGAGGATCTAGTTCCAACTCGGTTTTACAGTGAAAACTGCAGGAAATTCAAACCGGCACTAAGAAACAGACTGAGAACCAGAATTAAAGTTTCCCCTGCCACCCGTTCCTTTTGTGCTAGATGAACGAACGTCTCCCACATGCTCATTTCTGAGAGATAACTTTGTGTGAAAGCCTTCCTTCACCTAGCTTGTTGGAAACACAGAGATTCTTTTAAGTTGCAATCTCCCATCCACACATATATATGTGGAGGTACTAGCTCCAAATCGGTTTTACAGTGAAAACTGCAGAAACATCAAAACGGCACTAAGAAACCGTCTGAGAAAACAGATTAAATGTTTCTCCTGCAAACCGTTACCATTGTGCTAGATAAACGAACGTCTCTCCACATGCTCAGTTCTGAGAGATCACTGTGTGTGAAAGCCGTCCTTCGAATAGCTTGTTGGGAACACAAAGATTCTTTTCAGTTGCAAAAACCACTCCATACATATATATGGGTACATACTAGCACCAACTCGGTTTTGCAGTGAAAACTGCAGGAACTTCAAACCAGCACTAGGAAACAGACTGAGAAACCAGAGTAAAAGTTTCCCCTGCCAACCGTTCCCATTTTGGTAGATGAACGAAAGTCCCTCCACATGCTCAGTTCTGAGAGATAAGTGTGTGTGAAAGCCGTCCTTCACCTAGATTGTTGTGAACACAAACATTCTTTTCAGTAGCAAATTCCAATCCTTTCATATATATGGGGAGGTACTAGCTCCAACTCGGTTTTACTATGAAAACTGCAGTAACTTCAAACCGTCACTAAGAAACAGACTGAGAAACCAGAGTAAAAGTTTCTTCTACATCCCGTTCCTTTTGTGCTATTTGAATGAGCGTCTCACCACATGCTCAGTTCTGAGAGATTAGTGTCTGTGAAAGCCTTCCTTCACCTAGCTTGATGGGAACACAGAGATTCTTTTAAGTTGCAAACCCCATTCCATACATATATCTGGGGAGGTATTAGTTCCACCTCGTTTTTACAGTGAAAACTGCAGGAACTTCAAACAGGCACGAAGAAACAGCCTGAGAAACCAGAGTAAAAGTTCCTCCTGCAACCCGTTCCCTTTGTGCTAGATGAACGAACGTCTCTCCACATGCTCAGTTCTGAGAGATAAGTGTGTGTGAAATCCGTGCTTCAACTAGCTTGTTGGGAACACAAAGTTTCTTTTCAGATTCAAACACCAACCCATACATATATATGGGGAGGTTCTAGCTCCAACTCGGTTTTACTGTGAAAACTGCAGGAACTTCAAAACGGCACTAGGAAACAGACAGAGTAACCAGAGTAAATGTTTCTCCTGCAAACCGTTCCATTTGTGCTAGATGAAAGAACGTCTCTCCACATGCTGAAATCTGAGAGATAAGTGTGTTTTAAAGCCATCCTTTACCTAGCTTGTTGGGAACACAAAGTTTCTTTTCAGTTGCAAAATCCACTCCATATATATATATTGGGATGTACTAGCTCCAACTGGGTTTTACAGTAAAAACTGCAGGAACTTCAAACCGGCACTATGAAACAGACTCAGAAACCTGAGTATAGATTTCTCTACAACCTGTTCCCTTTGTGCTAGATGAACGAAATTCTCTCCACATGCTAAATTCTGAAGAGAATAGTGTGTGTGAAAGCTGTCCTTTACCTTGCTTGTTCGGAACTCAAATTTTCTTTTCAGTTGCAAACTCCACTCCATACCTATATATGGGGAGGTACTTGATCCAACTCGGTTTTACAGTGAAAACTGCAGGAACTACAATCCGGCACTAGGAAAAATACTCAGAATCCAGAGTAATAGTTTCTCCTGCAAACCTTTCCTTTTGTGCTAGATGAACGAACGTGTCTCCACATGCTCAGTTCTGATAGATAATGTTTGTGAAAGCCGTCCTTCAATAAGCTTGTTGGGAACAAAAATTTTCTTTGCAGTTGCAAACTCCAATCCATGTATATATATTGGGTGATACTAGCTCCAACTCGGTTTTACAGTGAAAACTGCTGGAACTACAAACCGGCACTAGAAAACAGACTGAGAAACCAGAGTAAAAGTTTATCCTGCAAACCGTTCCCTTGGTGCTAGATGAACGAACGTCTCTCCACATGCTCAGTTCTGAGAGATAATTGTGTGTGAAAGCCGTCCTTTATCTAGCTTGTTGGGAACACAGAGTTTCCTTTCAGTTGCAATCTCCACTCCATACATATATATGGGGAGATACTAGCTCCAAAACGGTTTTACAGTGAAAACTGCAGGAACTTCCAACTGGCACTAGGAAACAGACTGAGAATCTAGAGATATGTTTCTAATGCCACCCGTGCCCTTTGTGGTAGATGAACGAACGTCCCTTCACATGTTCAGTTCTGAGAGATAAGTGTGTGTGAAAGCCGTCCCTCACCTAGCTGTTGGGAACACAAAGTTTCTTTTGAGTTGCAAACTCCACTCCATACATATATATGGGGAGGTACTAAATTCAACTCGGTTTTACAGTGAAAACTGCAGGAACTTCAAACCGGCCCTAGGTAACAGACAGAGAAACCAGAGTAAAAGTTACTCCTGCAACCCGTTCCCTTGGTGCTAGATGAACGAACGTCTCTCCACATGCTCAGTTCTGAGAGATAAGTGTGTGTGAAATCCGTCCCTCACCTAGCTGTTGGGAACACAAAGTCCCTTGTCAGTTGCAAACTCCTCTCCATACATATATATGGGGATGTACAAGCTCCAAATGTGTTTTACAGTGAAATATACAGGAATTTGAAACTGGCACTAGGTAACAGACTGTGAAACCAGAGTAAAAGTTTCTCCTGCAAAGCGTTTCCTTTTTGCTAGATGAACGAAAGTCTCTCCACATGCTCAGTTCTGAGAGTTACGTGTGTGTGAAACCCGAACTTCACCTAGCTTGTTGGAAACACAAAGTTTCTTTTAAGTTTCAAACTCCAATCCCTACATATATATGGCGAGGAACTAGCGCCAACTAGGTTTTACAGTGAAAACTGCAGGAAATTCAAACCCACTCTAGGAAACAGAATGAGAAACCAGAGTAAATGTTTCTCCTGCATCCCATTCCGTTTGTGCTAGTTGAACGAACGTCTCTACACATGCTCAGTTCTGAGAGATAGGTGAGTGTGAATGCCGTCCTTCACATTTCTTGTTGGGAACACAAAGTTTGTTTTCATTTGCAAACAACACTTCATACAAATATATGGGGAGGTCCTAGCTCCACCTCGGTTTTACAGTGAAAACTGCAGGAACTTCAAACCGGCACTAGGAAACAACTGAGAAACCAGAGTCAAATTTCTCCTGCAACCCGTTTCCTTTTTGCTAGATGAAAGAACTTCTCTCCACATGCTCAGTTCTGAGATATAAGTGTGTGTTAAAGCCGTCCTTCACCTAGCTTGTTGGGAATACAAAGTTTATTTTCAGTTGCAAACTCAACTCTATACATATATATGGGGAGGTACTAGCTCCAACTCTGTTTTACAGTGAAAACTGCAGGAACTTCAAACCGGCACTAGGAAACAGACTGAGAAACCAGAGTCAAATTTCTCCTGCAAACCGTTTCCTTTGTGCTAGATGAAGAACGTCTCTCCACATGCTCAGTTCTGAGAGATAAGTGTGTGTGAATGCCGTTCTTAATCCAGCTTGTTGGGAACACAGATTCCTTTCAGTTGATATCTCCACTCCATACATATATATGGGGAAGTAATTGCTCCAACTCTGTTTTACAGGAAAACTGCAGGAACATATAACCGGCACTTGGAAACAGACTAAGAAACAAGAGTAAGGTTTCTACTGCAACCCGTTTCCTTTTGCTAGATGAACGAACGTCTCTCCACATGCTCAGTTCTGAGAGATAAGTGTGTGTGAAAGAAGTTCTTCATCTAGCTTCTTGGCAAAACAGAGTTTCTTTTAAGTTGCAATCTCCAAACCATACATATATATGGGGAGGTACAAGCTCCAACTCAGTTTTACAGTGAAACCTGCAGGAATTTCATACCCAGACTAGGAAACAGAATGAGAAACCAGAGTAAAAGTTTCTCCTGCAACCCGTTTCCTTTGTGCTAGATGAAAGAACATCTCTCCACATGCTCAGTTCTGAGAGATAAGTGTGTGTGAAAGCCGTGCTTCACCTAGCTTGTTGGGAACACAAAGATTCTTTTCAGTTGCAAACTCCACTCCATACATTTATATGGGGAGGTATTAGCTCTAACTCTGATTTACAGTGAAAACTGCAAGAACATCAAACAGGCACTAGGAAACAGACTGAGAAACCAGAGTAACCTTTCCCCTGCAACACGTTTCCTTTGTGCTAGATGAAAGAACGTCTCTCCACATGCTCAGTTCTGAGAGGTAAGTGTTTGTGAAAGCCGTGCTTCACCGAGCTTGTTGGGAAAACAAAGTTTCTTTTCAGTTGCAAACTCCACTCCATACATATATATAGGGAGGTACTAGCTCCAACACGGTTTTACAGTGAAAATTGCTGGAACTTGAAACCGGCACTATGAAACAGACTCAGAAACCAGAGTAAAGTTTTCGCTACATCCTGTTCCCTTTGGCTAGATGAACGAACGTCTCTCCACATGCTAAATTCTGAAGAGAAAATTGTGTGTGTAAGCTGTCTTTAACTTGCTTGTTCGGAACTCAAATTTCCTTTTCAGTTGCAAACTCCACTCCATACCTTTATATGGGGTGGTACTAGCTCCAACTCTGTTTTACAGTGAAAACTGCAGGAACTACAATCCGGAACTAGGAAAAATACTCAGAATCCAGAGTAATATTTTCTCCTGCAAACCTTTCATTTTGTGCTAGATGAACGAACGTCTCTCCACATGCTCAGTTCTGATAGATAGTTGTTTGTGAAAGCCGTCCTTCAATATGCTTGTTGGGAACAGAAATTTTTTTTACAGTAGCAAACTCCACTCCATATATATATATTGGGAGGTACTAGCTCCAACTCGGTTTTACACTGAAAACTGCCGGAACTAAAAACCGGCAGTAAGAAACAGACTGAGAAAGCAGAGTAAAAGTTTTTCCTGCAAACGATTTCCATTTGGCTGTGTGAACGAACGTCTCTCCACATGCTTGGTTCTGAGAGATATGTGTGTGTGAAAGCCGTCCTTCACTTAAATTGTTGGGAAAACAAATTTACTTTTCAGTTGCAATCTCCACTCCATACATATATAAGGGGAGGTACAAGCTCCAACTCGGTTTACAGTGAATAATGCAGGAAATTCAAACCGGCACTAGGAAACAGACTGAGAATCCAGAGTAAAAGTTTATCCTGCAACACGTTCCCATTGTGCTAGATGAACGAACGTCTCTCCACATGCTCAGTTCTGAGAGATAAATGTGTGTGAAATCCGTCTTTCACCTATCTTGTTGGGAACACAAAGTTTCTTTTCAGTAGCAAACTCCACTCCATATATTTATATGGGGAGGCACTAGCTCCAAATCGGTTTTACAGTGAAAACTGCTGGAACTTCATAAGGCACTAGGAAACAGACTTAGTAACCAGAGTAAAAGTTTCTCCAGCCACCCGTTTCCTTTGTGCTATATGAACGAATGTCTCTCCGCATGCTCAATTCTGAGAGGTAAGAATGTGTGAAAGCCGTTCTTCAACTAGGTTGTTGGGAACAAAAACATTCTTTTCAGTTTCAAACTCCAATCCATCATATATATTTGGGGAGGTAAGTGCTCCAGCTCACTTTTACAGTGAAAACTGCCGGAATTCAAACCGGCGTTAGGAAACACACTGAGAAACCAGAGTAAAAGTATTTTCTGCAACCCGTTCCCTTGGAGCAAGGTGAACGAAAATCTCTCCTCATGCTCAGTTCTGAGAGATAAGTGTGTGTGAAAGCCGTCCTTCACCTATCATGTTGGGAACACAAAGTTTATTTTCAGTTGCAAACTCCACTCCATACATATATATGGGGAGGAACTAGCTCCACCTCGGTTTTACAGTGAAAACTGCAGGAACTTCAAACCGGCACTAGGAAACAGACTGAGAACCAGAGAAAAGTTTCTCCTTCAATCCGTTAGCTTGATTCTAGATGAACGAAAGTCTCTCCACATGCTCAAATCTGAGAGATAATTTTGTGTGTAAGCTGACCTTCACCTAAATTGATGGGAACACAGAGTTTCTTTTAAGTTGCAAATTCCAATTCACACATATATATGGGAGGCATAATCTGCAAATCGGTTTTACATAGAAAACTGCAGGAACTTCAAACCGACACTAAGAAACAGACTGAGAAACCAGAGTAAAAGTTTCTCCTACAACCCGTTCCCTTGGTGCTAGGTGAATGAACGTCTCTCCACATGCTCAGTTCTGAGGCATATGTGACAGTGAAAGCCGTCCTTCACCTAGTTTGTTGGGAACACAAAGTTTCTTTTCAGTTGCAAATTCCACTCCATACATATATATGGGGAGGAACTAGCTCCACCTCGGTTTTACAGTGAAAAATGCAGGAACTTCAAACCGGCACTAGGAAACAGACTGAGAATCAGAGAAAAGTTTCTCCTTCAATCCGTTAGCTTGGTGCTAGATGAACGAAAGTCTCTCCACATGCTCAAATCTGAGAGATAAGTGTGTGTGAAAACGTCATTCAGCTAGCTTGTTGGGAACACAAAGTTTCTTTTCAGTTGCAAACTCCACTCCATACATATAAATGGGGAGGTACTAGCTCCAACTCAGTTTTACAGTGAAAAATGCAGGGACTTCAAACCGGCACTAGGAAACAGACTGAGAAACCAGTGTAAAAGTTTCTCCTGCAACCCTTTCCCTTGGTGCTAGGTGAACGAACGTATCTCCACATGCTCAGTTCTGAGATAAGTGTATGTGAAAGCCGTCCTTCACCTAGATGGTTTGGAACACAATGTTTCTTTTCAGTTGCAAACACATTTCCATGCATATATATTTGGGGAGGTACGAGCTCCAAGTCGGTTTTACAGTGAAAATTGCAGGAACTTCAAACCGGCACTAGGAAACAAACTGAGAAAACAGATTAAAGTTTCTCTTTCAACCCTTTCCCTTGGTGCTAAATGAACGAACGTCTCTCCAAATGCTCAGCTCTGAGAAATAAGTCTGTGTGAAAGTTTTCCTTCAAATATCTTGTTGGGAAAACAAAGTTACTATTCAGTTGCAAACTCCAATCCATATATATATATATGGGGAGGTACTAGCTCCAACTCCGTTTTACAGTGAAAACTGCTGGAATTTAAAACCGGCACTAGGAAACAAACTGAGAGACCAGAGAATTTGTTTCCCCTGCAAACCATTCCCTTGGTATTAGGTGAACGAACGTCCCTCTACATAATCAGTTCTGAGAGATAAGTGAGTGTGAAAGCCGTCCTTCAGCTAGTTTGATGAGAACAGAATTTGTTTTAATTGCAAACTCCACTCCATACATATATATGGGGAGGTACAAGCTCCACATCTGTTTTACATTGCAAACTGCAGGAACTTCAAACCGGCACTAGGAAACAGACTGAGAAACCAGAGTAAATGATCCCCCTGCAACCCGTTCCCTTTGTGCTAGATGAACGAACGTCTCTCCACATGCTCACTTCTGAGAGATAGGTGTGTGTGGAAGCCGTGCTTCACCTAGCTTGATGAGAACACAGAGTTTCTAATAAGTTGCAAACTCCACTCCATACATATATATGGGGAAGTACTAGCTCCAACTCGGTTTTACAGTGAAAACTACAGGAAATTCAAACCGGCACTAGGAAACAGATTTAGAACCCAGAGTAAAAGTTTTTCCTGCAACCAGTTCTCTTGGTGCTAAATGAACGAACGTCTCTCCACATGCTTAGTTATGAGAGATAAGTGTGTGTGAAAGCTGTCCTTCAACTTGATTGATGGGAACACAGAGTTTCTTTTAAGTTGCAAACTCCACTTCATACATATATATGGGGAGGTACTAGCTCCAACACGGTTTTACAGAGAGAACTGCAGGAACTTCAAACCGGCACTAATAAACAGACTGAGAAACCAGAGAAAAAGTTTCTCCTGCAACCAGTTCATTTTGTGCTAGATGAACGAACTTCTCTACACATGCTCAGTTCTGAGAGATATGTGTGTGTGAAAGCCATCCTTCACCTAGCTTGATGGGAACAGAGAGATTCTTTTAAGTTGGAAACTACACTCCATACATATGTATGGATAGGTACTAACTCCAACTCTGTCTTACAGTGATAACTGCGGGAACATCAAACCGGCACTAGGAAACAGACTGAGAAACTAGAGTAAACGTTTCTCCTGCCACCCGTTACCTTGGTGCAAGATGAACGAAATTCTCTCCACATGCTCAGGTCTGAGAGATATTTGTGTGTGAAAGCCGTCCTTCACCTAGCTTGTTGGGAACACAAACTTTCTTTTCAGTTGCAAACTCCACTCCATACATATACATGGGTAGGTAATAGCACCAACTCGGTTTTACAGTGAAAGCTGCAGGAACTTCAAAACGGCAATAGGAAACAGACTGAGAAACCAGAGTAAAAGTTTCTCCTGCAACCCGTTCCTTTGGTGCCACATGAACGAACGTCTATCCACATGCTCAGTTCTGAGAGATAAGTGTGTGTGAAAGCCGTCATTCACCTAGCTAGTTGGGAATACAAAGTTTCTTTTCAGTTAATCTCCACTCCATACATATATATGGTGAGGTACTAGCTCCAAATCTGTTTTACAGTGAAAACTGCAGGACCTTCAAACTTTCACTAGGAAACAGACAGAACCAGATTAAAAGTTTCCCCTGCTACCCGTTCCCTTGGTGCCACTGAACGAATGACTTTCCACATACTCAGTTCTGAGAGATAAGTGTGTGTGAAAGCCGTCCTTCAAATAGCTTGTTGGGAACACAAAGTTTCTTTTCATTTGTAAACTCCAATCCATACATATATATATGGGGACGAAGGAGATCCAACTCGGTTTTACAGTGAAAATTGCAGGAACTTAAAACCGGCACTACGAAACAGACTGAGAAACCAGAGTAAAAGTTTCTCTTTAAACCCGTTCCTTTTGTGCTAGATGAACGAACGTCCCTCCACATGCTCAGTTCTGAGAGATAAGTTTGTTTAAAAGCCTTCCTTCACCTAGCTTGATGGGAACACAGTTTATTTTAAGTTGCAAACTCCACTCCATTTATATATATATGGGGAAGTATTAGCACCAAATCCGTTTTACAGTGAAAACTGCAGGCAATTCATACCGGCACTAAGAAACAGACTGAGAATCCAGAGTAAAAGTTTCTCCTGCAAACCGTTCCCTTGGTGCTAGATGAACGAACGTCTCTCCACATGCTCAGATCTGAGAGATAAGTGTGTGTGAAAGCCGACCTTTATCTAGCTTGTTGGGAACACAGAGTTTCCTTTCAGTTGCAATCTCCACTCCATACATATATATGGGGAGATACTAGCTCCAAAACTGTTTTACAGTGAAAACTGCAGGAACTTCCAACTGGCACTAGAAAACACACTGAGAATCTAGAGAAATGTTTCTAATGTCACCCGTGCCCTTTGTGGTAGATGAACGAACGTCTCTTCACATGTTCAGTTATGAGAGATTAGTGTGTGTGAAAGCCGACCCTCACCTAGCTGTTGGGAACACAAAGTTTCTTTTGAGTTGCAAACTCCACTCCATACATATATATGGGGAGGTACTAAATCCAACTCGGTTTTACAGTGAAAACTGCAGGAACTTCAAACCGGCCCTAGGAAACAGACACAGAAACCAGAGTAAAAGTTACTCCTGCAACCCGTTCCCTTGGTGCCAGATGAACGCACGTCTCTCCACATGCTCAGTTCTGAGAAATAAGTGTGTGTGAAAGCCGTCCTTCACCTAGCTTGTTGGGAACACAAAGTTTCTTTTCAGTTGCATACTCCACTCCATACATATATATAGGGAGGATCTAGTTCCAACTCGGTTTTACAGTGAAAACTGCAGGAACTTCTAACCGGCACTAAGAAACAGACTGAGAACCAGAATTAAAGTTTCCCCTGCCACCCGTTCCTTTTGTGCTCGATGAACGAACGTCTCCCACATGCTCATTTCTGAGAGATAACTGTGTGTGAAAGCCTTCCTTCACCTAGCTTGTTGGAAACACAGAGATTCTTTTAAGTTGCAATCTCCAATCCACACATATATATGTGGAGGTACTAGCTCCAACTCGGTTTTACAGTGAAAACTGCAGGAACTTCAAACCAGCACTAGGAAACAGACTGAGAAACCAGAGTAAAAGTTTCTCCTGCCAACCGTTCACATTTTGGTAGATGAACGAAAGTCCCTCCACATGCTCAGTTCTGAGAGATAAGTGTGTTTGAAAGCCGTCCTTCACCTAGATTGTTGTGAACACAAACATTCTTTTCAGTAGCAAATTCCAATCCTTTCATATATATGGGGAGGTACAAGCTCCAACTCGGTTTTACTATGAAAACTGCAGTAACATCAAACCGGCACTAAGAAACAGACTGAGAAACCAGTGTAAAAGTTTCTCCTACATCCCGTTCCTTTTGTGCTATTTGAATGAGCGTCTCACCACATGCTCAGTTCTGAGACATTAGTGTCTGTGAAAGCCTTCCTTCACCAAGCTTGATGGGAACACAGAGATTCTTTTAAGTGGCAAACTCCACTCCATATATATATCTGGGGAGGTATTAGTTCCACCTCGTTTTTACAGTGAAAACTGCAGGAAATTCAAACAGGCACGAAGAAACAGCCTGAGAAACCATAGTAAAAGTTCCTCCTGCAACCCGTTCCCTTGGTGCTAGATGAACGAAAGTCTCTCCACATGCTCAGTTCTGAGAGATAAGTGTGTGTGAAAGCAGTGTTACAACTAGCTTGTTGGGAACACAGAGATTCCTTTCAGTTGCAATCTCCACTCCATACTTATATATGGGTAGGTACTAGCTCCAACACGGTTTTACAGTTAAAACTGCAGGAACTTCAAACAGGCCCTAGGAAACAGACTGAGATACCAGAGTAAAAGTTTCTCCTGCAAAACATTCCCTTGGTGCTAGATGAAAGAACGTCTATCCACATGCGCAGATCTGAGAGATAAGTGTGTCTGGAAGCCGTCCTTCACCTAGCTTGTTGGGAACACAAAGTTTCTTTTCAGTTTCAAACTCCAATCCCTACTTATATATGGCAAGGTACTAGCTCCAACTCGATTTTACAGTGAAATTGCAGGAAATTCATACTGGCACTAGGAAACAAAATGAGAAACCAGAGTATAAGTTTCCCCTTCAAACCGTTCCCTTTGTGCTGGATGAACGAACGTCTCTCCACATGCTCAGTTCTGAGAGATAAGTGTGTGTGAAAGCCGTGCTTCAACTAGATTGTTGGGAACACAAAGTTTCTTTTCGGATTCAAACACCAACCCATACATATATATGGGGAGGTTCTAGCTCCAACTCGGTTTTACTGTGAAAACTGCAGGAACTTCAAAACGGCACTAGGAAACAGACAGAGAAACCAGAGTAAATGTTTCTCCTGCAAACCGTTCCATTTGTGCTAGATGAAAGAACGTCTCTCCACATGCTCAAATCTGAGAGATAAGTGTGTTTTAAAGCCATACTTTACCTAGCTTGTTGGGAACACAAAGTTTCTTTTCAGTTGCAAAATCCACTCCATATATATATATTGGGATGTACTAGCTCCAACTGGGTATTACAGTGAAAACTGCAGGAACTTCAAACCGGCACTATGAAACAGACTCAGAAACCAGAGTAAAGATTTCTCTACAACCAGTTCCCTTTGTGCTAGATGAACGAAATTCTCTCCACATGCTAAATTCTGAAGAGAATAGTGTGTGTGAAAGCTGTCCTTTACCTTGCTTGTTCGGAACTCAAATTTTCTTTTCAGTTGCAAACTCCACTCCATACCTATATATGGGGAGGTACTTGATCCAACTCGGTTTTACAGTGAAAACTGCAGGAACTACAATCCAGCACTAGGAAAAATACTCAGAATCCAGAGTAATAGTTTCTCCTGCAAACTTTTCCTTTTGTGCTAGATGAACGAACGTCTCTCCACATGCTCAGTTCTGATAGATAAGTGTTTGTGAAAGCCGTCCTTCAATAAGCTTGTTGGGAACACAAACTTTCTTTACTGTTGCAAACTCCACTCCATATATATATATTGGGAGATACTAGCTCCAACTCGGTTTTACAGTGAAAACTGCTGGAACTACAAACCGGCACTAGAAAACAGACTGAGAAACCAGAGTAAATGATCCCCCTGCAACCCGTTCCCTTTGTGCTAGATGAACGAACGTCTCTCCACATGCTCACTTCTGAGAGATAGGTGTGTGTGGAAGCCGTGCTTCACCTATCTTGATGAGAACACAGAGTTTCTAATAAGTTGCAAACTCCACTCCATACATATATATGGGGAAGTACTAGCTCCAACTCGGTTTTACAGTGAAAACTACAGGAAATTCAAACCGGCACTAGGAAACAGATTTAGAACCCAGAGTAAAAGTTTTTCCTGCAACCAGTTCTCTTGGTGCTAAATGAACGAACGTCTCTCCACATGCTTAGTTATGAGAGATAAGTGTGTGTGAAAGCTGTCCTTCAACTTGATTGATGGGAACACAGAGTTTCTTTTAAGTTGCAAACTCCACTTCATACATATATATGGGGAGGTACTAGCTCCAACACGGTTTTACAGAGAGAACTGCAGGAACTTCAAACCGGCACTAATAAACAGACTGAGAAACCAGAGAAAAAGTTTCTCCTGCAACCAGTTCATTTTGTGCTAGATGAACGAACTTCTCTACACATGCTCAGTTCTGAGAGATATGTGTGTGTGAAAGCCATCCTTCACCTAGCTTGATGGGAACAGAGAGATTCTTTTAAGTTGGAAACTACACTCCATACATATGTATGGATAGGTACTAACTCCAACTCTGTCTTACAGTGATAACTGCGGGAACATCAAACCGGCACTAGGAAACAGACTGAGAAACTAGAGTAAACGTTTCTCCTGCCACCCGTTACCTTGGTGCAAGATGAACGAAATTCTCTCCACATGCTCAGGTCTGAGAGATATTTGTGTGTGAAAGCCGTCCTTCACCTAGCTTGTTGGGAACACAAACTTTCTTTTCAGTTGCAAACTCCACTCCATACATATACATGGGTAGGTAATAGCACCAACTCGGTTTTACAGTGAAAGCTGCAGGAACTTCAAAACGGCAATAGGAAACAGACTGAGAAACCAGAGTAAAAGTTTCTCCTGCAACCCGTTCCTTTGGTGCCACATGAACGAACGTCTATCCACATGCTCAGTTCTGAGAGATAAGTGTGTGTGAAAGCCGTCATTCACCTAGCTAGTTGGGAATACAAAGTTTCTTTTCAGTTAATCTCCACTCCATACATATATATGGTGAGGTACTAGCTCCAAATCTGTTTTACATTGAAAACTGCAGGACCTTCAAACTTTCACTAGGAAACAGACAGAACCAGATTAAAAGTTTCCCCTGCTACCCGTTCCCTTGGTGCCACTGAACGAATGACTTTCCACATACTCAGTTCTGAGAGATAAGTGTGTGTGAAAGCCGTCCTTCAAATAGCTTGTTGGGAACACAAAGTTTCTTTTCATTTGTAAACTCCAATCCATACATATATATATGGGGACGAAGGAGATCCAACTCGGTTTTACAGTGAAAATTGCAGGAACTTAAAACCGGCACTACGAAACAGACTGAGAAACCAGAGTAAAAGTTTCTCTTTAAACCCGTTCCTTTTGTGCTAGATGAACGAACGTCCCTCCACATGCTCAGTTCTGAGAGATAAGTTTGTTTAAAAGCCTTCCTTCACCTAGCTTGATGGGAACACAGTTTATTTTAAGTTGCAAACTCCACTCCATTTATATATATATGGGGAAGTATTAGCACCAAATCCGTTTTACAGTGAAAACTGCAGGCAATTCATACCGGCACTAAGAAACAGACTGAGAATCCAGAGTAAAAGTTTCTCCTGCAAACCGTTCCCTTGGTGCTAGATGAACGAACGTCTCTCCACATGCTCAGATCTGAGAGATAAGTGTGTGTGAAAGCCGACCTTTATCTAGCTTGTTGGGAACACAGAGTTTCCTTTCAGTTGCAATCTCCACTCCATACATATATATGGGGAGATACTAGCTCCAAAACTGTTTTACAGTGAAAACTGCAGGAACTTCCAACTGGCACTAGAAAACACACTGAGAATCTAGAGAAATGTTTCTAATGTCACCCGTGCCCTTTGTGGTAGATGAACGAACGTCTCTTCACATGTTCAGTTATGAGAGATTAGTGTGTGTGAAAGCCGACCCTCACCTAGCTGTTGGGAACACAAAGTTTCTTTTGAGTTGCAAACTCCACTCCATACATATATATGGGGAGGTACTAAATCCAACTCGGTTTTACAGTGAAAACTGCAGGAACTTCAAACCGGCCCTAGGAAACAGACACAGAAACCAGAGTAAAAGTTACTCCTGCAACCCGTTCCCTTGGTGCCAGATGAACGCACGTCTCTCCACATGCTCAGTTCTGAGAAATAAGTGTGTGTGAAAGCCGTCCTTCACCTAGCTTGTTGGGAACACAAAGTTTCTTTTCAGTTGCATACTCCACTCCATACATATATATAGGGAGGATCTAGTTCCAACTCGGTTTTACAGTGAAAACTGCAGGAACTTCTAACCGGCACTAAGAAACAGACTGAGAACCAGAATTAAAGTTTCCCCTGCCACCCGTTCCTTTTGTGCTCGATGAACGAACGTCTCCCACATGCTCATTTCTGAGAGATAACTGTGTGTGAAAGCCTTCCTTCACCTAGCTTGTTGGAAACACAGAGATTCTTTTAAGTTGCAATCTCCAATCCACACATATATATGTGGAGGTACTAGCTCCAACTCGGTTTTACAGTGAAAACTGCAGGAACTTCAAACCAGCACTAGGAAACAGACTGAGAAACCAGAGTAAAAGTTTCTCCTGCCAACCGTTCACATTTTGGTAGATGAACGAAAGTCCCTCCACATGCTCAGTTCTGAGAGATAAGTGTGTTTGAAAGCCGTCCTTCACCTAGATTGTTGTGAACACAAACATTCTTTTCAGTAGCAAATTCCAATCCTTTCATATATATGGGGAGGTACAAGCTCCAACTCGGTTTTACTATGAAAACTGCAGTAACATCAAACCGGCACTAAGAAACAGACTGAGAAACCAGTGTAAAAGTTTCTCCTACATCCCGTTCCTTTTGTGCTATTTGAATGAGCGTCTCACCACATGCTCAGTTCTGAGACATTAGTGTCTGTGAAAGCCTTCCTTCACCAAGCTTGATGGGAACACAGAGATTCTTTTAAGTGGCAAACTCCACTCCATATATATATCTGGGGAGGTATTAGTTCCACCTCGTTTTTACAGTGAAAACTGCAGGAAATTCAAACAGGCACGAAGAAACAGCCTGAGAAACCATAGTAAAAGTTCCTCCTGCAACCCGTTCCCTTGGTGCTAGATGAACGAAAGTCTCTCCACATGCTCAGTTCTGAGAGATAAGTGTGTGTGAAAGCAGTGTTACAACTAGCTTGTTGGGAACACAGAGATTCCTTTCAGTTGCAATCTCCACTCCATACTTATATATGGGTAGGTACTAGCTCCAACACGGTTTTACAGTTAAAACTGCAGGAACTTCAAACAGGCCCTAGGAAACAGACTGAGATACCAGAGTAAAAGTTTCTCCTGCAAAACATTCCCTTGGTGCTAGATGAAAGAACGTCTATCCACATGCGCAGATCTGAGAGATAAGTGTGTCTGGAAGCCGTCCTTCACCTAGCTTGTTGGGAACACAAAGTTTCTTTTCAGTTTCAAACTCCAATCCCTACTTATATATGGCAAGGTACTAGCTCCAACTCGATTTTACAGTGAAATTGCAGGAAATTCATACTGGCACTAGGAAACAAAATGAGAAACCAGAGTATAAGTTTCCCCTTCAAACCGTTCCCTTTGTGCTGGATGAACGAACGTCTCTCCACATGCTCAGTTCTGAGAGATAAGTGTGTGTGAAAGCCGTGCTTCAACTAGATTGTTGGGAACACAAAGTTTCTTTTCGGATTCAAACACCAACCCATACATATATATGGGGAGGTTCTAGCTCCAACTCGGTTTTACTGTGAAAACTGCAGGAACTTCAAAACGGCACTAGGAAACAGACAGAGAAACCAGAGTAAATGTTTCTCCTGCAAACCGTTCCATTTGTGCTAGATGAAAGAACGTCTCTCCACATGCTCAAATCTGAGAGATAAGTGTGTTTTAAAGCCATACTTTACCTAGCTTGTTGGGAACACAAAGTTTCTTTTCAGTTGCAAAATCCACTCCATATATATATATTGGGATGTACTAGCTCCAACTGGGTATTACAGTGAAAACTGCAGGAACTTCAAACCGGCACTATGAAACAGACTCAGAAACCAGAGTAAAGATTTCTCTACAACCAGTTCCCTTTGTGCTAGATGAACGAAATTCTCTCCACATGCTAAATTCTGAAGAGAATAGTGTGTGTGAAAGCTGTCCTTTACCTTGCTTGTTCGGAACTCAAATTTTCTTTTCAGTTGCAAACTCCACTCCATACCTATATATGGGGAGGTACTTGATCCAACTCGGTTTTACAGTGAAAACTGCAGGAACTACAATCCAGCACTAGGAAAAATACTCAGAATCCAGAGTAATAGTTTCTCCTGCAAACTTTTCCTTTTGTGCTAGATGAACGAACGTCTCTCCACATGCTCAGTTCTGATAGATAAGTGTTTGTGAAAGCCGTCCTTCAATAAGCTTGTTGGGAACACAAACTTTCTTTACTGTTGCAAACTCCACTCCATATATATATATTGGGAGATACTAGCTCCAACTCGGTTTTACAGTGAAAACTGCTGGAACTACAAACCGGCACTAGAAAACAGACTGAGAAACCAGAGTAAAACTTCTCCTTCAACCCGTTTCCTTGGTGCTAGATGAACGAACGTCCCTTCACATGTTCAGAACTGAGAGATAAGTGTGTGTGAAAGCCGCCCATCACCTAGCTGTTGGGAACACAAAGTTTCTTTTGAGTTGCAAACTCCACTCCATACATATATATGGGGAGGTACTAAATCCAACTCGGTTTTACAGTGAAAAATACAGGAACATGAAACCGGCACTAGGAAACAGACAGAGAAACCAGAGTAAAAGTTACTACTGCAACCCGTTCCCTTTGTGTTAGATGAACGAACGTCTCTCCATATGCTCAGTTCTGAGCGATAATTGTGTGTGAAAGCCGTCCTTCAACTAGCTTGTTGGGAACACAAAGTCCCTTGTCAGTTGCAAACTCCACTCCATACATATATATGGGGACGTACTAGCTCCAAATCTGTTTTACAGTGAAAAATACAGGAACTTGAAACCGGCACTAGGTAACAGACTGGGAAACCAGAGTAAAAGTTTCTCCTGCAAACCGTTTCTTTTTGCTAGATGAAAGAAAGACTCTCCACATGCTCAGTTCTGAGAGATAAGTGTGTGTTAATGCCGTCTTTCATCTAGCTTTTTGTGAACACAAAGAATCTTTTCAGTTGCAAACTCCACTTCATACATTTATATGGGGAGGTACTAGATCCAACTCAGTTTTACAGTGAAAACTGCAGGAACTTCAAACCGGTCTAGGTAACAGACTGAGAAACCTGAGTAATAGTTTCTCCTGCAAAGCGTTTCCTTTTTGCTAGATGAACGAAAGTCTCTCCACATGCTCAGTTCTGAGAGTTAAGTGTGTGTGAAAGCCGAACTTCACCTAGCTTGTTGGAAACACAAAGTTTCTTTTCAGTTTCAAACTCCAATCCCTACATATATATGGCGAGGAACTAGCGCCAACTAGGTTTTACAGTGAAAACTGCAGGAAATTCAAACCCACTCTAGGAAACAGAATGAGAAACCAGAGTAAATGTTTCTCCTGCAACCCATTCCCTTTGTGCTAGTTGAACGAACGTCTCTACACATGCTCAGTTCTGAGAGATAAGTGTGTGTGAAAGACGTTCTTCATCTAGCTTCTTGGCAAAACAGAGTTTCTTTTAAGTTGCAATCTCCAAACCATACATATATATGGGGAGGTACAAGCTCCAACTCAGTTTTACAGTGAAACCTGCAGGAATTTCATACCTAGACTAGGAAACAGAATGAGAAACCAGAGTAAAAGTTTCTCCTGCAACCCGTTTCCTTTGTGCTAGATGAAAGAACGTCTCTCCACATGCTCAGTTCTGAGAGATAAGTGTGTGTGAAAGCCGTGCTTCACCTAGCTTGTTGGGAACACAAAGATTCTTTTCAGTTGCAAACTCCACTCCATACATTTATATGGGGAGGTATTAGCTCTAACTCTGATTTACAGTGAAAACTGCAAGAACATCAAACAGGCACTAGGAAACAGACTGAGAAACCAGAGTAACCTTTCCCCTGCAACACGTTTCCATTGTGCTAGATGAAAGAACGTCTCTCCACATGCTCAAATCTGAGAGGTAAGTGTTTGTGAAAGCCGTGCTTCACCGAGCTTGTTGGGAAAACAAAGTTTCTTTTCAGTTGCAAACTCCACTCCATACATATATATAGGGAGGTACTAGCTCCAACACGGTTTTACAGTGAAAATTGCTGGAACTTGAAACCGGCACTATGAAACAGACTCAGAAACCAGAGTAAAGTTTTCGCTACATCCTGTTCCCTTTGGCTAGATGAACGAACGTCTCTCCACATGCTAAATTCTGAAGAGAAAAGTGTGTGTGAAAGCTGTCTTTACCTTGCTTGTTCGGAAATCAAATTTCCTTTTCAGTTGCAAACTCCACTCCATACCTTTATATGGGGTGGTACTAGCTCCAACTCTGTTTTACAGTGAAAACTGCAGGAACTACAATCCGGAACTAGGAAAAATACTCAGAATCCAGAGTAATAGTTTCTCCTGCAAACCATTCATTTTGTGCTAGATGAACGAACGTCTCTCCACATGCTCAGTTCTGATAGATAGGTGTTTGTGAAAGCCGTCCTTCAATATGCTTGTTTGGAACACAAAGTTTCTTTTCAGTTGCAAGCTCCACTCCATATATATATATTTGGTGGTACTAGCTCCAACTGGGTTTTACAGTGAAAACTGCAGGAACTTCAAACCGGCACTAGGAAAAAGACTCAGTAACCAGAGTAAATGTTTCTTAACAACCCGTTCCATTTGTGCTATATGAACGAACGTCTCTCCACATGTTCAGTTCTGAGAGATAAGTGTGTGTGAAAGCCCTCCTTTAACTTACTTGTTCGGAACACAAATTTTCTTTTCAGTTGCAAACTCCAATCCATACATATATATGGGGAGGTACTAGCTCCAACTCGGTTTTACAGTGAAAACTGCAGGAACTTCAATCCGGCACTAGGAAACAGACTGAGAAACCAGAGCAAATGTTTATCCTGCAAACCGTTTCCTTTTTGCTAGATGAAAGAAAGAATCTAAACATGCTCAGTTCTAAGAGATATGTGTGTGTGAATGCCGTCTTTCATCTAGCTTTTTGTGAACACAAAGTATCTTTTCAGTTGTAAACTCCACTCCATACATTTATATGGGGAGGTAGTAGCTCCAACTCGGTTTTACAGTGAAAACTGCAGGAACTTCAAACCGGACTAGGAAACAGACTGAGAAACCTGAGTAAGAGTTTCCCCTGCAAAGCGTTTCTTTTTGCTAGATGAACGAAAGTCTCTCCACATGCTCAGTTCTGAGAGTTAAGTGTGTGTGAAAGCCGAACTTCACTTAGGTTGTTGGAAACACAAAGTTCCTTTTCAGTTTCAAACTCCAATCCCTACTTATATATGGCGATGTACTAGCGCCAACTAGGTTTTACAGAGAAAAATGCAGGAAATTCAAATCCGCACTATGAAACAGACTGAGAAACCAGAGTAAATTTTTCTCCTGCAACCCATTCCCTTTGTGCTAGTTGAACGAACGTCTCTACACATGCTCAGTTCTGAGAGATAAGTGAGTGTAAATGCCGTAATTCACCTTTTTTGTTGGGAACACAAAGTTTGTTTTCATTTGCAAACACCACTTAATACAAATATATGGGGAGGTACTAGCTCCAAATCAGTTTTACAGTGAAAAATGCAGGAACTTCAAACCGGCACTAGGAAACAGACTGAGAAACCAGAGTAAAAGTTTATCCTGCAACCCATTCCCTTGGTTCTAGATGAACGAACGTCTCTCCACATGCTCAGTTCTGAGAAATAAGTGTGTGTGAAAGCAGTCCTTAATCTAGTTTGTTGGGAACACAGAGTATCCTTTCAGTTGCAATCTCCAATCCATACATATATATGGGTAGGTACTAGCTCCAACACTGTTTTACAGAGAAAACTGCAGGAACTTCAAACCGGCACTAGGAAACAGACTCAGAAACCAGAGTAATGTTTTCTCTACAACCCGTTTTTTATGCCGTATGAACGAACGTCTCTCCACATGCTAAGTTCTGATAGATAAGTGTTTGTGAAAGCCGTCCTTCAATAAGCTTGTTGGGAACACAAAGTTTCTTTTCAGGTGCAAACTCCACTCCATATATATATATATGGGGGTACTAGCTCCAACTCGGTTTTACAGTGAAAACTGCAGGAACTACAAACCGTCACTAGGAAACAGACTGGGAAACTAGAGAAAAACTTTATCCAGCAAACCGTTTCCATTGTGCTGTGTGAACGAACGTCCCTCCACATGCTAAGATCTGAGAGATAATTGTGTGTAAAGCCGTCCTTCACTTAACTTGTTGGGAACACAAAGTTTCTTTTCAGTTGCAAACTCCACTCCATACATATATAAGGGTAGGTACTAGCTCCAACACGGTTTTACAGTGAAAACTGCAGGAACTTCAAACCGGCACTAGGAAACAGACTGAGAAAACAGAGTAAAAGTTTCTCCTGCACCCCGTTCTCTTGGTGCTACATGAACGAACGTCTCTCCACATGCTCAGTTCTGAGAGATAAGTGTGTGTGAAATCCGTCCTTCACCTAGCTTGTTGGAACACAGAGTTTCTTTTCAGTTGCAAACTCCACTCTATACATATATATGGGGAGGTACTAGTTCCAACTCGGATTTACAGTGAAAACTGCAGGAACTTCTAACCGGCACTAGGAAAAAGACTGATAAAACAGTGCAAATGTTTCTCCTACAACCCGTTTCTTTGTGCTAGATGAACGAGCATTTTTCCACATGATAATTTCAGAGAGAAAAGTGTGTGTGAATGCCGTCCTTCATCTAGCTTGTTTGGAACACAAAGTTCCTTGTCAGTTGCAAACTCCACTCCATACATATATATGGGGAGGTACTAGCTCCAAATCTGTTTTACAGTGAAAACTACAGGAACTTGAAATCGGCACTAGGAAGCAGACTGAGAAACCAGAGTAAAAGTTTCTCCTGCAAACCGTTTCCTTATTGCTAGATGAAAGAAAGACTATCCACATGCTCAGTTCTGAGAGATAAGTGTGTGTGAACGCCGTATTTCATCCAGCTTTTTGTAAACACAAAGTAACTTTTCAGTTGCAAACTCCACTTCATAGATTTATATGGGGAGGTAATAGCTGCAACTCGGTTTTACAGTGAAAACTGCAGGAACTTCAAACTGGACTAGGAAACAGACTGAGAAACCTGAGTAAGAGTTTTTCCAGCAAAGCGTTTCCATTTTGCTAGATGAACGAAAGTCTCTCCACATGCTCAGTTCTGAGTGTTAAGTGTGTGTGAAAGCAGATCTTCACCTAGCTTGTTGGAAACACAAATTTTCTTTTCAGTTTCAAACACCAATCCCTACTTATATATGGCGAGGTAATAGCGTCAACTAGGTTTTACAGTGAAAACTGCAGGAAATTCAAAACCGCACTAGGAAACAGAATGAGAAACCAGACTAAATGTTTCTCCTGCAACCCATTCCCTTTGTGCTTGTTGAACAAACGTCTCTACACATGCTCAGTTCTGAGAGATAATGAGTGTGAATGCCGTTCTTCACCTTCCTAGTTGGGAACACAAAGTTTGTTTTCATTTGCAAACAGCAATTCATACAAATATATGGGCTGGTACTAGCTCCAACTCGGTTTTACAGTGAAAACTGCAAGAACTTCAAACCAGCACTAGGAAACAGACTGAGAAACCAGAGAAAAATTTCTCCTGCAAACCGATCCCTTGGTGCTAGATGAACGAACGTCTCTCCACATGCTGAGTTCTGAGAGATAAGTGTGTGTGAAAGCCGTCTTTCAACTAGCTTGTTGGGAACACAGATTTTCCTTTCAGTTGCAATCCCCACTCCATACATATATATGGGTACGTACTAGCTTCAACACGGTTTTACAGTTAAACTGCAGGAACTTCAAACCGGCACTAGGAAACAGACTGAGAAACCAGAGTAAAAGTTTCTCATGCAAACCCGTTCCCTTGTTGCTAGGTGTACGAAAGTCTCTCCACATGCTCAGTTCTGACAGATAAGTGTGTGTGAAAGCCATCCTTCACCTAGCTTTTTGGGATCACAAAGTTTCTTTTCAGTTGCATACTCCAATCCATACATATTTATTTGGGGAGGTACGAGCTCCAACACAGTTTTACAGTGAAAATTGCAGGAAATTAAAACCGGCACTAGGAAACAAACTGAGAAACCAGATTAAAATTTCTCCTGCAATCCGTTCCCTTGGTGCTAGATAAACGAACTTCTCTCCACATCTTCAGTTCTAGAGATAAGGGTGTGTGAAAGCCGTTCTTCACCTACCTTTTGGGAACACAAAGTTACCATTCAGTTGCAAACTCCACTCCATACATATATTTGGGGCGGTACTAACACCAACTCGGGTTTACAGTGAAAACTGCTGGAACTTCAAACCGGCACTAGGAAACAAACTTAGAATCCAGATTAGAACTTTCTCCAGCAACCCGTTCCCTATGTGCTAGATGAACGAAAGTCTCTCCACATGCGCGGTTCTGAAAGATAAGTGTGTGTGAAAGCCGTCCTTTACCTAGCTTGTTTGGAAAGCAAAGTTTCTTTTCAGTTGCAAACTCCACTCCATACATATATATGGGGAGGTACTAGCTCCAAGTCGGTTTTACAGTGAAAACTGCAGGAACTTCAAACCGGCACTAGGAAACAGACAGAGAAACTAGAGTAAAATTTTTCCTGCATACCGTTTCCTTTGTGCTAGATGAAAGAAAGTCTCTCCACATGCTCAGTTCTGAGAGATAAGTGTGTGTGAAAGCCGTCCTTCACCTAGCTTGTTGGGAACACAAAGATTCTTTTAAGTTGCAAACTCCAAACCATACGTATATATATGGGGATGTACTAGCTCCAAATCTGTTTTACAGTGAAAACTGCAGGAGCTTCAAACCGGCACTAGGAAACAGACAGAGAAACTAGAGTAAAATTTTTCCTGCATACCTTTTCCTTTGTGCTAGATGAAAGAACGTCTCTCCACATGCTCAGTTTTGAGAGATAATTGTGTGTGAAAGCCGTGCTTCACCTAGCTTGTTGGGAACACAAAGTTTCTTTTCAGTTGCAAACTCCAAACCATACATTTATAAGGGGAGGTATTAGCTCCAACTCCGTTTTACAGTGAAAACTGCAGGAACTTCAAATCGGCACTAGGAAACAGACTGAGAAACCAGAGTAAATTTTCTCCTGCAACCAGTTTCCATTGTGCTAGATGAACGAACGTCTCTCCACATGCTCAGTTCTGAGAGATAAATGTGTGTGAATGCCGTACTTCACCTAGCTTGTTGGGAACACAAAGATACTTTTCAGTTGCAAACTACACTCCATATATTTATATGGGGAGGTAATAACTCCAACTCGGTTTTACAGTGATAACTGCAGGAACTTCAAACCGGCATTAGGTAACAAACTGAGAAACCAGATTAAAAGTTTCTCCTGCAACCCGTTCCTTTGGTGCTAAATGAAAGAAAGTCTGTCCACATGCTCAATTCTGAGAGATAAGTGTGTGTGAAAGCCATCCTTCACCTATCTTGTTGGGAAAACAAAGTTTCTTTTCAGTTGCAAACACCACTACATACATATATATGGGGAGGTACTAGCTCCAACTCTGTTTTACTGTGAAAACTGCAGGAACTTCAAATCGCCACTAGGAAACAGGCTGAGAAACCAGATTAAATTTCTCCTGCAACCCGTTTCATGTGTGCTAGATGAAAGAACGTCTCTCAACATGCTCAGTTCTGAGAGATAAGTGTGTGTGAATGCCGCAATTCACCTAGATTGTTGGGAACACTAAGTTTCTTTTCAGTTGCAAACTACACTCCATACATATATATGGGGAGGTACTAGCTCCAACTCGAATTTACAGTGAAAACTGCAGGAAATTCAAAGCGGAACTAGGAAACAGACTGAGAAACCAGAGGTAAAATTTCTCCTGCAACATGCTCCATTTGTTCTAGGTGAACGAAAGTCTCTCCACATGCTCAGTTCTGAGAGATATGTGTGTGTTAAAGCCGTCCTTCACCTATCTTGTTGGGAAAATAAAGTTTCTTTTCAGTTACAAACTCCAATCCATACATATATATGTGGAGGTACTAACTCCAACTCGGTTTTACAGTGAAAAATACAGGAAATTCAAACCGGCACTAGGAAACAGACTGAGGACCCAGAGTAAAAGTTTCTCCTGCAACCCATTCCTTTGGTCCTAGATGAAAGAAAGACTCTCCACATGCTCAGTTCTGAGAGATAAGTGTGTGTGAATGCCGTCCTTCACCTAGCTTTTTGGGAACACAAAGTTTCTTTTCATTTGCAAACTCTACTCCATACATATATATGGGGAGGTACTAGCTCCAACTCGGTATTACAGGGAAAACTGCAGGAAATTCAAACCGGCACAAGGAAACACACTGAGAAACCAGAGTAAAAGTTTCTCCTGCAAAACCTTCCGTTGGTGCTAGATGGACGAACGTCTCTCCAAATGCTCAGTTCTGTGAGATAACTGAGTGTGAAAGCCGTCATTCACTTAGCTTGTTGGGAAAACAAAGTTTCTTTTTAGTTGCAAACTCCACTACATACATATATATGGGGAGGTACTAGCTCCAAATCTGTTTTACAGTGAAAACTGAAGGAACTTCAAATCGGCACTAGGAAACAGACTGAGAAACCAGATTAAATTTCTCCTGCAACCGGTTTCCTGTGTGCTAGATGAAAGAACGTCTCTCAACATGCTCAGTTCTGAGAGATAAGTGTGTGTGAAAGCCGTCCTTCAACTAGGTTTTTGGGAATACAAAGTTTCTTTTAAGTTGCAAACTCAAATCCATACTTATATACTTGTGGAGGTACGAGCTCCAACTCGGTTTTACAGTGAAAATTACAGGAAATTCAAACTGGCACTAGGAAACTGACAGAGAAACAATAGTAAAATTTTCTCCTGCAACCGGTTCCATTTGTGCTAGATGAACGAACGTCTCTCAACATGCTCATTTCTGAGAGATAACTGTGTGTGAAAGCCGTCCTTCAAATAGGTTGTTGGGACACAGAGTTTCTTTTCAGTTGCAAACTCCAAACCATACTTATATATTAGGGGAGGTACGAGCTCCAACTCGGTTTAATAGTGAAAACTGCAGGAACTTCAAACCTGCACAAGGAAACAGACTGAGAAACCAGAGTAAAAGTTTCCCCTGCACACCGTTCCCTTGGTGCCAGATGAACGAACGTCTCTCCACATGCTCAGTTCTGAGAGATAAGTGTGTGTGTAAGCCGAACTTCACCTAGCGTGTTGGGAACACAAAGTTTCTTTTCAGTTGCAAACTCCAATCCATACATATATATGGGTACTACTAACTCCAACTCGGTTTTACATTGAAAACTGCAGGAACTTCAAAAAGAAACTAGGAAACAGACTGAGAAACCAGAGTAAAGTTTCTCCTGCAACCCGTTCCCTTGGTGCTAGGTGAACGAACGTCTCTCCACATGCTCAGTTTTAAGAGATAAGTGTGTGTGAATGCCGTCCTTCAACTAGCTTGTTGGGAACACAAAGTTTCTTTTCAGTTGCAAACTCCACCCCTTACATATATATGGTTAGGTACGAGCTCCAACTCGGTTTTACAGTGAAAACTGCAGGAACTTCAAACCGGCACTAGGAAACAGACTGAGAAACCAGAGTAAAAGTTTCTCATGCAAACCCGTTCCCTTGTTGCTAGGTGTACGAAAGTCTCTCCACATGCTCAGTTCTGACAGATAAGTGTGTGTGAAAGCCGTCCTTCTCCTAGCTTTTTGGGATCACAAAGTTTGTTTTCAGTTGCATGCTCCAATCCATACATATTTATTTGGGGAGGTACGAGCTCCAACACGGTTTTACAGTGAAAATTGCAGGAAATTAAAACCGGCACTAGGAAACAAACTGAGAAACCAGATTAAAGTTTCTCCTGCAATCCGTTCCCTTGGTGCTAGATGAACGAACTTCTCTCCACATCTTCAGTTCTAGAGATAAGGGTATGTGAAAGCCGTTCTTCACCTACCTTTTGGGAACACAAATTTACCATTCAGTTGCAAACTCCACCCCATAAATATATTTGGGGCGGTACTAACACCAACTCGGTTTTACAGTGAAAACTGCTGGAACTTCAAACCGGCACTAGGAAATAAACTGAGAAACCAGAGAAGAACTTTCTCCAGCAACCCGTTCCCTATGTGCTAGATGAACGATCGTCTCTCCACATGAGCGGTTCTGAAAGATAAGTGTGTGTGAAAGCCGTCCTTTACCTAGCTTGTTGGGAAAGCAAAGTTTCTTTTCAGTTGCAAACTCCACTCCATACATATATATGGGGAGGTACTAGCTCCAACTCGGTTTTACAGTGAAAACCGCAGGAACTTCAAACCGTCACTAGGAAACAGTCTGAGAATCCAGATTAAATTTCTCCTGCAAACCGTTTCCTGTGTGCTAGATGAAAGAACGTCTCTCCACATGCTCAGTTCTGAGAGATAAGTGTGTGTGAAAGCCGTACTTCACCTAGCTTGTTGGGAACACAAAGCTTCTTTTCAGTTGCAAACTACACTCCATACATTTATATGGTGAGGTACTAGCTCCAACTCGGTTTTACAGTGAAAACTGCAGGAACTTCAAACCGCCACAAGGAAACAGACTGAGAAACCAGAGGAAAAGATTCTCCTGCAACATGCTCCATTTGTGTTAGGTGAACGAACGTCTCTCCAAATGCTCAGTTCTGAGAGATAAATGTGTGGGAAAGCCGTCCTTCACCTAGGTTATTGGGACACAGTGTTTCTTTTCAGTTGCAAACTCCAAATCATACTTATATATTAATGGATGTACGAGCTCCAACTCGGTTTTACAGTGAAAACTACAGGAACTTCAAACAGGCCCTAGGAAACAGACTGAGAAACCAGAGTAAAAGTTTCTCCTGCAACCTATTCTCTTGGTGCTAGATGAACGAACGTCTCTCCACATGCTCAGTTCTGAGAGATAATTGTGTTTGAATGCCGTCCTTCACTTATCTTGTTGGGAACACAATGATTCTTTTCAGTTGCAAACACCAGTCCATACATATATATGGGGAGGTACTAAATCCAACTCGGTTTTACAGTGAAACCAGCTGGAAATTCAAACCGGCACTAGGAAAAAAACTGAGAAACCAGAGAAGAACTTTCTCCAGCAACAATTTCCGTATATGCTAGATGTACGAACGTCTCTCCAAATGCTCAGTTCTGAGAGATAAGTGTGTGTAAAAGCCGTCCTTCAATTAACTTGTTGGGAACCCAAAGTTTCTTTTCAGTTGCAAACTCCACTCCATACATATATAAGGGTAGGTACTAGCTCCAACACGGTTTTACAGTGAAAAATACAGGAACTTCAAACCGGCACTAGGAAACAGACTGAGAAAACAGAGTAAAAGTTTCTCCTGCAACCCGTTCTCTTGGTGCTACATGAACGAACGTCTCTCCACATGCTCAGTTCTGAGAGATAAGTGTGTGTGAAATCCGTCCTTCACCTAGCTTGTTGGAACACAGAGTTTCTTTTCAGTTGCAAACTCCACTCTATACATATATTTGGGGAGGTAATATTTCCAACTCGGATTTACAGTGAAAACTGCAGGAACTTCAAACCGGCACTAGGAAAAAGACTGATAAAACAGTGCAAATGTTTCTCCTACAACCCGTTTCTTTGTGCTAGATGAACGAGCATTTTTCCACATGATAATTTCAGAGAGAAAAGTGTGTGTGAATGCCGTCCTTCATCTAGCTTGTTTGGAACACAAAGTTCCTTGTCAGTTGCAAACTCCACTCCATACATATATATGGGGAGGTACTAGCTCCAAATCTGTTTTACAGTGAAAACTACAGGAACTTGAAATCGGCACTAGGAAGCAGACTGAGAAACCAGAGTAAAAGTTTCTCCTGCAAACCGTTTCCTTATTGCTAGATGAAAGAAAGACTATCCACATGCTCAGTTCTGAGAGATAAGTGTGTGTGAACGCCGTATTTCATCCAGCTTTTTGTAAACACAAAGTAACTTTTCAGTTGCAAACTCCACTTCATAGATTTATATGGGGAGGTAATAGCTGCAACTCGGTTTTACAGTGAAAACTGCAGGAACTTCAAACTGGACTAGGAAACAGACTGAGAAACCTGAGTAAGAGTTTTTCCAGCAAAGCGTTTCCATTTTGCTAGATGAACGAAAGTCTCTCCACATGCTCAGTTCTGAGTGTTAAGTGTGTGTGAAAGCAGATCTTCACCTAGCTTGTTGGAAACACAAATTTTCTTTTCAGTTTCAAACACCAATCCCTACTTATATATGGCGAGGTAATAGCGTCAACTAGGTTTTACAGTGAAAACTGCAGGAAATTCAAAACCGCACTAGGAAACAGAATGAGAAACCAGACTAAATGTTTCTCCTGCAACCCATTCCCTTTGTGCTTGTTGAACAAACGTCTCTACACATGCTCAGTTCTGAGAGATAATGAGTGTGAATGCCGTTCTTCACCTTCCTTGTTGGGAACACAAAGTTTGTTTTCATTTGCAAACAGCAATTCATACAAATATATGGGCTGGTACTAGCTCCAACTCGGTTTTACAGTGAAAACTGCAAGAACTTCAAACCGGCACTAGGAAACAGACTGAGAAACCAGAGAAAAATTTCTCCTGCAAACCGTTCCCTTGGTGCTAGATGAACGAACGTCTCTCCACATGCTGAGTTCTGAGAGATAAGTGTGTGTGAAAGCCGTCTTTCAACTAGCTTGTTGGGAACACAGAGTTTCCTTTCAGTTGCAATCTCCACTCCATACATATATATGGGTACGTACTAGCTCCAACACGGTTTTACAGTTAAACTGCAGGAACTTCAAACCGGCACTAGGAAACAGACTGAGAAACCAGAGTAAAAGTTTCTCATGCAAACCCGTTCCCTTGTTGCTAGGTGTACGAAAGTCTCTCCACATGCTCAGTTCTGACAGATAAGTGTGTGTGAAAGCCATCCTTCACCTAGCTTTTTGGGATCACAAAGTTTCTTTTCAGTTGCATACTCCAATCCATACATATTTATTTGGGGAGGTACGAGCTCCAACACGGTTTTACAGTGAAAATTGCAGGAAATTAAAACCGGCACTAGGAAACAAACTGAGAAACCAGATTAAAGTTTCTCCTGCAATCCTTTCCCTTGGTGCTAGATGAACGAACTTCTCTGCACATCTTCAGTTCTAGAGATAAGGGTGTGTGAAAGCCGTTCTTCACCTACCTTTTGGGAACACAAAGTTACCATTCAGTTGCAAACCCCACTCCATACATATATTTGGGGCGGTACTAACACCAACTCGGTTTTACAGTGAAAACTGCTGGAACATCAAACCGGCACTAGGAAACAAACTGAGAATCCAGATTAGAACTTTCTCCAGCAACCCGTTCCCTATGTGCTAGATGAACGAAAGTCTCTCCACATGCGCGGTTCTGAAAGATAAGTGTGTGGGAAAGCCGTCCTTTACCTAGCTTGTTGGGAAAGCAAAGTTTCTTTTCAGTTGCAAACTCCACTCCATACATATATATGGGGAGGTACTAGCTCCAAGTCGGTTTTACAGTGAAAACTGCAGGAACTTCAAACCGGCACTAGGAAACAGACAGAGAAACTAGAGTAAAATTTTTCCTGCATACCGTTTCCTTTGTGCTAGATGAAAGAAAGTCTCTCCACATGCTCAGTTCTGAGAGATAAGTGTGTGTGAAAGCCGTCCTTCACCTAGCTTGTTGGGAACACAAAGTTTCTTTTCAGTTGCAAACTCCACTCCATACATTTATAAGGGGAGGTATTAGCTCCAACTCCGTTTTACAGTGCAAACTGCAGGAACTTCAAATCGGCACTAGGAAACAGACTGAGAAACCAGAGTAAATTTTCTCCTGCAACCAGTTTCCATTGTGCTAGATGAACGAACGTCTCTCCACATGCGCGGTTCTGAGAAATAAGTGTGTGTGAAAGCCGAACTTCACCTAGCTTGTTGGGAAAACAAAGTTTCTTTTCAGTTGCAAACTGCACTCCATACATATATATGGGAGGTACTAGCTCCAACCCGGTTTTACAGTGAAAACTGCAGGAACATCAAATCGGCACTAGGAAACAGACTGAGAAACCAGATTAAATTTCTCCTGCAACCCGTTTCATGTGTGCTAGATGAAAGAACGTCTCTCCACATGCTCAGTTCTGAGAGATAAATGTGTGTGAATGCCGTACTTCACCTAGCTTGTTGGGAACACAAAGATACTTTTCAGTTGCAAACTACACTCCATACATTTATAAGGGAGGTACTAACTCCAACTCGGTTTTACAGTGATAACTGCAGGAACTTCAAACCGGCACTAGGAAACAGACTGAGAAACCAGAGTAAAAGTTTCACTGCAAAACGTTCCTTTGGGGCTAGATGAAAGAAAGACTCTCCAAATGCTCAGTTCTGAGAGATAAGTGTGTGTGAAAGCAGTCCTTCACCTAGCTTGTTGGGGACACAAAGTTTCTTTTAGGTTGCAAACAATACTCCATACATATATATGGGGAGGATCTAGATCCAAATTGATTTTACAGTGAAAACTGCAGGAACTTCAAACCGGCATTAGGTAACAAACTGAGAAACCAGATTAAAAGTTTCTCCTGCAACCCGTTCCTTTGGTGCTAAATGAAAGAATGTCTCTCCACATGCTCAATTCTGAGAGATAAGTGTGTGTGAAAGCCATCCTTCACCTAGCTTGTTGGGAAATAAAGTTTCTTTTCAGTTGCAAACACCACTACATACATATATATGGGGAGGTACTAGCTCCAACTCTGTTTTACAGTGAAAACTGCAGGAACTTCAAATCGCCACTAGGAAACAGACTGAGAAACCAGATTAAATTTCTCCTGCAACCCGTTTCCTGTGTGCTAGTTGACAGAACGTCTCTCAACATGCTCAGTTCTGAGAGATAAGTGTGTGTGAATGCCGCAATTCACCTAGCTTGTTGGGAACACTAAGTTTCTTTTCAGTTGCAAACTACACTCCATACATATATATGGGGAGGTACTAGCTCCAACTCGAATTTACAGTGAAAACTGCAGGAAATTCAAAGCGGCACTAGGAAACCGACTGAGAAACCAGAGGTAAAATTTCTCCTGCAACATGCTCCATTTGTTCTAGGTGAACGAAAGTCTCTCCACATGCTCAGTTCTGAGAGATATGTGTGTGTTAAAGCCGTCCTTCACCTATCTTGTTGGGAAAATAAAGTTTCTTTTCAGTTACAAACTCCAATCCATACATATATATGTGGAGGTACTAACTCCAACTCGGTTTTACAGTGAAAAATACAGGAAATTCAAACCGGCACTAGGAAACAGACTGAGGACCCAGAGTAAAAGTTTCTCCTGCAACCCGTTCTTTTGGTCCTAGATGAAAGAAAGACTCTCCACATGCTCAGTTCTGAGAGATAAGTGTGGGTGAATGCCGTCCTTCACCTAGCTATTTGGGAACACATAGATTCTTTTCATTTGCAAACTCTACTCCATACATATATATGGGGAGGTACTAGCTCCAACTCGGTATTACAGTGAAAACTGCAGGAAATTCAAACCGGCACAAGGAAACACACTGAGAAACCAGAGTAAAAGTTTCTCCTGCAAAACCTTCCGTTGGTGCTAGATGGACGAACGTCTCTCCAAATGCTCAGTTCTGTGAGATAACTGAGTGTGAAAGCCGTCATTCACTTAGCTTGTTGGGAAAACAAAGTTTCTTTTTAGTTGCAAACTCCACTACATACATATATATGGGGAGGTACTAGCTCCAAATCTGTTTTACAGTGAAAACTGAAGGAACTTCAAATCGGCACTAGGAAACAGACTGAGAAACCAGATAAATTTCTCCTGCAACCGGTTTCCTGTGTGCTAGATGAAAGAACGTCTCTCAACATGCTCAGTTCTGAGAGATAAGTGTGTGTGAAAGCCGTTCTTCAACTAGGTTGTTGGGAATACAAAGTTTCTTTTAAGTTGCAAACTCAAATCCATACTTATATACTTGTGGAGGTACGAGCTCCAACTCGGTTTTACAGTGAAAATTACAGGAAATTCAAACTGGCACTAGGAAACTGACAGAGAAACAATAGTAAAAGTTTTTCCTGCAACCGGTTCCATTTGTGCTAGATGAACGAACGTCTCTTAACATGCTCATTTCTGAGAGATAACTGTGTGTGAAAGCCGTCCTTCAAATAGGTTGTTGGGACACAGAGTTTCTTTTCAGTTGCAAACTCCAAACCATACTTATATATTAGGGGAGGTACGAGCTCCAACTAGGTTTAACAGTGAAAACTGCAGGAACTTCAAACCTGCACAAGGAAACAGACTGAGAAACCAGAGTAAAAGTTTCCCCTGCACACCGTTCCCTTGGTGCCAGATGAACGAACGTCTCTCCACATGCTCAGTTCTGAGAGATAAGTGTGTGTGTAAGCCGAACTTCACCTAGCGTGTTGGGAACACAAAGTTTCTTTTCAGTTGCAAACTCCAATCCATACATATATATGGGTACTACTAGATCCAACTCGGTTTTACATTGAAAACTGCAGGAACTTCAAAAAGAAACTAGGAAACAGACTGAGAAACCAGAGTAAAGTTTCTCCTGCAACCCGTTCCCTTGGTGCTAGGTGAACGAACGTCTCTCCACATGCTCAGTTTTAAGAGATAAGTGTGTGTGAATGCCGTCCTTCAACTAGCTTGTTGGGAACACAAAGTTTCTTTTCAGTTGCAAACTCCACCCCTTACATATATATGGTTAGGTACGAGCTCCAACTCGGTTTTACAGTGAAAACTGCAGGAACTTCAAACCGGCACTAGGAAAAAGACTGAGAAACCAGAGTAAAAGTTTCTCATGCAAACCCGTTCCCTTGTTGCTAGGTGTACGAAAGTCTCTCCACATGCTCAGTTCTGACAGATAAGTGTGTGTGAAAGCCGTCCTTCCCCTAGCTTTTTGGGATCACAAAGATTCTTTTCAGTTGCATACTCCAATCCATACATATTTATTTGGGGAGGTACGAGCTCCAACACGGTTTTACAGTGAAAATTGCAGGAAATTAAAACCGGCACTAGGAAACAAACTGATAAACCAGATTAAAGTTTCTCCTGCAATCCGTTCCCTTGGTGCTAGATGAACGAACTTCTCTCCACATCTTCAGTTCTAGAGATAAGGGTGTGTGAAAGCCGTTCTTCACCTACCTTTTGGGAACACAAATTTACCATTCAGTTGCAAACTCCACTCCATAAATATACTTGGGGCGGTACTAACACCAACTCGGTTTTACAGTGAAAACTGCTGGAACTTCAAACCGGCACTAGGAAACAAACTGAGAAACCAGAGAAGAACTTTCTCCAGCAACCCGTTCCCTATGTGTTAGATGAACGAACGTCTCTCCACATGAGCGGTTCTGAAAGATAAGTGTGTGTGAAAGCCGTCCTTTACCTAGCTTGTTGGGAAAGCAGTTTCTTTTCAGTTGCAAACTCCACTCCATACATATATATGGGGAGGTACTAGCTCCAACTCGGTTTTACAGTGAAAACCGCAGGAACTTCAAACCGTCACTAGGAAACAGTCTGAGAATCCAGATTAAATTTCTCCTGCAAACCGTTTCCTGTGTGCTAGATGAAAGAACGTCTCTCCACATGCTCAGTTCTGAGAGATAAGTGTGTGTGAAAGCCGTACTTCACCTAGCTTGTTGGGAACACAGAGCTTCTTTTCAGTTGCAAACTACAATCCATACATTTATATGGTGAGGTACTAGCTCCAACTCGGTTTTACAGTGAAAACTGCAGGAACTTCAAACCGCCACTAGGAAACAGACTGAGAAACCAGAGGAAAAGATTCTCCTGCAACATGCTCCATTTGTGTTAGGTGAACGAACGTCTCTCCAATGCACAGTTCTGAGAGATAAATGTGTGGGAAAGCCGTCCTTCACCTAGGTTATTGGGACACAGAGTTTCTTTTCAGTTGCAAACTCCAAATCATACTTATATATTAATGGATGTACGAGCTCCAACTCGGTTTTACAGTGAAAACTACAGGAACTTCAAACAGGCCCTAGGAAACAGAGTGAGAAACCAGAGTAAAAGTTTCTCCTGCAACCTATTCTCTTGGTGCTAGATGAACGAACGTCTCTCCACATGCTCAGTTCTGAGAGATAATTGTGTTTGAATGCCGTCCTTCACTTATCTTGTTGGGAACACAATGATTCTTTTCAGTTGCAAACACCACTCCATACATATATATGTGGAGGTACTAAATCCAACTCGGTTTTACAGTGAAACCAGCTGGAACTTCAAACCGGCACTAGGAAAAAAACTGAGAAACCAGAGAAAAGTTTCTCCAGCAACAAGTTCCGTATATGCTAGATGTACGAAAGTCACTCCACATGCTCAGTTCTGAGAGATAAGTGTGTGTGAAAGCCGTCCTTCACCAAGCTTGTTGTGAAAACAAAGTTTCTTTTCAGTTGCAAACTCAAATCCATACTTATATATTTGGGGAGGTACGAGCTCCAACTCTGCTTTACAGTGAAAATTGCAGGAAATTCAAACTGGCTCTAGGAAACATACAGAGAAACAATAGTAAAAGTTTCTCCTGCAACCCGTTCCATTTGTGCTAGATGAACGAACGTCTCTCAACATGCTCATTTCTAAGAGATAACTGTGTGTGAAAGCCGTCCTTCAACTAGGTTGTTGGGACACACAGTTCCTTTTCAGTTGCAAACTCCAAACCATACTTATATATTAGGGGAGGTACGAGCTCCAACTCGGTTTAACAGTGAAAACTGCAGGAACTTCAAACCTGCACGAGGAAACAGACTGAGAAACCAAAGTAAAAGTTTCCCCTACAAACCGTTCCCTTGGTGCCAGATGAACGAACGTCTCTCCACATGCTCAGTTCTGAGAGATAAGTGTGTGTGTAAGCCGAACTTCACTTAGCGTGTTGGGAACACAAAGTTTCTTTTCAGTTGCAAACACCAATCCATACATATATATGGGTGGTACTAGCTCCAACTCGGTTTTACATTGAAAACTGCAGGAACTTCAAAAAGAAACTAGGAAACAGAGTGAGAAACCAGAGTAAAGTTTCTCCTGCAACCCGTTCCCTTGGTGCTAGGTAAACGAACGTCTCTCCACATGCTCAGTTTTAAGAGATAAGTGTGTGTGAAAGCCGTCCTTCAACTAGCTTGTTGGGAACACAAAGTTTCTTTTCAGTTGCAAACTCCACCCCTTACATATATATGGTTAGGAAACGAGCTCCAACTCGGTTTTACAGTGAAAACTGCAGGAACTTCAAACCGGCACTAGGAAACAGACTGAGAAACCAGAGTAAAAGTTTCTCATGCAAACCCTTTCCCTTGTTGCTAGGTGTACTAAAGTCTCTCCACATGCTCAGTTCTGACAGATAAGTGTGTGTGAAAGCCGTCCTTCACCTAGCTTTTTGGGATCACAAATTTTCTTTTCAGTTGCATACTCCAATCCATACATATTTATTTGGGGAGGTACGAGCTCCAACACGGTTTTACAGTGAAAATTGCAGGAAATTAAAAACGGAACTAGGAAACAAACTGAGAAACCAGATTAAAGTTTCTCCTGCAATCCGTTCCCTTGGTGCTAGATGAATGAACTTCTCTCCACATCTTCAGTTCTAGAGATAAGGGTGTGTGAAAGCCATTCTTCACATACCTTTTGGGAACACAAAGTTACCATTCAGTTGCAAACTCCACTCTATACATATATTTGGGGCGGTACTAACACCAACTCGGTTTTAGAGTGAAAAATGCTGGAACTTCAAACCGGCACTAGGAAACAAACTGAGAATCCAGAGTAGAACTTTCACCAGCATCCCGTTCCCTATGTGCTAGATGAACGAACGTCTCTCCACATGCGCGGTTCTGAAAGATAAGTGTGTGTGAAAGCCGTCCTTTAACTAGCTTGTTGGGAAAGCAAAGTTTCTTTTCAGTTGCAAACTCCACTCCATACATATATATGGGGAGGTACTAGCTCCAACTCGGTTTTACAGTGAAAACTGCAGGAACTTCAAACCGGCACTAGGAAACAGACAGAGAAACTAGAGTAAAATTTTTCCTGCATACCATTTCCTTTGTGCTAGATGAAAGAACGTCTCTCCACATGCTCAGTTCTGAGAGATAAGTGTGTGTGAAAGCCGTCCTTCACCTATCTTGTTGGGAACACAAAGATTCTTTAAGTTGCAAACTCCAAACCATACATATATATATGGGAAGGTAGTAGCTCCAAATCTGTTTTACAGTGAAAACTGCAGGAACTTCAAACCGGCACTAGGAAACAGACAGAGAAACTAGAGTAAAATTTTTCCTGCATACCTTTTCCTTTGTGCTAGATGAACGAACGTCTCTCCACATGCTCAGTTCTGAGAGATAATTGTGTGTGAAAGCCGTGCTTCACCTAGCTTGTTGGGAACACAAAGTTTCTTTTCAGTTGCAAACTCAACTCCATACATTTATAAAGGGAGTTATTAGCTCCAACTCCGTTTTACAGGGAAAACTGCAGGAACTTCAAATCGGCACTAGGAAACAGACTGAGAAACCAGAGTAAATTTTCTCCTGCAACCAGTTTCCATTGTGCTAGATGAACGAACGGCTCTCCACATGCACGGTTCTGAGAGATAAGTGTGTGTGAAAGCCGAACTTCACCTAGCTTGTTGGGAACACAAAGACACTTTTCAGTTGCAAACTACAATCCATACATTTATATGGGGTGGTACTAGCTCCAACTCGGTTTTACAGTGATAACTGCAGGAACTTCAAACCGGCACTAGGAAACAGACTGAGAAACCAGAGTAAATGTTTCACTGCAAACCGTTCCTTTGGGGCTAGATGAAAGAAAGACTCTCCAAATGCTCAGTTCTGAGAGATAAGTGTGTGTGAAAGCAGTCCTTCACCTAGCTTATTGGGAACACAAAGTTTCTTTTAGGTTGCAAACACTACTCCATACATATATATGGGGAGGTTCTAGATCCAAATTGGTTTTACAATGAAAACTGCAGGAACTTCAAACCGGCATTAGGTAACAGACTGAGAAACCAGATTAAAAGTTTCTCCTGCAACCCGTTCCTTTGGTGCTAAACGAAAGAATGTCTCTCCACATGCTCAATTCTGAGAGATAAGTGTGTGTGAAAGCCATCCTTCACCTAGCTTGTTGGGAAAACAAAGTTTCTTTTCAGTTGCAAACACCACTACATACATATATATGAGGAGGTACTAGCTCCAACTCTGTTTTACAGTGAAAACTGCAGGAACTTCAAATCGCCACTAGGAAACAGACTGAGAAAGCAGATTAAATTTCTCCTGCAACCCGTTTCCTGTGTGCTAGATGAAAGAAAGTCTCTCAACATGCTCAGTTCTGAGTGATAAGTGTGTGTGAATGCCGCAATTCACCTAGCTTGTTGGGAACACTAAGTTTCTTTTCAGTTGCAAACTACACTCCATACATTTATATGGGGAGGTACTAGCTCCAACTCGATTTTATAGTGAAAAATGCAGGAACTTCAAAGCGGCACTAGGAAACAGAATGAGAAACCAGAGGTAAAATTTCTCCTGGAACATGCTCGATTTGTTCTAGGTGAACTAAGGTCTCTCCACATGCTCAGTTCTGAGAGATATGTGTGTGCTAAAGCCGTTCTTCACCTATCTTGTTGAGAAAATAAAGTTTCTTTTCAGTTACAATCTCCAATCCATATATATATATGGGAAGTTACTAGCTCCAACTCGGTTTTACAGTGAAAAATACAGGAAATTCAAACCGGCACTAGGAAACAGACTGAGAACCCAGAGTAAAAGTTTCTCCTGCAACCCGTTCCTTTGGTCCTAGATGAAAGAAAGACTCTCCACATGCTCAGTTCTGAGATATAAGTGTGTGTGAAAGCCGTCCTTCACCTAGCTTTTTGGGAACACAAAGTTTCTTTTCATTTGCAAACACTACTCCATACATATATATGGGGAGGTACTAGCTCCAACTCGGTATTACAGTGAAAACTGCAGGAAATTCAAACCGGCACAAGGAAACACACTGAGAAACCAGAGTAAAAGTTTCTCCTGCAAAACCTTCCGTTGGTGCTAGATGGACGAAAGTCTCTCCAAATGCTCAGTTCTGTGAGATAACTGAGTGTGAAAGCCGTCCTTCACTTAGCTTGTTGGGAAAACAAAGTTTCTTTTTAGTTGCAAACTCCACTACATACGTATATATGGAGAGGTACTAGCTCCAAATCTGTTTTACAGTGAAAACTGAAGGAACTTCAAACCGGCACTAGGAAACAGACTGAGAAACCAGATTAAATTTCTCCTGCAACCGGTTTCCTGTGTGCAAGATGAAAGAAAGTCTCTCAACATGCTCAGTTCTGAGAGATAACTGTGTGTGAAAGCCGTCCTTCAACTAGGTTGTTGGGAATACAAAGTTTCTTTTAAGTTGCAAACTCAAATCCATACTTATATACTTGTGGTGGTACGAGCTCCAACTCGGTTTTACAGTGAAAATTGCAGGAAATTCATACTGGCACTAGGAAACAGACAGAGAAACAATAGTAAAAGTTTCTCCTGCAACCCGTTCCATTTGTGCTAGATGAACGAACGTCTCTCAACATGCTCATATCTGAGAGATAACTGTGTGTGAAAGCCGTCCTTCAACTAGGTTGTTGGGACACAGAGTTTCTTTTCAGTTGCAAACTCCAAACCATACTTATATATTAGGGGAGGTACGAGCTCCAACTCGGTTTAACAGTGAAAACTGCAGGAACTTCAAACCTGCACAAGGAAACAGACTGAGAAACCAGAGTAAAAGTTTACCCTGCACACCGTTCCCTTGGTGCCAGATGAACGAACGTCTCTCCACATGCTCAGTCCTGAGAGATAAGTGTGTGTGTAAGCCGAACTTCACCTACCGTGTTGGGAACACAAAGTTTCTTTTCAGTTGCAAACTCCAATCCATACATATATATGGGTGGTACTAGCTCCAACTCGGTTTTACATTGAAAACTGCAGGAACTTCAAAAAGAAACTAGGAAACAGACTGAGAAACCAGAGTAAAGTTTCTCCTGCAACCCGTTCCCTTGGTGCTAGGTGAACGAACATCTCTCCACATGCTCAGTTTTAAGAGATAAGTGTGTGTGAAAGCCGTGCTTCAACTATCTTGTTGGGAACACAAAGTTTCTTTTCAGTTGCAAACTCCACCCCTTACACATATATGGTTAGGTACGAGCTCCAACTCGGTTTTACAGTGAAAACTGCAGTAACTTCAAACCGGCACTAGGAAACAGACTGAGAATCCAGAGTAAAAGTTTCTCATGCAAACCCGTTCCCTTGTTGCTAGGTGTACGAAAGTCTCTCCACATGCTCAGTTCTGACAGATAAGTGTGTGTGAAAGCCGTACTTCCCCTAGCTTTTTGGGATCACAAAGTTTCTTTTCAGTTGCATACTCCAATCCATACATATTTATTTGGGGAGGTACGAGCTCCAACACGGTTTTACAGTGAAAATTGCAGGAAATTAAAACCGGCACTAGGAAACAAACTGAGAAACCAGATTAAAGTTTCTCCTGCAATCCGTTCACTTGGTGCTAGATGAACGAACTTCTCTCCACATCTTCAGTTCTAGAGATAAGGGTGTGTGAAAGCCGTTCTTCACCTACCTTTTGGGAACACAAAGTTACCATTCAGTTGCAAACTCCACTCCATAAATATATTTGGGGCGGTACTAATACCAACTCGGTTTTACAGTGAAAATTGCTGGAACTTCAAACCGGCACTAGGAAACAACCTGAGAAACCAGAGTAGAACTATCTCCAGCAACCCGTTCCCTATGCGCTAGATGAACGAACGTCTCTCCACATGCGCGGTTCTGAAAGATTAGTGTGTGTGAAAGCCGTCCTTTACCTAGCTTGTTGGGAAAGCAAAGTTTCTTTCCAGTTGCAAACTCCACTCCATACATATATATGGGGAGGTACTAGCTCCAACTCGGTTTTACAGTGAAAACTGCAGGAACTTCAAACCGGTACTAGGAAACAGTCTGAGAATCCAGATTAAATTTTTCCTGCAAACCTTTTCCTGTGTGCTAGATGAAAGAACGTCTCTACACATGCTCAGTTCTGAGAGATAAGTGTGTGTGAAAGCCGTACTTCACCTAGCTTGTTGGGAACACAAAGCTTCTTTTCAGTTGCAAACTACACTCCATACATTTATATGGTGAGGTACTAGCTCCAACTCGGTTTTACAGTGAAAACTGCAGGAACTTCAAACCGGCACTAGGAAACAGACTGAGAAACCAGAGGAAAAGATTCTCCTGCAACATGCTCCATTTGTGCTAGGTGAAAGAACGTCTCTCCAAATGCTCAGTTCTGAGAGATAAATGTGTGGGAAAGCCTTCCTTCACCTAGGTTATGGGACACAGATTTTCTTCTCAGTTGCAAACTCCAAATCATACTTATATATTAATGGATGTACGAGCTCCAACTCGGTTTTACAGTGAAAACTACAGGAATTTCAAAAAGGCCCTAGGAAACAGACTGAGAAACCAGACTAAAAGTTTCTCCTGCAACCTATTCTCTTGGTGCTAGATGAACGAACGTCTCTCCACATGCTCAGTTCTGAGAGATAATTGTGTTTGAAAGCCGTCCTTCACGTAGCTTGTTGGGAACACAATGATTCTTTTCAGTTGCAAACTCCACTCCATACATATATATGGGGAGGTACTAAATCCAACTCGGTTTTACAGTGAAACCAGCTGGAACATCAAACCGGTACTAGGAAAAAAACTGAGAAACCAGAGTAAAAGTTTCTCCAGCAACAAGTTCCGTATATGCTAGATGTACGAACGTCTCTCCAAATGCTCAGTTCTGAGAGATAAGTGTGTGTGAAAGCCGTCCTTCACCTAGCTTGTTGTGAAAACAAAGTTTCTTTTCAGTTGCAAACTCAAATCAATACTTATATATTTGGGGAGGTAAGAGCTCCAACTCTGCTTTACAGTGAAAATTGCAGGAAATTCAAACTGGCACTAGGAAACATACAGAGAAACAATAGTAAAAGTTTCTCCTGCAACCCATTCCATTTGTGCTAGATGAACGAACGTCTCTCCAAATGCTCAGTTCTGAGAGATAACTGTGTGTGAAAGCCGTCCTTCAACTAGGTTGTTGGGACACAGAGTTTCTTCTCAGTTGCAAACTCCAAACCATACTTATAAATGGGGAGGTACTAGCTCCAACTCGGTTTTACAGTGAAAACTGCAGGAACTTCAAACCGGCACTAGGAAACAGTCTGAGAATCCATATTAAATTTCTCCTGCAAACCGTTTCCTGTGTGCTAGATGAAAGAACGTCTCTCCACATGCTCAGTTCTGAGAGATAATTGTGTGTGAAGCCGTACTTCACCTAGCTTGTTGGGAACACAATGTTTCTTTTAAGTAGCAAACTACACTCCATAAATTTATATGGGGAGGTACTAGCTCCAACTCGGTTTTACAGTGAAAACTGAAGGAACTTCATACCGGCACTAGGAAACAGACTGAGAAACCAGAGGAAAAGTTTCTCCTGCAACATGCTCCATTTGTGCTAGGTGAACGAACGTCTCTCCACATGCTCAGTTCTGAGAGATAATTGTGTTTGAAAGCCGTACTTCACGTAGCTTGTTGGGAACACAATTATTCTTTTCAGTTGCAAACTCCACTCCATACATATATACGGTGAAGTACTAAATCAAACTCTGTTTACAGTGAAACCTGCTGGAACTTCAAACCGGCACTAGGAAAAAACTGAGAAACCAGAGTAAAAGATTCTCCTGCAACCCATTCTCTATGTGCTAGATGAACGAAAGTCTCTCCACATGCGCGGTTCTGAAAGATAAGTGTGTGTGAAAGCCGCCCTTCACCTAGCTTCTTGGGAACACAAAGTTTCTTTTCAGTTGCAAACTCAAATCCATACTTATATATTAGGGGAGGTACGAGCTCCAACTCTGTTTTACAGTGAAAATTGCAGGAAATTCAAACTAGCACTAGGAAACAGACAGAGAACCAATAGTAAATGTTTCTCCTGCAACCCGTTCCATTTGTGCTAGATGAACGAACGTCACTCCAAATGCTCAGTTCTGAGAGATAACTGTGTGTGAAAGCCGTCCTTCAACTAGGTTGTTGGGACACAGAGTTTCTTTTCAGTTGCAAACTCCAAACCATACTCCTATATTAGGGGAGGTAAGAGCTCCAACTCGGTTTAACAGTGAAAACTGCAGGAACTTCAAACCTGCAAAAGGAAACAGACTGAGAAACCAGAGTAAAAGTTTCTCCTGCACACCGTTCCCTTGGTGCTAGATGAACGAACGTCTCTCCACATGCTCAGTTCTGAGAGATATGTGTGTGTGTAAGCCGTCCTTCACCTAGCTTGTTGGGAACACAAAGTTTCTTTTCAGTTGCCAACTCCACTCCTTACATATATATGGGGAGGTACTAGCTCCAAATCTGTTTTAAATTGAATACTGCTGGAACTTTAAACCGGCACTAGGAAACAGACTGACAAACCACAGTAAAAGTTTCCCCTGCCATCCGTTCCATTTGTGCTAGATGAACGAACGTCTCTCCACATGCTCAGTTCTGAGAGAAAATTGTGTGTCAAAGCCGTCCTTCACCTAGCTTCTTGGGAACACAAAGTTTCTTTTCAGTTGCCAACTCAAATCCATACTTATATATTAGGGGAGGTACGAGCTCCAACTCTGTTTTACAGTGAAAATTGCAGGAAATTCAAACTGGCACTAGGAAACAGACAGAGAACCAATAGTAAAAGTTTCTCCTGCAACCCGTTCCATTTGTGCTAGATGAACGAACGTCTCTCCAAATGCTCAGTTCTGAGAGATAACTGTGTGTGAAAGCCGTCCTTCAACTAGGTTGTTGAGACAAAGAGTTTCTTTTCAGTTGCAAACTCCAAACAATACTTCTATATTAGGGGAGGTAAGAGCTCCAACTCGGTTTAACAGTGAAAACTGCAGGAACTTCAAACCTGCACAAGGAAACAGACTGAGAAACCAGAGTAAAAGTTTCTTCTGCACACCGTTCCCTTGGTGCTAGATGAACGAACGTCTCTCCACATGCTCAGTTCTGAGAGATATGTGTGTGTGTAAGCCGACCTTCAACTAGCGTGTTGGGAACACAAAGTTTCTTTTCAGTTGCAAACTGCAATCCATACATATATATGAGGAGGTACTAGCTCCAACTCAGTTTTACAGTGAAAACTGCAGGAACTTCAAAAAGAAACTAGGAAACAGACTGAGAAACCAGAGTAAAGTTTCTCCTGCAACCCGTTCCCTTGGTGCTAGGTGAACGAACATCTCTCCACATGCTCATTTTTAAGAGATAAGTGTTTGTGAAAGCCGTGCTTCAACTAGCTTGTTGGGAACACAAAGTTTCTTTTCAGTTGCAAACTGCACCCCTTACATATATATTGTTAGGTACGAGCTCCAACTCGGTTTTACAGTGAAAACTGCAGGAACTTCAAACCGGCACTAGGAAACAGACTGAGAAACCAGAGTAAAAGTTTCTCATGCAAACCCGTTCCCTTGTTGCTAGGTGTACGAAAGTCTCTCCACATGCTCAGTTCTGACAGATAAGTGTGTGTGAAAGCCGTACTTCCCCTAGCTTTTTGGGATCACAAAGATTCTTTTCAGTTGCATACTCCAATCCATACATATTTATTTGGGGAGGTACGAGCTCCAACACGGTTTTACAGTGAAAATTGCAGGTAATTAAAACCGGCACTAGGAAACAAACTGAGAAACCAGATTAAAGTTTCTCCTGCAATCCGTTCCCTTGGTGCTAGATGAACGAACTTCTCTTCACATCTTCAGTTCTAGAGATAAGGGTGTGTGAAAGCCGTTCTTCACCTACCTTTTGGGAACACAAATTTACCATTCAGTTGCAAACTCCACTCCATACATATATTTCGGGCGGTACTAACACCAACTCGGTTTAACAGTGAAAACTGCTGTAACTTCAAACCGGCACTAGGAAACAAACTGAGATACCAGAGTAGAACTTTCTCCAGCAACCCGTTCCCTATGTGCTAGATGAACGAAAGTCTCTCCACATGCGCGGTTCTGAAAGATAAGTGTGTGTGAAAGCCGTCCTTTACCTAGCTTGTTGGGAAAGCAAAGTTTCTTTTCAGTTGCAAACTCCACTCCATACATATATATGGGGAGGTACTAGCTCCAACTCGGTTTTACAGTGAAAACTGCAGGAACTTCAAACCGGCACTAGGAAACAGTCTGAGAATCCAGATTAAATTTCTCTTGCAAACCGTTTCCTGTGTGCTAGATGAAAGAATGTCTCTCCACATGCTCAGTTCTGAGAGATAAGTGTGTGTGAAAGCCGTACTTCACCTAGCTTGTTGGGAACACAAAGCTTCTTTTCAGTTGCAAACTACACTCCATACATTTATATGGTGAGGTACTAGCTCCAACTCGGTTTTACAGTGAAAAATGCAGGAACTTCAAACCGGCACTAGGAAACAGATTGAGAAACCAGAGGAAAAGATTCTCCTGCAACATGCTCCATTTGTGCTAGGTGAACGAAAGTCTCTACAAATGCTCAGTTCTGAGAGATAAATGTGTGGGAAAGCCGTCCTTCACCTTGGTTATTGGGACACAGAGTTTCTTTCAGTTGCAAACTCCAAATCATACTTATATATTAATGGATGTATGAGCTCCAACTCGGTTTTACAGTGAAAACTACAGGAACTTCAAACAGGCCCTAGGAAACAGACTGAGAAGCCAGAGTTAAAGTTTCTCCTGCAACCTACTCTTGGTGCTAGATGAACGAACGTCTCTCCACATGCTCAGTTCTGAGAGATAATTGTGTTTGAAAGCCGTCCTTCACGTATCTTGTTGGGAACACAATGATTCTTTTCAGTTGCATACTCCATTCCATACATATATATGGGGAGGTACTAAATCCAACTCGGTTTTACAGTGAAACCAGCTGGAACTTCAAACCGGCACTAGGAAAAAAACTGAGAAACCAGAGTAAAAGTTTCTCCAGCAACAAGTTCCCTATATGCTAGATGTACGAACTTCTCTCCACATGCTCAGTTCTGAGAGATACGTGTGTGTGAAAGCCGTCCTTCACCTAGCTTGTTGTGAAAACAAAGTTTCTTTTCAGTTGCAAACTCAAATCAATACTTATATATTTGGGGAGGTACGAGCTCCAACTCTGCTTTACAGTGAAAATTGCAGGAAATTCAAACTGCCACTAGGAAACATACAGAGAAACAATAGTAAAAGTTTCTCCTGCAACCCATTCCATTTGTGCTAGATGAACGAACGTCTCTCCAAATGCTCAGTTCTGAGAGATAACTGTGTGTGAAAGCCGTCCTTCAACTAGGTTGTTGGGACACAGAGTTTCTTCTCAGTTGCAAACTCCAAACCATACTTATAAATGGGGAGGTACAAGCTCCAACTCGGTTTTACAGTGAAAACTGCAGGAACTTCAAACCGGCACTAGGAAACAGTCTGAGAATCCATATTAAATTTCTCCTGCAAACCGTTTCCTGTGTGCTAGATGAAAGAACGTCTCTCCACATGCTCAGTTCTGAGAGATAATTGTGTGTGAAGCCGTACTTCACATAGCTTGTTGGGAACACAATGTTTCTTTTAAGTAGCAAACTACACTCCATAAATTTATATGGGGAGGTACTAGCTCCAACTCGGTTTTACAGTGTAAACTGAAGGAACTTCATACCGGCACTAGGAAACAGACTGAGAAACCAGAGGAAAAGTTTCTCCTGCAACATGCTCCATTTGTGCTAGGTGAACGAACGTCTCTCCACATGCTCAGTTCTGAGAGATAATTGTGTTTGAAAGCCGTCCTTCACGTAGCTTGTTGGGAACACAATGATTCTTTTCAGTTGCAAACTCCATTCCATACATATATATGGGGAGGTACTAAATCCAACTCGGTTTTACAGTGAAACCAGCTGGAACTTCAAACCGGCACTAGGAAAAAAACTGAGAAACCAGAGTAAAAGTTTCTCCAGCAACAAGTTCCGTATATGCTAGATGTACGAACTTATCTCCACATGCTCAGTTCTGAGAGATAAGTGTGTGTGAAAGCCGTCCTTCACCTAGCTTGTTGTGAAAACAAAGTTTCTTTTCAGTTGCAAACTCAAATCAATACTTATATATTTGGGGAGGTACGAGCTCCAACTCTGCTTTACAGTGAAAATTGCAGGAAATTCAAACTGGCACTAGGAAACATACAGAGAAACAATAGTAAAAGTTTCTCCTGCAACCCATTCCATTTGTGCTAGATGAACGAACGTCTCTCCAAATGCTCAGTTCTGAGAGATAACTGTGTGTGAAAGCCGTCCTTCAACTATGTTGTTGGGACACAGAGTTTCTTCTCAGTTGCAATCTCCAAACCATACTTATAAATGGGGAGGTACTAGCTCCAACTCGGTTTTACAGTGAAAACTGCAGGAACTTCAAACCGGCACTAGGAAACAGTCTGAGAATCCATATTAAATTTCTCCTGCAAACCGTTTCCTGTGTGCTAGATGAAAGAACGTCTCTCCACATGCTCAGTTCTGAGAGATAATTGTGTGTGAAGCCGTACTTCACCTAGCTTGTTGGGAACACAATGTTTCTTTTAAGTAGCAAACTACAGTCCATAAATATATATGGGGAGGTACTAGCTCCAACTCGGTTTTACAGTGAAAACTGAAGGAACTTCATACCGGCACTAGGAAACAGACTGAGAAACCAGAGGAAAAGTTTCTCCTGCAACATGCTCCATTTGTGCTAGGTGAACGAACGTCTCTCCACATGCTCAGTTCTGAGAGATAATTGTGTTTGAAAGCCGTACTTCACGTAGCTTGTTGGGAACACAATTATTCTTTTCAGTTGCAAACTCCACTCCATACATATATACGGTGAGGTACTAAATCAAACTCGGTTTTACAGTGAAACCTGCTGGAACTTCAAACCGGCACTAGGAAAAAAACTGAGAAACCAGAGTAAAAGTTTCTCCTGCAACCCATTCTGTATGTGCTAGATGAACGAAAGTCTCTCCACATGCGCGGTTCTGAAAGAAAAGTGTGTGTGAAAGCCGCCCTTCACCTAGCTTCTTGGGAACACAAAGTTTCTTTTCAGTTGCAAACTCAAATCCATACTTATATATTAGGGGAGGTACGAGCTCCAACTCTGTTTTACAGTGAAAATTGCAGGAAATTCAAACTAGCACTAGGAAACAGACAGAGAACCAATAGTAAATGTTTTACCTGCAACCCGTTCCATTTGTGCTAGATGAACGAACGTCACTCCAAATGCTCAGTTCTGAGAGATAACTGTGTGTGAAAGCCGTCCTTCAACTAGGTTGTTGGGACACAGAGTTTCTTTTCAGTTGCAAACTCCAAACCATACTTCTATATTAGGGGAGGTAAGAGCTCCAACTCGGTTTAACAGTGAAAACTGCAGGAACTTCAAACCTGTAAAAGGAAACAGACTGAGAAACCAGAGTAAAAGTTTCTCCTGCACACCGTTCCCTTGGTGCTAGATGAACGAACGTCTCTCCACATGCTCAGTTCTGAGAGATATGTGTGTGTGAAAGCCGTACTTCACCTAGCTTGTTGGGAACACAAAGTTTCTTTTCAGTTGCCAACTCCACTCCTTACATATATATGGGGAGGTACTAGCTCCAACTCGGTTTTACAGTGAAAACTGCAGGAACTTCAAACCGGCACTAGGAAACAGATTGAGAAACCAGAGGAAAAGTTTCTCCTGCAACATTCTCCATTTGTGCTAGGTGAACGAACGTCTCTCCAAATGCTCAGTTCTGAGAGATAAATGTGTGGGAAAGCCGTCCTTCACCTAGGTTATTGGGACACAGAGTTTCTTTCAGTTGCAAACTCCAAATCATACTTATATATTAATGGATGTACGAGCTCCAACTCGGTTTTACAGTGAAAACTACAGGAACTTCAAACAGGCCCTAGGAAACAGACTGAGAAGCCAGTGTAAAAGTTTCTCCTGCAACCTACTCTTGGTGCTAGATGAACGAACGTCTCTCCACATGCTCAGTTCTGAGAGATAATTGTGTTTGAAAGCCGTCCTTCACGTATCTTGTTGGGAACACAATGATTCTTTTCAGTTGCAAACTCCATTCCATACATATATATGGGGAGGTACTAAATCCAACTCGGTTTTACAGTGAAACCAGCTGGAACTTCAAACCGGCACTAGGAAAAAAACTGAGAAACCAGAGTAAAAGTTTCTCCAGCAACAAGTTCCGTATATGCTAGATGTACGAACGTCTCTCCACATGCTCAGTTCTGAGAGATAAGTGTGTGTGAAAGCCGTCCTTCACCTAGCTTGTTGTGAAAACAAAGTTTCTTTTCAGTTGCAAACTCAAATCAATACTTATATATTTGGGGAGGTACGAGCTCCAACTCTGCTTTACAGTGAAAATTGCAGGAAATTCAAACTGGCACTAGGAAACATACAGAGAAACAATAGTAAAAGTTTCTCCTGCAACCCATTCCATTTGTGCTAGATGAACGAACGTCTCTCCAAATGCTCAGTTCTGAGAGATAACTGTGTGTGAAAGCCGTCCTTCAACTAGGTTGTTGGGACACAGAGTTTCTTCTCAGTTGCAAACTCCAAACCATACTTATAAATGGGGAGGTACAAGCTCCAACTCGGTTTTACAGTGAAAACTGCAGGAACTTCAAACCGGCACTAGGAAACAGTCTGAGAATCCATATTAAATTTCTCCTGCAAACCGATTCCTGTGTGCTAGATGAAAGAACGTCTCTCCACATGCTCAGTTCTGAGAGATAATTGTGTGTGAAGCCGTACTTCACCTAGCTTGTTGGGAACACAATGTTTCTTTTAAGTAGCAAACTACACTCCATAAATTTATATGGGGAGGTACTAGCTCCAACTCGGTTTTACAGTGAAAACTGAAGGAACTTCATACCGGCACTAGGAAACAGACTGAGAAACCAGAGGAAAAGTTTCTCCTGCAACATGCTCCATTTGTGCTAGGTGAACGAACGTCTCTCCACATGCTCAGTTCTGAGAGATAATTGTGTTTGAAAGCCGTCCTTCACGTAGCTTGTTGGGAACACAATGATTCTTTTCAGTTGCAAACTCCATTCCATACATATATATGGGGAGGTACTAAATCCAACTCGGTTTTACAGTGAAACCAGCTGGAACTTCAAACCGGCACTAGGAAAAAAACTGAGAAACCAGAGTAAAAGTTTCTCCAGCAACAAGTTCCGTATATGCTAGATGTACGAACGTCTCTCCACATGCTCAGTTCTGAGAGATAAGTGTGTGTGAAAGCCGTCCTTCACCTAGCTTGTTGTGAAAACAAAGTTTCTTTTCAGTTGCAAACTCAAATCAATACTTATATATTTGCTGAGGTACGAGCTCCAACTCTGCTTTACAGTGATAATTGCAGGAAATTCAAACTGGCACTAGGAAACATACAGAGAAACAATAGTAAAAGTTTCTCCTGCAACCCATTCCATTTGTGCTAGATGAACGAACGTCTCTCCAAATGCTCAGTTCTGAGAGATAACTGTGTGTGAAAGCCGTCCTTCAAGTATGTTGTTGGGACACAATGTTTCTTCTCAGTTGCAAACTCCAAACCATACTTATAAATGGGGAGGTACAAGCTCCAACTCGGTTTTACAGTGAAAACTGCAGGAACTTCAAACCGGCACTAGGAAACAGTCTGAGAATCCATATTAAATTTCTCCTGCAATCCGTTTCCTGTGTGCTAGATGAAAGAACGTCTCTCCACATGCTCAGTTCTGAGAGATAATTGTGTGTGAAGCTGTACTTCACCTAGCTTGTTGGGAACACAATGTTTCTTTTAAGTAGCAAACTACACTCCATAAATTTATATGGGGAGGTACTAGCTCCAACTCGGTTTTACAGTGAAAACTGAAGGAACTTCATACCGGCACTAGGAAACAGACTGAGAAACCAGAGGAAAAGTTTCTCCTGCAACATGCTCCATTTGTGCTAGGTGAACGAACGTCTCTCCACATGCTCAGTTCTGAGAGATAATTGTGTTTGAAAGCCGTACTTCACGTAGCTTGTTGGGAACACAATTATTCTTTTCAGTTGCAAACTCCACTCCATACATATATACGGTGAGGTACTAAATCAAACTCGGTTTTACAGTGAAACCTGCTGGAACTTCAAACCGGCACTAGGAAAAAAACTGAGAAACCAGAGTAAAAGTTTCTCCTGCAACCCATTCTCTATGTGCTAGATGAACGAAAGTCTCTCCACATGCGCGGTTCTGAAAGATAAGTGTGTGTGAAAGCCGCCCTTCACCTAGCTTCTTGGGAACACAAAGTTTCTTTTCAGTTGCAAACTCAAATCCATACTTATATATTAGGGGAGGTACGAGCTCCAACTCTGTTTTACTGTGAAAATTGCAGGAAATTCAAACTAGCACTAGGAAACAGACAGAGAACCAATAGTAAATGTTTTACCTGCAACCCGTTCCATTTGTGCTAGATGAACGAACGTCACTCCAAATGCTCAGTTCTGAGAGATAACTGTGTGTGAAAGCCGTCCTTCAACTAGGTTGTTGGGACACAGAGTTTCTTTTCAGTTGCAAACTCCAAACCATACTTCTATATTAGGGGAGGTAAGAGCTCCAACTCGGTTTAACAGTGAAAACTGCAGGAACTTCAAACCTGTAAAAGGAAACAGACTGAGAAACCAGAGTAAAAGTTTCTCCTGCACACCGTTCCCTTGGTGCTAGATGAACGAACGTCTCTCCACATGCTCAGTTCTGAGAGAAAATTGTGTGTCAAAGCCGTCCTTCACCTAGCTTCTTGGGAACACAAAGTTTCTTTTCAGTTGCAAACTCCACTCCATACATATATATGGGGAGGTACTAGCTCCAACTCGGTTTTACAGTGAAAACTGCAGGAACTTCAAACCGGCACTAGGAAACAGTCTGAGAATCCAGATTAAATTTCTCTTGCAAACCGTTTCCTGTGTGCTAGATGAAAGAACGTCTCTCCACATGCTCAGTTCTGAGAGATAAGTGTGTGTGAAAGCCGTAATTCACCTAGCTTGTTGGGAACACAAAGCTTCTTTTCAGTTGCAAACTACACTCCATACATATATATGGGGAGGTACTAGCTCCAACTCGGTTTTACAGTGAAAACTGCAGGAACTTCAAACCGGCACTAGGAAACAGATTGAGAAACCAGAGGAAAAGATTCTCCTGCAACATGCTCCATTTGTGCTAGGTGAACGAACGTCTCTCCAAATGCTCAATTATGAGAGATAAATGTGTGGGAAAGCCGTCCTTCACCTAGGTTATTGGGACACAGAGTTTCTTTCAGTTGCAAACTACAAATCATACTTATATATTAATGGATGTACGAGCTCCAACTCGGTTTTACAGTGAAAACTACAGGAACTTCAAACAGGCCCTAGGAAACAGACTGAGAAGCCAGAGTAAAAGTTTCTCCTGCAACCTACTCTTGGTGCTAGATGAACGAACGTCTCTCCACATGCTCAGTTCTGAGAGATAAGTGTGTGTGAAAGCCGTCCTTCACCTAGCTTGTTGTGAAAACAAAGTTTCTTTTCAGTTGCAAACTCAAATCTATACTTATATCTTTGGGGAGGTACGAGCTCCAACTCTGCTTTACAGTGAAAATTGCAGGAAATTCAAACTGGCACTAGGAAACATACAGAGAAACAATAGTAAAAGTTTCTCCTTCAACCCATTCCATTTGTGCTAGATGAACGAACGTCTCTACAAATGCTCAGATCTGAGAGATAACTGTGTGTGAAAGCCGTCCTTCAACAAGGTTGTTGGGACACAGAGTTTCTTCTCAGTTGCAAAATCCAAACCATACTTATATATGGTGAGGAACGAGCTCCAACTCTGCTTTACAGTGAAAACTGCAGGAACTTCAAACCGGCACTAGGAAACAGTCTGAGAATCCAGATTAAATTTCTCCTGCAAACCGTTTCCTGTGTGCTAGATGAAAGAACGTCTCTCCACATGCTCAGTTCTGAGAGATAAGTGTGTGTGAAGCCGTACTTCACGTAGCTTGTTGGGAACACAATAATTCTTTTCAGTTGCAAACTCCACTCCATACATATATACGGTGAGGTACTAAATCCAAATCGGTTTTACAGTGAAACCTGCTGGAACTTCAAACCGGCACTAGGAAAAAAACTGAGAAACCAGAGTAAAAGTTTCTCCTGCAACCCATTCTCTATGTGCTAGATGAACGAAAGTCTCTCCACATGCGCGGTTCTGAAAGATAAGTGTGTGTGAAAGCCGTCCTTCACCTAGCTTCTTGGGAACACAAAGTTTCTTTTCAGTTGCAAACTCAAATCCATACTTATATATTAGGGGAGGTACGAGCTCCAACTCTGTTTTACAGTGAAAACTGCAGGAACTTCAAACCGGCACTAGGAAACAGACTGAGAAACCAGAGTAAAAGTTTCTCCTGCAACCCGTTCCCTTGTTGCTAGGTGAACGAACGTCTCTCCACATGCTCAGTTCTGAGAGATAATTGTGAGTGAAAGCCGTCCTTCAGCTAGCTTGTTGGGATCACAAAGTTTATTTCAGTTGCATACTCCAAACCATACATATATATGGGGAGGTACTAGCTCCAACTCGGTTTTAAATTGAAAACTGCTGGAACTTCAAACCGGCACTAGGAAACAGACTCACAAACCACAGTAAAATTTTCCCCTGCCATCCGTTCCATTTGTGCTAGATGAACGAACGTCTCTCCTCATGCTCAGTTCTGAGAGAAAAGTGTGTGTCAAAGCCGTCCTTCACCTAGCTTGTTGGGAAAACAAAGTTTCTTTTCAGTTGCAAACTCCACTCCTAACATATATACGGTGAAGTAATAGCTCCAACTCGGTTTTACAGTGAAAACTGCAGGAACTACAAACCAGCACTAGGAATCAGACTGAGAAACCAGAGTAAAAGTTTCTCCTGCAACCCGTTCCCTTGTTGCTAGGTGAACGAACGTCTGTCCACATGCTCAGTTCTGACAGATAAGCGTGTGTGAAAGCCGTCCTTCACCTAGCTTTTTGGGATCACAAAGTTTATTTTCAGGTGCATACTCCAATCCATACATATATATTTGGGGAGGTACGAGCTCCAACACGGTTTTACAGAGAAAATTGCAGGAAATTTAAACCGGCACTAGGAAACAAACTGAGAAACCAGAGTAGAACTTTCTCCAGCAACCCGTTCCCTATGTGCTCGATGAACGAACGTCTCTCCACATACTCAGCTCTGAGAGATAAGTGTGTGTGAAAGCCGCCCTTCACCTATCTTGTTGGGAACACAAAGTTTCTTTACAGTTGCAAACTCCAATCCATACATATATATGGGGAGGTACTAGCTCCAACACGGTTTTACAGTGAAATCTGCAGGAACTTCAAACCGGCACTAGGAAACAGTCTGAGAATCCATATTAAATTTCTCCTGCAAACCGTTTCCTGTGTGCTAGATGAAAGAACGTCTCTCCACATGCTCAGTTCTGAGAGATAATTGTGTGTGAAGCCGTACTTCACCTAGCTTGTTGAGAACACAAAGTTTCTTTTAAGTAGCAAACTACACTCCATACATTTATATGGGGAGGTACTAGCTCCAACTCGATTTTACACTGAAAACTGAAAGAACTTCAAACCGGCACTAGGAAACAGACTGAGAAACCAGAGGAAAAGTTTCTCCTGCAACATGCTCCATTTGTGCTAGGTGAACAAACGTCTCTCCACATGCTCAGTTCTGAGAGATAATTGGGTTTGAAAGCCGTCCTTCACGTAGCTTGTTGGGAACACAATTATTCTTTTTAGTTGCAAACTCCACTCCATACATATATACGGTGAGGTACTAAATCAAACTCGGTTTTACAGTGAAACCTGATGGAACTTCAAACCGGCACTAGGAAAAAAACTGAGAAACCAGAGTAAAAGTTTCTCCTGCAACCCATTCTCTATGTGCTAGATGAACGAAAGTCTCTCCACATGCGCGGTTCTGAAAGATAAGTGTGTGTGAAAGCCGCCCTTCACCTAGCTTCTTGGGAACACAAAGTTTCTTTTCAGTTGCAAACTCAAATCCATACTTATATATTAGGGGAGGTACGAGCTCCAACTCTGTTTTACAGTGAAAATTGCAGGAAATTCAAACTAGCACTAGGAAACAGACAGAGAACCAATACTAAATGTTTCTCCTGCAACCCGTTCCATTTGTGCTAGATGAACGAACGTCAATCCAAATGCTCAGTTCTGAGAGATAACTGTGTGTGAAAGCCGTCCTTCAACTAGGTTGTTGGGACACAGAGTTTCTTTTCAGTTGCAAACTCCAAACCATACTTCTATATTAGGGGAGGTAAGAGTTCCAACTCGGTTTAACAGTGAAAACTGCAGGAACTTCAAACCTGCACAAGGAAACAGACTGAGAAACCAGAGTAAAAGTTTCTCCTGCACACCGTTCCCTTGGTGCTAGATGAACGAAAGTCTCTCCACATGCTCAGTTCTGAGAGATATGTGTGTGTGTAAGCCGTACTTCACCTAGCTTGTTGGGAACACAAAGTTTATTTTCAGTTGCCAACTCCACTCCTTACATATATATGGGGAGGTACTAGCTCCAACACGGTTTTATAGTGAAAACTGCAGGAACTTCAAACCGGCACTAGGAAACAGACTGAGAAAACAGAGTAAAAGTTTCTCCTGCAACCCTTTCCCTTGTTGCTAGGTGAACGAACGTCTCTCCACATGCTCAGTTCTGAGAGATAAGTGTGGGTGAAGCCGTACTTCACGTAGCTTGTTGGGAACACAATTATTCTTTTCAGTTGCAAACTCCACTCCATACATATATACGGTGAAGTACTAAATCCAACTCGGTTTTACAGTGAAACCTGCTGGAACTTCAAACCGGCACTAGGAAAAAAACTGAGAAACCAGAGTAAAAGTTTCTCCTGCAAACCATTCTCTATGTGCTAGATGAACGAAAGTCTCTCCACATTTGCGGTTCTGAAAGATAAGTGTGTGTGAAAGCCGTCCTTCACCTAGCTTCTTGGGAACACAAAGTTTCTTTTCAGTTGCAAACTCAAATCCATACTTATATATTAGGGGAGGTACGAGCTCCAACTCTGTTTTACAGTGAAAACTGCAGGAAATTCAAACCGGCACTAGGAAACAGACTGAGAAACCAGAGTAAAAGTTTCTCCTGCAACCCTTTCCCTTGTTGCTAGGTGAACGAAAGTCTCTCCACATGCTCAGTTCTGAGAGATAATTGTGAGTGAAAGCCGTCCTTCAGCTAGCTTGTTGGGATCACAAAGTTTATTTCAGTTGCATACTCCAAACCATACATATATATGGGGTGGTACTAGCTCCAACTCGGTTTTAAAATGAAAACTGCTGGAACTTCAAACCAGCACTAGGAAACAGACTGACAAACCACAGTAAAATTTTCCCCTGCCATCCGTTCCATTTGTGCTAGATGAACGAACGTCTCTCCTCATGCTCAGTTCTGAGAGAAAAGTGTGTGTCAAAGCCGTCCTTCACCTAGCTTGTTGGGAAAACAAAGTTTCTTTTCAGTTGCAAACTCCACTCCTAACATATATATGGTGAAGTACTAGCTCCAACTCGGTTTTACAGTGAAAACTGCAGGAACTACAAACCAGCACTAGGAATCAGACTGAGAAACCAGAGTAAAAGTTTCTCCTGCAACCCGTTCCCTTGTTGCTAGGTGAACGAACGTCTGTCCACATGCTCAGTTCTGACAGATAAGCGTGTGTGAAAGCCGTCCTTCACCTAGCTTTTTGGGATCACAAAGTTTATTTTCAGGTGCATACTCCAATCCATACATATATATTTGGGGAGGTACGAGCTCCAACACGGTTTTACAGAGAAAACTGCAGGAAATTTAAACCGGCACTAGGAAACAAACTGAGAAACCAGAGTAGAACTTTCTCCAGCAACCCGTTCCCTATGTGCTAGATGAACGAACGTCTCTCCACATACTCAGCTCTGAGAGATAAGTGTGTGTGAAAGCCGCCCTTCACCTATCTTGTTGGGAACATAAAGTTTCTTTACAGTTGCAAACTCCAATCCATACATATATATGGGGAGGTACTAGCTCCAACTCGGTTTTACAGTGAAATCTGCAGGAACTTCAAACCGGCACTAGGAAACAGTCTGAGAATCCATATTAAATTTCTCCTGCAAACCGTTTCCTGTGTGCTAGATGAAAGAACGTCTCTCCACATGCTCAGTTCTGAGAGATAATTGTGTGTGAAGCCGTACTTCACCTAGCTTGTTGGGAACACAAAGTTTCTTTTAAGTAGCAAACTACACTCCATACATTTATATGGGGAGGTACTAGCTCCAACTCGATTTTACAGTGAAAACTGAAGGAACTTCAAACCGGCACTAGGAAACAGACTGAGAAACCAGAGGAAAAGTTTCTCCTGCAACATGCTCCATTTGTGCTAGGTGAACGAACGTCTCTCCACATGCTCAGTTCTGAGAGATAATTGGGTTTGAAAGCCGTCCTTCACGTAGCTTGTTGGGAACACAATTATTCTTTTCATTTGCAAACTCCACTCCATACATATATACGGTGTGGTACTAAATCAAACTCGGTTTTACAGTGAAACCTGATGGAACTTCAAACAGGCACTAGGAAAAAAACTGAGAAACCAGAGTAAAATTTTCTCCTGCAACCCATTCTCTATGTGCTAGATGAACGAAAGTCTCTCCACATGCGCTGTTCTGAAAGATAAGTGTGTGTGAAAGCCGCCCTTCACCTAGCTTCTTGGGAACACAAAGTTTCTTTTCAGTAGCAAACTCAAATCCATACTTATATATTAGGGGAGGTACGAGCTCCAACTCTGTTTTACAGTGAAAATTGCAGGAAATTCAAACTAGCACTAGGAAACAGACAGAGAAACAATACTAAATGTTTCTCCTGCAACCCGTTCCATTTGTGCTAGATGAACGAACGTCACTCCAAATACTCAGTTCTGAGAAATAACTGTGTGTGAAAGCCGTCCTTCAACTAGGTTGTTGGGACACAGAGTTTCTTTTCAGTTGCAAACTCCAAACCATACTTCTATATTAGGGGAGGTAAGAGCTCCAACTCGGTTTAACAGTGAAAACTGCAGGAACTTCAAACCTGCACAAGGAAACAGACTAAGAAACCAGAGTAAAAGTTTCTCCTGCACACCGTTCCCTTGGTGCTAGATGAACGAACGTCTCTCCACATGCTCAGTTCTGAGAGATATGTGTGTGTGTAAGCCGACCTAAAACTAGCGTGTTGGGAACACAAAGTTTCTTTTCAGTTGAAAACTCCAATCCATACATATATATGGGGAGATACTAGCTCCAACTCAGTTTTACAGTGAAAACTGCAGGAACTTCAAACCGGCACTAGGAAACAGACTGAGAAACCAGAGTAAAGTTTCTCCTGCACACCGTTCCCTTGGTGCTAGGTGAACGAACATCTCTCCACATGCTCAGTTTTAAGAGATACGTGTGTGTGAAAGCCGTGCTTCAACTAGCTTGTTGGGAACACAAAGTTTCTTTTCAGTTGCAAACTCCACCCCTTACATATATATGGTTAGGTACGAGCTCCAACTCGGTTTTACAGTGAAAACTGCAGGAACTTCAAACCGGCACTAGGAAACAGTCTGAGAATCCAGATTAAATTTCTCTTGCAAACCGTTTCCTGTGTGCTAGATGAAAGAACGTCTCTCCACATGCTGTGTTATGAGAGATAAGTGTGTGTGAAAGCCGTACTTCACCTAGCTTGTTGGGAACACAAAGCTTCTTTTCAGTTGCAAACTACACTTCATACATTTATATGGTGAGGTACTATCTCCAACTCGGTTTTACAGTGAAAACTGCAGGAACTTCAAACCGGCACTAGGAAACAGATTGAGAAACCAGAGGAAAAGATTCTCCTGCAACATGCTCCATTTGTGCTAGGTGAACGAACGTCTCTCCAAATGCTCAGTTCTGAGAGATAAATGTGTGGGAAAGCCGTCCTTCACCTAGGTTATTGGGACACAGAGTTTCTTTCAGTTGCAAACTCCAAATCATACTTATATATTAATGGATGTACGAGCTCCAACTCGGTTTTACAGTGAAAACTACAGGAACTTCAAACAGGCCCTAGGAAATAGACTGAGAAGCCAGAGTAAAAGTTTCTCCTGCAACCTACTCTTGGTGCTAGATGAACGAACGTCTCTCCACATGCTCAGTTCTGAGAGATAATTGTGTTTGAAAGCCGTCCTTCACGTAGCTTGTTGGGAACACAATGATTCTTTTCAGTTGCAAACTCCATTCCATACATATATATGGGGAGGTACTAAATCCAACTCGGTTTTACAGTGAAACCAGCTGGAACTTCAAACCGGCACTAGGAAAAAAACTGAGAAACCAGAGTAAAAGTTTCTCCAGCAACAAGTTCCGTATATGCTAGATGTACGAACGTCTCTCCACATGCTCATTTCTGAGAGATAAGTGTGTGTGAAAGCCGTCCTTCACCTAGCTTGTTGTGAAAACAAAGTTTCTTTTCAGTTGCAAACTCAAATCAATACTTATATATTTGGGGAGGTACGAGCTCCAACTCTGCTTTACAGTGAAAATTGCAGGAAATTCAAACTGGCACTAGGAAACATACAGAGAAACAATAGTAAAAGTTTCTCCTGCAACCCATTCCATTTGTGCTAGATGAACGAACGTCTCTCCAAATGCTCAGTTCTGAGAGATAACTGTGTGTGAAAGCCGTCCTTCAACTAGGTTGTTGGGACACAGAGTTTCTTCTCAGTTGCAAACTCCAAACCATACTTATAAATGGGGAGGTACTAGCTCCAACTCGGTTTTACAGTGAAAACTGCAGGAACTTCAAACCGGCACTAGGAAACAGTCTGAGAATCCATATTAAATTTCTCCTGCAAACCGTTTCCTGTGTGCTAGATGAAAGAACGTCTCTCCACATGCTCAGTTCTGAGAGATAATTGTGTGTGAAGCCGTACTTCACCTAGCTTGTTGGGAACACAATGTTTCTTTTAAGTAGCAAACTACACTCCATAAATTTATATGGGGAGGTACTAGCTCCAACTCGGTTTTACAGTGAAAACTGAAGGAACTTCATACCGGCACTAGGAAACAGACTGAGAAACCAGAGGAAAAGTTTCTCCTGCAACATGCTCCATTTGTGCTAGGTGAACGAACGTCTCTCCACATGCTCAGTTCTGAGAGATAATTGTGTTTGAAAGCCGTCCTTCACGTAGCTTGTTGGGAACACAATTATTCTTTTCAGTTGCAAACTCCACTCCATACATATATACGGTGAGGTACTAAATCAAACTCGGTTTTACAGTGAAACCTGCTGGAACTTCAAACCGGCACTAGGAAAAAAACTGAGAAACCAGAGTAAAAGTTTCTCCTGCAACCCATTCTCTATGTTCTAGATGAACGAAAGTCTCTCCACATGCGCGGTTCTGAAAGATAAGTGTGTGTGAAAGCCGCCCTTCACCTAGCTTCTTGGGAACACAAAGTTTCTTTTCAGTTGCAAACTCAAATCCATACATATATATTAGGGGAGGTACGAGCTCCAACTCTGTTTTACAGTGAAAATTGCAGGAAATTCAAACTAGCACTAGGAAACAGACAGAGAACCAATAGTAAATGTTTTACCTGCAACCCGTTCCATTTGTGCTAGATGAACGAACGTCACTCCAAATGCTCAGTTCTGAGAGATAACTGTGTGTGAAAGCCGTCCTTCAACTAGGTTGTTGGGACACAGAGTTTCTTTTCAGTTGCAAACTCCAAACCATACTTCTATATTAGGGGAGGTAAGAGCTCCAACTCGGTTTAACAGTGAAAACTGCAGGAACTTCAAACCTGTAAAAGGAAACAGACTGAGAAACCAGAGTAAAAGTTTCTCCTGCACACCGTTCCCTTGGTGCTAGATGAACGAACGTCTCTCCACATGCTCAGTTCTGAGAGATATGTGTGTGTGAAAGCCGTCCTTCACCTATCTTGTTGGGAACACAAAGTTTCTTTTGAGTAGCATACTCCAAACCATACATATATATGGGGAGGTACTAGTTCCAACTCTGTTTTAAATTGAATACTGCTGGAACTTTAAACCGGCACTAGGAAATAGACTGACAAACCACAGTAAAAGTTTCTCCTGCCATCCGTTCCATTTGTGCTAGATGAACGAACGTCTCTCCACATGCTCAGTTCTGAGAGAAAATTGTGTGTCAAAGCCGTCCTTCACCTAGCTTCTTGGGAACACAAAGTTTCTTTTCAGTTGCAAACTCAAATCCATACTTATATATTAGGGGAGGTACGAGCTCCAACTCTGTTTTACAGTGAAAATTGCAGGAAATTCAAACTGGCACTAGGAAACAGACAGAGAACCAATAGTAAAAGTTTCTCCTGCAACCCGTTCCATTTGTGCTAGATGAACGAACGTCCCTCCAAATGCTCAGTTCTGAGAGATAACTGTGTGTGAAAGCCGTAATTCAACTAGGTTGTTGAGACACAGAGTTTCTTTTCAGTTGCAAACTCCAAACCATACTTCTATATTAGGGGAGGTAAGAGCTCCAACTCGGTTTAACAGTGAAAACTGCAGGAACTTCAAACCTGCACAAGGAAACAGACTAAGAAACCAGAGTAAAAGTTTCTCCTGCACACCGTTCCCTTGGTGCTAGATGAACGAACGTCTCTCCACATGCTCAGTTCTGAGAGATATGTGTGTGTGTAAGCCGACCTAAAACTAGCGTGTTGGGAACACAAAGTTTCTTTTCAGTTGAAAACTCCAATCCATACATATATATGGGGAGATACTAGCTCCAACTCAGTTTTACAGTGAAAACTGCAGGAACTTCAAACCGGCACTAGGAAACAGACTGAGAAACCAGAGTAAAGTTTCTCCTGCACACCGTTCCCTTGGTGCTAGGTGAACGAACATCTCTACATACTCAGTTTTAAGAGATACGTGTGTGTGAAAGCCGTGCTTCAACTAGCTTGTTGGGAACACAAAGTTTCTTTTCAGTTGCAAACTCCACCCCTTACATATATATGGTTAGGTACGAGCTCCAACTCGGTTTTACAGTGAAAACTGCAGGAACTTCAAACCGGCACTAGGAAACAGTCTGAGAATCCAGATTAAATTTCTCTTGCAAACCGTTTCCTGTGTGCTAGATGAAAGAACGTCTCTCCACATGCTGTGTTCTGAGAGATAAGTGTGTGTGAAAGCCGTACTTCACCTAGCTTGTTGGGAACACAAAGCTTCTTTTCAGTTGCAAAATACACTTCATACATTTATATGGTGAGGTACTATCTCCAACTCGGTTTTACAGTGAAAACTGCAGGAACTTCAAACCGGCACTAGGAAACAGATTGAGAAACCAGAGTAAAAGATTCTCCTGCAACATGCTCCATTTGTGCTAGGTGAACGAACGTCTCTCCAAATGCTCAGTTCTGAGAGATAAATGTGTGGGAAAGCCGTCCTTCACCTAGGTTATTGGGACACAGAGTTTCTTTCAGTTGCAAACTCCAAATCATACTTATATATTAATGGATGTACGAGCTCCAACTCGGTTTTACAGTGAAAACTACAGGAACTTCAAACAGGCCCTAGGAAATAGACTGAGAAGCCAGAGTAAAAGTTTCTCCTGCAACCTACTCTTGGTGCTAGATGAACGAACGTCTCTCCACATGCTCAGTTCTGAGAGATAATTGTGTTTGAAAGCCGTCCTTCACGTAGCTTGTTGGGAACACAATGATTCTTTTCAGTTGCAAACTCCATTCCATACATATATATGGGGAGGTACTAAATCCAACTCGGTTTTACAGTGAAACCAGCTGGAACTTCAAACCGGCACTAGGAAAAAAACTGAGAAACCAGAGTAAAAGTTTCTCCAGCAACAAGTTCCGTATATGCTAGATGTACGAACGTCTATCCACATGCTCATTTCTGAGAGATAAGTGTGTGTGAAAGCCGTCCTTCACCTAGCTTGTTGTGAAAACAAAGTTTCTTTTCAGTTGCAAACTCAAATCAATACTTATATATTTGGGGAGGTACGAGCTCCAACTCTGCTTTACAGTGAAAATTGCAGGAAATTCAAACTGGCACTAGGAAACATACAGAGAAACAATAGTAAAAGTTTCTCCTGCAACCCATTCCATTTGTGCTAGATGAACGAACGTCTCTCCAAATGCTCAGTTCTGAGAGATAACTGTGTGTGAAAGCCGTCCTTCAACTAGGTTGTTGGGACACAGAGTTTCTTCTCAGTTGCAAACTCCAAACCATACTTATAAATGGGGAGGTACTAGCTCCAACTCGGTTTTACAGTGAAAACTGCAGGAACTTCAAACCGGCACTAGGAAACAGTCTGAGAATCCATATTAAATTTCTCCTGAAAACCGTTTCCTGTGTGCTAGATGAAAGAACGTCTCTCCACATGCTCAGTTCTGAGAGATAATTGTGTGTGAAGCCGTACTTCACCTAGCTTGTTGGGAACACAATGTTTCTTTTAAGTAGCAAACTACACTCCATAAATTTATATGGGGAGGTACTAGCTCCAACTCGGTTTTACAGTGAAAACTGAAGGAACTTCATACCGGCACTAGGAAACAGACTGAGAAACCAGAGGAAAAGTTTCTCCTGCAACATGCTCCATTTGTGCTAGGTGAACGAACGTCTCTCCACATGCTCAGTTCTGAGAGATAATTGTGTTTGAAAGCCGTCCTTCACGTAGCTTGTTGGGAACACAATTATTCTTTTCAGTTGCAAACTCCACTCCATACATATATACGGTGAGGTACTAAATCAAACTCGGTTTTACAGTGAAACCTGCTGGAACTTCAAACCGGCACTAGGAAAAAAACTGAGAAACCAGAGTAAAAGTTTCTCCTGCAACCCATTCTCTATGTGCTAGATGAACGAAAGTCTCTCCACATGCGCGGTTCTGAAAGATAAGTGTGTGTGAAAGCCGCCCTTCACCTAGCTTCTTGGGAACACAAAGTTTCTTTTCAGTTGCAAACTCAAATCCATACTTATATATTAGGGGAGGTACGAGCTCCAACTCTGTTTTACAGTGAAAATTGCAGGAAATTCAAACTAGCACTAGGAAACAGACAGAGAACCAATAGTAAATGTTTTACCAGCAAACCGTTCCATTTGTGCTAGATGAACGAACGTCACTCCAAATGCTCAGTTCTGAGAGATAACTGTGTGTGAAAGCCGTCCTTCAACTTGGTTGTTGGGACACAGAATTTCTTTTCAGTTGCAAACTCCAAACCATACTTCTATATTAGGGGAGGTAAGAGCTCCAACTCGGTTTAACAGTGAAAACTGCAGGAACTTCAAACCTGTAAAAGGAAACAGACTGAGAAACCAGAGTAAAAGTTTCTCCTGCACACCGTTCCCTTGGTGCTAGATGAACGAACGTCTCTCCACATGCTCAGTTCTGAGAGATATGTGTGTGTGTAAGCCGTCCTTCACCTAGCTTGTTGGGAACACAAAGTTTCTTTTCAGTTGCCAACTCCACTCCTTACATATATATGGGGAGGTACTAGCTCCAACTCTGTTTTAAATTGAATACTGCTGGAACTTTAAACCGGCACTAGGAAACAGACTGACAAACCACAGTAAAAGTTTCCCCTGCCATCCGTTCCATTTGTGCTAGATGAACGAACGTCTCTCCACATGCTCAGTTCTGAGAGAAAATTGTGTGTCAAAGCCGTCCTTCACCTAGCTTCTTGGGAACACAAAGTTTCTTTTCAGTTGCAAACTCAAATCCATACTTATATATTAGGGGAGGTACGAGCTCCAACTCTGTTTTACTGTGAAAATTGCAGGAAATTCAAACTGGCACTAGGAAACAGACAGAGAACCAATAATAAAAGTTTCTCCTGCAACCCGTTCAATTTTTGCTAGATGAACGAACGTCCCTCCAAATGCTCAGTTCTGAGAGATAACTGTGTGTGAAAGCCGTCCTTCAACTAGGTTGTTGAGACACAGAGTTTCTTTTCAGTTGCAAACTCCAAACCATACTTCTATATTAGGGGAGGTAAGAGCTCCAACTCGGTTTAACAGTGAAAACTGCAGGAACTTCAAACCTGCACAAGGAAACAGACTAAGAAACCAGAGTAAAAGTTTCTCCTGCACACCGTTCCCTTGGTGCTAGATGAACGAACGTCTCTCCACATGCTCAGTTCTGAGAGATATGTGTGTGTGTAAGCCGACCTAAAACTAGCGTGTTGGGAACACAAAGTTTCTTTTCAGTTGAAAACTCCAATCCATACATATATATGGGGAGATACTAGCTCCAACTCAGTTTTACAGTGAAAACTGCAGGAACTTCAAACCGGCACTAGGAAACAGACTGAGAAACCAGAGTAAAGTTTCTCCTGCACACCGTTCCCTTGGTGCTAGGTGAACGAACATCTCTCCACATGCTCAGTTTTAAGAGATAAGTGTGTGTGAAAGCCGTGCTTCAACTAGCTTGTTGGGAACACAAAGTTTCTTTTCAGTTGCAAACTCCACCCCTTACATATATATGGTTAGGTACGAGCTCCAACTCGGTTTTACAGTGAAAACTGCAGGAACTTCAAACCGGCACTAGGAAACAGTCTGAGAATCCAGATTAAATTTCTCTTGCAAACCGTTTCCTGTGTGCTAGATGAAAGAACGTCTCTCCACATGCTCAGTTCTGAGAGATAAGTGTGTGTGAAAGCCGTACTTCACCTAGCTTGTTGGGAACACAAAGCTTCTTTTCAGTTGCAAATTACACTCCATACATTTATATGGTGAGGTACTATCTCCAACTCGGTTTTACAGTGAAAACTGCAGGAACTTCAAACCGGCACTAGGAAACAGATTGAGAAACCAGAGGAAAAGATTCTCCTGCAACATGCTCCATTTGTGCTAGGTGAACGAACGTCTCTCCAAATGCTCAGTTCTGAGAGATAAATGTGTGGGAAAGCCGTCCTTCACCTAGGTTATTGGGACACAGAGTTTCTTTCAGTTGCAAACTCCAAATCATACTTATATATTAATGGATGTACGAGCTCCAACTCTGTTTTACAGTGAAAACTACAGGAACTTCAAACAGGCTCTAGGAAACAGACTGAGAAGCCAGAGTAAAAGTTTCTCCTGCAAACTACTCTTGGTGCTAGATGAACGAACGTCTCTCCACATGCTCAGTTCTGAGAGATAATTGTGTTTGAAAGCCGTCCTTCACGTAGCTTGTTGGGAACACAATGATTCTTTTCAGTTGCAAACTCCATTCCATACATATATATGGGGAGGTACTAAATCCAACTCGGTTTTACAGTGAAACCAGCTGGAACTTCAAACCGGCACTAGGAAAAAAACTGAGAAACCAGAGTAAAAGTTTCTCCAGCAACAAGTTCCGTATATGCTAGATGTACGAACGTCTCTCCACATGCTCATTTCTGAGAGATAAGTGTGTGTGAAAGCCGTCCTTCACCTAGCTTGTTGTGAAAACAAAGTTTCTTTTCAGTTGCAAACTCAAATCAATACTTATATATTTGGGGAGGTACGAGCTCCAACTCTGCTTTACAGTGAAAATTGCAGGAAATTCAAACTGGCACTAGGAAACATACAGAGAAACAATAGTAAAAGTTTCTCCTGCAACCCATTCCATTTGTGCTAGATGAACGAACGTCTCTCCAAATGCTCAGTTCTGAGAGATAACTGTGTGTGAAAGCCGTCCTTCAACTAGGTTTTTGGGACACAGAGTTTCTTCTCAGTTGCAAACTCCAAACCACACTTATAAATGGGGAGGTACTAGCTCCAACTCGGTTTTACAGTGAAAACTGCAGGAACTTCAAACCGGCACTAGGAAACAGTCTGAGAATCCATATTAAATTTCTCCTGCAAACCGTTTCCTGTGTGCTAGATGAAAGAACGTCTCTCCACATGCTCAGTTCTGAGAGATAATTGTGTGTGAAGCCGTACTTCACCTAGCTTGTTGGGAACACAATGTTTCTTTTAAGTAGCAAACTACACTCCATAAATTTATATGGGGAGGTACTAGCTCCAACTCGGTTTTACAGTGAAAACTGAAGGAACTTCATACCGGCACTAGGAAACAGACTGAGAAACCAGAGGAAAAGTTTCTCCTGCAACATGCTCCATTTGTGCTAGGTGAACGAACGTCTCTCCACATGCTCAGTTCTGAGAGATAATTGTGTTTGAAAGCCGTCCTTCACGTAGCTTGTTGGGAACACAATTATTCTTTTCAGTTGCAAACTCCACTCCATACATATATACGGTGAGGTACTAAATCAAACTCGGTTTTACAGTGAAACCTGCTGGAACTTCAAACCGGCACTAGGAAAAAAACTGAGAAACCAGAGTAAAAGTTTCTCCTGCAAACCATTCTCTATGTGCTAGATGAACGAAAGTCTCTCCACATGCGCGGTTCTGAAAGATAAGTGTGTGTGAAAGCCGCCCTTCACCTAGCTTCTTGGGAACACAAAGTTTCTTTTCAGTTGCAAACTCAAATCCATACTTATATATTAGGGGAGGTACGAGCTCCAACTCTGTTTTACAGTGAAAATTGCAGGAAATTCAAACTAGCACTAGGAAACAGACAGAGAACCAATAGTAAATGTTTTACCTGCAAACCGTTCCATTTGTGCTAGATGAACGAACGTCACTCCAAATGCTCAGTTCTGAGAGATAACTGTGTGTGAAAGCCGTCCTTCAACTAGGTTGTTGGGACACAGAGTTTCTTTTCAGTTGCAAACTCCAAACCATACTTCTATATTAGGGGAGGTAAGAGCTCCAACTCGGTTTAACAGTGAAAACTGCAGGAACTTCAAACCTGTAAAAGGAAACAGACTGAGAAACCAGAGTAAAAGTTTCTCCTGCACACCGTTCCCTTGGTGCTAGATGAACGAACGTCTCTCCACATGCTCAGTTCTGAGAGATATGTGTGTGTGTAAGCCGTCCTTCACCTAGCTTGTTGGGAACACAAAGTTTCTTTTCAGTTGCCAACTCCAATCCTTACATATATATGGGGAGGTACTAGCTCCAACTCTGTTTTAAATTGAATACTGCTGGAACTTTAAACCGGCACTAGGAAACAGACTGACAAACCACAGTAAAAGTTTCCCCTGCCATCCGTTCCATTTGTGCTAGATGAACGAACGTCTCTCCACATGCTCAGTTCTGAGAGAAAATTGTGTGTCAAAGCCGTCCTTCACCTAGCTTCTTGGGAACACAAAGTTTCTTTTCAGTTGCAAACTCAAATCCATACTTATATATTAGGGGAGGTACGAGCTCCAACTCTGTTTTACAGTGAAAATTGCAGGAAATTCAAACTGGCACTAGGAAACAGACAGAGAACCAATAGTAAAAGTTTCTCGTGCAACCCGTTCCATTTGTGCTTGATGAACGAACGTCTCTCCAAATGCTCAGTTCTGAGAGATAACTGTGTGTGAAAGCCGTCCTTCAACTAAGTTGGTGAGACACAGAGTTTCTTTTCAGTTGCAAACTCCAAACAATACTTCTATATTAGGGGAGGTAAGAGCTCCAACTCGGTTTAACAGTGAAAACTGCAGGAACTTCAAACCTGCACAAGGAAACAGACTGAGAAACCAGAGTAAAAGTTTCTCCTGCACACCGTTCCCTTGGTGCTAGATGAACGAACGTCTCTCCACATGCTCAGTTCTGAGAGATATGTGTGTGTGTAAGCCGACCTTCCACTAGCGTGTTGGCAACACAAAGTTTCTTTTCAGTTGCAAACTCCAATCCATACATATATATGGGGAGGTACTAGCTCCAACTCTGTTTTAAATTGAATACTGCTGGAACTTTAAACCGGCACTAGGAAACAGACTGACAAACCACAGTAAAATTTTCCCCTGCCATCCGTTCCATTTGTGCTAGATGAACGAACGTCTATCCACATGCTCAGTTCTGAGAGAAAATTGTGTGTCAAAGCCGTCCTTCACCTAGCTTCTTGGGAACACAAAGTTTCTTTTCAGTTGCAAACTCAAATCCATACTTATATATTAGGGGAGGTACGAGCTCCAACTCTGTTTTACAGTGAAAATTGCAGGAAATTCAAACTGGCACTAGGAAACAGACAGAGAACCAATAGTAAAAGTTTCTCCTGCAACCCGTTCCATTTGTGCTAGATGAACGAACGTCTCTCCAAATGCTCAGTTCAGAGAGATAACTGTGTGTGAAAGCCGTCCTTCAACTAAGTTGGTGAGACACAGAGTTTCTTTTCAGTTGCAAACTCCAAACAATACTTCTATATTAGGGGAGGTAAGAGCTCCAACTCGGTTTAACAGTGAAAACTGCAGGAACTTCAAACCTGCACAAGGAAACAGACTAAGAAACCAGAGTAAAAGTTTCTCCTGCACACCGTTCCCTTGGTGCTAGATGAACGAACGTCTATCCACATGCTCAGGTCTGAGAGATATGTGTGTGTGTAAGCCGACCTTCCACTAGCGTGTTGTTAACACAAAGTTTCTTTTCAGTTGCAAACTCCAATCCATACATATATATGGGGAGGTACTAGCTCCAACTCAGTTTTACAGTGAAAACTGCAGGAACTTCAAAAAGAAACTAGGAAACAGACTGAGAAACCAGAGTAAAGTTTCTCCTGCAACCCGTTCCCTTGGTGCTAGGTGAACGAACATCTCTCCACATGCTCAGTTTTAAGAGATAAGTGTGTGTGAAAGCCGTGCTTCAACTAGCTTGTTGGGAACACAAAGTTTCTTTTCAGTTGCAAACTGCACCCCTTACATATATATTGTTAGGTACGAGCTCCAACTCGGTTTTACAGTGAAAACTGCAGGAACTTCAAACCGGCACTAGGAAACAGACTGAGAAACCAGAGTAAAAGTTTCTCATGCAAACCCGTTCCCTTGTTGCTAGGTGTACGAAAGTCTCTCCACATGCTCAGTTCTGACAGATAAGTGTGTGTGAAAGCCGTACTTCCCCTAGCTTTTTGGGATCACAAAGTTTCTTTTCAGTTGCATACTCCAATCCATACATATTTATTTGGGGAGGTACGAGCTCCAACACGGTTTTACAGTGAAAATTGCAGGTAATTAAAACCGGCACTAGGAAACAAACTGATAAACCAGATTAAAGTTTCTCCTGCAATCTGTTCACTTGGTGCTAGATGAACGAACTTCTCTCCACATCTTCAGTTCTAGAGATAAGGGTGTGTGAAAGCCGTTCTTCACCTACCTTTTGGGAACACAAATTTACCATTCAGTTGCAAACTCCACTCCATACATATATTTCGGGCGGTACTAACACCAACTCGGTTTAACAGTGAAAACTGCTGGAACTTCAAACCGGCACTAGGAAACAAACTGAGAAACCAGAGTAGAACTTTCTCTAGCAAACCGTTCCCTATGTGCTAGATGAACGAAAGTCTCTCCACATGCACGGTTCTGAAAGATAAGTGTGTGTGAAAGCCGTCCTTTACCTAGCTTGTTGGGAAAGCAAAGTTTCTTTTCAGTTGCAAACTCCACTCCATACATATATATGGGGAGGTACTAGCTCCAACTCGGTTTTACAGTGAAAACTGCAGGAACTTCAAACCGGCACTAGGAAACAGTCTGAGAATCCAGATTAAATTTCTCTTGCAAACCGTTTCCTGTGTGCTAGATGAAAGAACGTCTCTCCACATGCTCAGTTCTGAGAGATAAGTGTGTGTGAAAGCCGTACTTCACCTAGCTTGTTGGGAACACAAAGCTTCTTTTCAGTTGCAAACTACACTCCATACATTTATATGGTGAGGTACTAGCTCCAACTCGGTTTTACAGTGAAAACTGCAGGAACTTCAAACCGGCACTAGGAAACAGATTGAGAAACCAGAGGAAAAGATTCTCCTGCAACATGCTCCATTTGTGCTAGGTGAACGAACGTCTCTCCAAATGCTCAGTTCTGAGAGATAAATGTGTGGGAAAGCCGTCCTTCACCTATGTTATTGTGACACAGAGTTTCTTTCAGTTGCAAACTCCAAATCATACTTATATATTAATGGATGTACGAGCTCCAACTCGGTTTTACAGTGAAAACTACAGGAACTTCAAACAGGCCCTAGGAAACAGACTGAGAAGCCAGAGTAAAAGTTTCTCCTGCAACCTACTCTTGGTGCTAGATGAACGAACGTCTCTAAACATGCTCAGTTTTGAGAGATAATTGTGTGTGAAAGCCGTCCTTCACCTAGCTTGTTGTGAAAACAAAGTTTCTTTTCAGTTGCAAACTCAAATCCATACTTATATCTTTGGGGAGGTACGAGCTCCAACTCTGCTTTACAGTGAAAATTGCAGGAAATTCAAACTGGCACTAGGAAACATACAGAGAAACAATTGTAAATGTTTCTCCTTCAACCCATTCCATTTGTGCTAGATGAACGAACGTCTCTACAAATGCTCAGTTCTGAGAGATAACTGTGTGTGAAAGCCGTCCTTCAACTAGGTTGTTGGGACACAGAGTTTCTTCTCAGTTGCAAAACCCAAACCATACTTATATATGGTGAGGTACGAGCTCCAACTCTGCTTTACAGTGAAAACTGCAGGAACTTCAAACCGGCACTAGGAAACAGTCTGAGAATCCAGATTAAATTTCTCCTGCAAACCGTTTCCTGTGTGCTAGATGAAAGAACGTCTCTCCACATGCTCAGTTCTGAGAGATAAGTGTGTGTGAAGCCGTACTTCACGTAGCTTGTTGGGAACACAATTATTCTTTTCAGTTGCAAACTCCAGTCCATACATATATACGGTGAGGTACTAAATCCAACTCGGTTTTACAGTGAAACCTGCTGGAACTTCAAACCGGCACTAGGAAAAAAACTGAGAAACCAGAGTAAAAGTTTCTCCTGCAACCCATTCTCTATGTGCTAGATGAACGAAAGTCTCTCCACATGCGCGGTTCTGAAATATAAGTGTGTGTGAAAGCCGTCCTTCACCTAGCTTCTTGGGAACACAAAGTTTCTTTTCAGTTGCAAACTCAAATCCATACTTATAGATTAGGGGAGGTACGAGCTCCAACTCTGTTTTACAGTGAAAACTGCAGGAAATTCAAACCGGCACTAGGAAACAGACTGAGAAACCAGAGTAAAAGTTTCTCCTGCAACCCGTTCCCTTGTTGCTAGGTGAACGAACGTCTCTCCACATGCTCAGTTCTGAGAGATAATTGTGAGTGAAAGCCGTCCTTCAGCTAGCTTGTTGGGATCACAAAGTTTATTTCAGTTGCATACTCCAAACCATACATATATATGGGGAGGTACTAGCTCCAACTCGGTTTTAAATTGAAAACTGCTGGAACTTCAAACCGGCACTAGGAAACAGACTGAGAAAACAGAGTAAAAGTTTCTTCTGCAACCCGTTCCCTTGTTGCTAGGTGAACGAACGTCTGTCCACATGCTCAGTTCTGACAGATAAGCGTGTGTGAAAGCCGTCCTTCACCTAGCTTTTTGGGATCACAAAGTTTATTTTCAGGTGCATACTCCAATCCATACATATATATTTGGGGAGGTACGAGCTCCAACACGGTTTTACAGTGAAAATTGCAGGAAATTTAAACCGGCACTAGGAAACAAACTGAGAAACCAGAGTAGAACTTTCTGCAGCAACCCGTTCCCTATGTGCTAGATGAACGAACGTCTCTCCACATACTCAGCTCTGAGAGATAAGTGTGTGTGAAAGCCGCCCTTCACCTCTCTTGTTGGGAACACAAAGTTTCTTTACAGTTGCAAACTCCAATCCATACATATATATGGGGAGGTACTAGCTCCAACTCGGTTTTACAGTGAAATCTGCAGGAACTTCAAACCGGCACTAGGAAACAGTCAGAGAATCCATATTAAATTTCTCCTGCAAACCGTTTCCTGTGTGCTAGATGAAAGAACGTCTCTCCACATGCTCAGTTCTGAGAGATAATTGTGTGTGAAGCCGTACTTCACCTAGCTTGTTGGGAACACAAAGTTTCTTTTAAGTAGCAAACTACACTCCATAAATTTATATGGGGAGGTACTAGCTCCAACTCGATTTTACACTGAAAACTGAAGGAACTTCAAACCGGCACTAGGAAACAGACTGAGAAACCAGAGGAAAAGTTTCTCCTGCAACATGCTCCATTTGTGCTAGGTGAACGAACGTCTCTCCACATGCTCAGTTCTTAGAGATAATTGGGTTTGAAAGCCGTCCTTCACGTAGCTTGTTGGGAACACAATTATTCTTTTCAGTTGCAAACTCCACTCCATACATATATACGGTGAGGTACTAAATCAAACTCGGTTTTACAGTGAAACATGATGGAACTTCAAACCGGCACTAGGAAAAAAACTGAGAAACCAGAGTAAAAGTTTCTCCTGCAACCCATTCTCTATGTGCTAGATGAACGAAAGTCTCTCCACATGCGCGGTTCTGAAAGATAAGTGTGTGTGAAAGCCGCCCTTCACCTAGCTTCTTGGGAACACAAAGTTTCTTTTCAGTTGCAAACTCAAATCCATACTTATATATTAGGGGAGGTACGAGCTCCAACTCTGTTTTACAGTGAAAATTGCAGGAAATTCAAACTAGCACTAGGAAACAGACAGAGAACCAATACTAAATATTTCTCCTGCAACCCGTTCCATTTGTGCTAGATGAACGAACGTCACTCCAAAGGCTCAGTTCTGAGAGATAACTGTGTGTGAAAGCCGTCCTTCAACTAGGTTGTTGGGACACAGAGTTCCTTTTCAGTTGCAAACTCCAAACCATACTTCTATATTAGGGGAGGTAAGAGCTCCAACTCGGTTTAACAGTGAAAACTGCAGGAACTTCAAACCTGCACAAGGAAACAGACTGAGAAACCAGAGTAAAAGTTTCTCCTGCACACCGTTTCCTTGGTGCTAGATGAACGAACGTCTCTCCACATGCTCAGTTCTGAGAGATATGTGTGTGTGTAAGCCGTCCTTCACCTAGCTTGTTGGGAACACAAAGTTTCTTTTCAGTTGCCAACTCCACTCCTACAATATATATGGGGAGGTACTATCTCCAACACGGTTTTATAGTGAAAACTGCAGGAACTTCAAACCGGCACTAGGAAACAGACTGAGAAAACAGAGTAAAAGTTTCTCCTGCAACCCTTTCCCTTGTTGCTAGGTGAACGAACGTCTCTCCACATGCTCAGTTCTGAGAGATAAGTGTGTGTGAAGCCGTACTTCACGTAGCTTGTTGGGAACACAATTATTCTTTTCAGTTGCAAACTCCAGTCCATACATATATACGGTGAGGTACTAAATCCAACTCGGTTTTACAGTGAAACCTGCTGGAACTTCAAACCGGCACTAGGAAAAAAACTGAGAAACCAGAGTAAAAGTTTCTCCTGCAACCCATTCTCTATGTGCTAGATGAACGAAAGTCTCTCCACATGCGCGGTTCTGAAATATAAGTGTGTGTGAAAGCCGTCCTTCACCTAGCTTCTTGGGAACACAAAGTTTCTTTTCAGTTGCAAACTCAAATCCATACTTATAGATTAGGGGAGGTACGAGCTCCAACTCTGTTTTACAGTGAAAACTGCAGGAAATTCAAACCGGCACTAGGAAACAGACTGAGAAACCAGAGTAAAAGTTTCTCCTGCAACCCGTTCCCTTGTTGCTAGGTGAACGAACGTCTCTCCACATGCTCAGTTCTGAGAGATAATTGTGAGTGAAAGCCGTCCTTCAGCTAGCTTGTTGGGATCACAAAGTTTATTTCAGTTGCATACTCCAAACCATACATATATATGGGGAGGTACTAGCTCCAACTCGGTTTTAAATTGAAAACTGCTGGAACTTCAAACCGGCACTAGGAAACAGACTGAGAAAACAGAGTAAAAGTTTCTTCTGCAACCCGTTCCCTTGTTGCTAGGTGAACGAACGTCTGTCCACATGCTCAGTTCTGACAGATAAGCGTGTGTGAAAGCCGTCCTTCACCTAGCTTTTTGGGATCACAAAGTTTATTTTCAGGTGCATACTCCAATCCATACATATATATTTGGGGAGGTACGAGCTCCAACACGGTTTTACAGTGAAAATTGCAGGAAATTTAAACCGGCACTAGGAAACAAACTGAGAAACCAGAGTAGAACTTTCTGCAGCAACCCGTTCCCTATGTGCTAGATGAACGAACGTCTCTCCACATACTCAGCTCTGAGAGATAAGTGTGTGTGAAAGCCGCCCTTCACCTCTCTTGTTGGGAACACAAAGTTTCTTTACAGTTGCAAACTCCAATCCATACATATATATGGGGAGGTACTAGCTCCAACTCGGTTTTACAGTGAAATCTGCAGGAACTTCAAACCGGCACTAGGAAACAGTCAGAGAATCCATATTAAATTTCTCCTGCAAACCGTTTCCTGTGTGCTAGATGAAAGAACGTCTCTCCACATGCTCAGTTCTGAGAGATAATTGTGTGTGAAGCCGTACTTCACCTAGCTTGTTGGGAACACAAAGTTTCTTTTAAGTAGCAAACTACACTCCATAAATTTATATGGGGAGGTACTAGCTCCAACTCGATTTTACACTGAAAACTGAAGGAACTTCAAACCGGCACTAGGAAACAGACTGAGAAACCAGAGGAAAAGTTTCTCCTGCAACATGCTCCATTTGTGCTAGGTGAACGAACGTCTCTCCACATGCTCAGTTCTTAGAGATAATTGGGTTTGAAAGCCGTCCTTCACGTAGCTTGTTGGGAACACAATTATTCTTTTCAGTTGCAAACTCCACTCCATACATATATACGGTGAGGTACTAAATCAAACTCGGTTTTACAGTGAAACATGATGGAACTTCAAACCGGCACTAGGAAAAAAACTGAGAAACCAGAGTAAAAGTTTCTCCTGCAACCCATTCTCTATGTGCTAGATGAACGAAAGTCTCTCCACATGCGCGGTTCTGAAAGATAAGTGTGTGTGAAAGCCGCCCTTCACCTAGCTTCTTGGGAACACAAAGTTTCTTTTCAGTTGCAAACTCAAATCCATACTTATATATTAGGGGAGGTACGAGCTCCAACTCTGTTTTACAGTGAAAATTGCAGGAAATTCAAACTAGCACTAGGAAACAGACAGAGAACCAATACTAAATATTTCTCCTGCAACCCGTTCCATTTGTGCTAGATGAACGAACGTCACTCCAAAGGCTCAGTTCTGAGAGATAACTGTGTGTGAAAGCCGTCCTTCAACTAGGTTGTTGGGACACAGAGTTCCTTTTCAGTTGCAAACTCCAAACCATACTTCTATATTAGGGGAGGTAAGAGCTCCAACTCGGTTTAACAGTGAAAACTGCAGGAACTTCAAACCTGCACAAGGAAACAGACTGAGAAACCAGAGTAAAAGTTTCTCCTGCACACCGTTTCCTTGGTGCTAGATGAACGAACGTCTCTCCACATGCTCAGTTCTGAGAGATATGTGTGTGTGTAAGCCGTCCTTCACCTAGCTTGTTGGGAACACAAAGTTTCTTTTCAGTTGCCAACTCCACTCCTACAATATATATGGGGAGGTACTATCTCCAACACGGTTTTATAGTGAAAACTGCAGGAACTTCAAACCGGCACTAGGAAACAGACTGAGAAAACAGAGTAAAAGTTTCTCCTGCAACCCTTTCCCTTGTTGCTAGGTGAACGAACGTCTCTCCACATGCTCAGTTCTGAGAGATAAGTGTGTGTCAAGCCGTACTTCACGTAGCTTGTTGGGAACACAATTATTCTTTTCAGTTGCAAACTCCACTCCATACATATATACGGTGAGGTACTAAATCCAACTCGGTTTTACAGTGAAACCTGCTGGAACTTCAAACCGGCACTAGGAAAAAAACTGAGAAACCAGAGTAAAAGTTTCTCCTGCAACCCATTCTCTATGTGCTAGATGAACGAAAGTCTCTCCACATGCGCGGTTCTGAAAGATAAGTGTGTGTGAAAGCCGTCCTTCACCTAGCTTCTTGGGAACACAAAGTTTCTTTTCAGTTGCAAACTCAAATCCATACTTATAGATTAGGGGAGGTACGAGCTCCAACTCTGTTTTACAGTGAAAACTGCAGGAACTTCAAACCGGCACTAGGAAACAGACTGAGAAACCAGAGTAAAAGTTTCTCCTGCAACCCGTTCCCTTGTTGCTAGGTGAACGAACGTCTCTCCACATGCTCAGTTCTGAGAGATAATTGTGAGTGAAAGCCGTCCTTCAGCTAGCTTGTTGGGATCACAAAGTTTATTTCAGTTGCATACTCCAAACCATACATATATATGGGGAGGAACTAGCTCCAACTCGGTTTTAAATTGAAAACTGCTGGAACTTCAAACCGGCACTAGGAAACAGACTGACAAACCACAGTAAAATTTTCCCCTGCCATCCGTTCCATTTGTGCTAGATGAACGAACGTCTCTCCTCATGCTCAGTTCTGAGAGAAAAGTGTGTGTCAAAGCCGTCCTTCACCTAGCTTGTTGGGAAAACAAAGTTTCTTTTCAGTTGCAAACTCCACTCCTAACATATATATGGTGAAGTACTAGCTCCAACTCGGTTTTACAGTGAAAACTGCAGGAACTACAAACCAGCACTAGGAATCAGACTGAGAAACCAGAGTAAAAGTTTCTCCTGCAACCCGTTCCCTTGTTGCTAGGTGAACGAAAGTCTGTCCACATGCTCAGGTCTGACAGATAAGCGTGTGTGAAAGCCGTCCTTCACCTAGATTTTTGGGATCACAAAGTTTATTTTCAGGTGCATACTCCAATCCATACATATATATTTGGGGAGGTACGAGCTCCAACACGGTTTTACAGTGAAAATTGCAGGAAATTTAAACCGGCACTAGGAAACAAACTGAGAAACCAGAGTAGAACTTTCTCCAGCAACCCGTTCCCTATGTGCTAGATGAACGAACGTCTCTCCACATACTCAGCTCTGAGAGATAAGTGTGTGTGAAAGCCGCCCTTCACCTATCTTGTTGGGAAAACAAAGTTTCTTTACAGTTGCAAACTCCAATCCATACATATATATGGGGAGTTACTAGCTCCAACTCGGTTTTACAGTGAAATCTGCAGGAACTTCAAACCGGCACTAGGAAACAGTCTGAGAATCCATATTAAATTTCTCCTACAAACCGTTTCCTGTGTGCTAGATGAACGAACGTCGCTCCACATGCTCAGTTCTGAGAGATAAGTGTGTGTGAAAGCCGTCCTTCACCTAGCTTGACGGGAACACAGAGTTTCTTTTAAGAGGCAACCTCCTACTCCATACATATACATATTGGGAGGTATTAGCTCCAACTCGGGCTTACAGTGAAATCTGCAGGAAATTCAATCCGGCACTCATAAACAGACTGAGAAATCAGAGAAAAAGTTTATTCTGCAACCAGTTCCATTGGTGTCAGATGAACCAACGTCTCTCCACATGCTCAGTTCTCAGAAAAAATTGTGTGTGAAAGCCGTCCTTCACCTAGCTTGTTGGGAACACAAAGTTTCTTTTCAGTATCAAACCCCACTCCATACATATATATGGGGAGGTACTAGCTCCAAATCGGATTTACAGTGAAAAATGCAGGAACTTCAAACAGGCACTAGGAAACAGAATGATAAACCAGAGTAAATGTTTCCCTTGACACTCGTTCTCTTGGTTCTAGATGAACGAAAATCTCTCCACATGCTCAGTTCTGAGAGATAAGTGTGTGTGAAAGCCGTACTTCACCTAGCTTGTTGGGAATACAAAGTTCCTTTTCAGCTGCAAACTCCACTCCATACATATATATGGGGAGGTACTAGCTCCACCTCGGTTTTACAGTGAAAACTGCAGGAACATCAAACCGGCAATAGGAAACAGTCTTAGGAACCAGAGTAAAAGTTTCCCCTGTAACCTCTTCCCTTTGTGTTAGATGAACGAACGTCTATCCACATGCTCAGTTCTGAGAGATAAATGTGTGTGAAAGCCGTTTTTCACCTACCTTGTTGGGAACACAAAGCTTCTTTTCAGTAGAAAACTCAACTCCATATATTTATATGGGGAGGCACTAGCTCCAAATCGGTTTTACAGTGAAAACTGCTGGAACTTCATAAGGCACTAGGAAACAGACTGAGTAACCAGAGTAAAAGTTTCTCCTGCCACCCGTTTCTTTGTGCTAGATGAACGAAAGTCTCTCCGCATGCTCAATTCTGAGAGGTAAGAATGTGTGAAAGCCGTTCTTCAACTAGGTTGTTGGGAACAAAAACATTCTTTTCAGTTGCAAACTCAAATCCATACATATATATTTGGGGAGGTAAGTGCTCCAACTCAGTTTTACAGTGAAAACTGCAGGAATTCAAACCGGCGTTAGGAAACACACTGAGAAACCAGAGTAAAAGTATCTTCTGCAACCCGTTCCCTTGGTGCCAGATGAACGAACGTCTCTCCACATGCTCAGTTCTGAGAAATAAGTGTGTGTGAAAGCCGTCCTTCACCTAGCTTGTTGGTAAAACAAAATTTCTTTTCAGTTGCATACTCCAATCCATACATATATATAGTGAGGATCTATTTCCAACTCGGTTTTACAGTGAAAACTGCAGGAACTTCAAACTGGCACTAAGAAACAGACTGAGAACCAGAATTAAAGTTTCCCCTGCCACCCGTTCCTTTTGTGATAGATGAACGAACGTCTCCCACATGCTCATTTCTGAGAGATAACTGTGTGTGAAAGCCTTCCTTCATCTAGCTTGTTGGAAACACAGAGATTCTTTTAAGTTGCAATCTCCCATCCACACATATATATGTGGAGGTACAAGCTCCAACTCGGTTTTACAGTGAAAACTGCAGGAACATCAAAACGGCACTAAGAAACAGTCTGAGAAAACAGATTAAATGTTTCTCCTGCAAACCGTTACCATTGTGCTAGATAAACGAACGTCTCTCCACATGCTCAGTTCTGAGAGATCAGTGTGCGTGAAAGCCGTCCTTCGAATAGCTTGTTGGGAACACAAAGATTCTTTTCAGTTGCAAACACCACTCCATACATATATATGGGTACATACTAGCACCAACTCGGTTTTACAGTGAAAACTGCAGGAACTTCAAACCAGCACTAGGAAACAGACTGAGAAACCAGAGTAAAAGTTTCCCCTGCCAACCGTTCCCATTTTGGTAGATGAACGAAAGTCCCTCCACATGCTCAGTTCTGAGAGATAAGTGTGTGTGAAAGCCGTCCTTCACCTAGATTGTTGTGAACACAAACATTCTTTTCAGTAGCAAATTCCAATCCTTTCATATATATGGGGAGGTACTAGCTCCAACTCGGTTTTACTATGAAAACTGCAGTAACTTCAAACCGGCACTAAGAAACAGACTGAGAAACCAAAGTAAAAGTTTCTCCTACATCCCGTTCCTTTTGTGCTATTTGAATGAGCGTCTCACCACATGCTCAGTTCTGAGAAATTAGTGTCTGTGAAAGCCTACCTTCACCTAGCTTGATGGGAACACAGAGATTCTTTTAAGTTGCAAACCCCACTCCATACATATATCTGGGGAAGTATTAGTTCCACCTCGTTTTTACAGTGAAAACTGCAGGAACTTCAAACAGGCACGAAGAAACAGCCTGAGAAACCAGAGGAAAAATTCCTCCTGCAACCCGTTCCCTTGGTGCTAGATGAACGAAAGTCTCTCCACATGCTCAGTTCTGAGAGATAAGTGTGTGTGAAAGCAGTGTTACAACTAGCTTGCTGGGAACACAGAGATTCCTTTCAGTTGCAATCTCCACTCCATACATATATATGGGTAGGTACTAGCTCCAACACGGTTTTACAGTCAAAACTGCAGGAACTTCAAACAGGCACTAGGAAACAGACTGAGATACCAGAGTAAAAGTTTCTCCTGCAAACCATTCCCTTGGTGCTAGATGAAAGAACGTCTCTCCACATGCGCAGATCTGAGAGATAAGTGTGTCTGGAAGCCGTCCTTCACCTAGCTTGTTGGGAACACAAAGTTTCTTTTCAGTTACAAACTCCAATCCCTACTTATATATGGCGAGTTACTAGCTCCAACTCGATTTTACAGCGAAATTGCAGGAAATTCAAACTGGCACTAGGAAACAAAATGAGAAACCAGAGTATAAGTTTACCCTGCAAACCGTTCCCTTTGTGCTAGATGAACGAACGTCTCTCCACATGCTCAGTTCTGAGAGATAAGTGTGTGTGAAAGCCGTGCTTCAAATAGCTTGTTGGGAACACAAAGTTTCTTTTCAGATTCAAACACCAACCCATACATATATATCGGGAGGTTATAGCTCCAACTCGGTTTTACTGTGAAAACTGCAGGAACTTCAAAACGGCACTAGGAAACAGACAGAGAAACCAGAGTAAATGTTTCTCCTGCAAACCGTTCCATTTGTGCTAGATGAAAGTACGTCTCTCCACATGCTCAAATCTGAGAGATAAGTGTGTTTTAAAGCCATCCTTTACCTAGCTTGTTGGGAACACAAAATTTCTTTTCAGTTGCAAAATCCACTCCATATATATATATTGGGATGTACTAGCTCAACTGGGTTTTACAGTAAAAACTGCAGGAACTTCAATCCGGCACTATGAAACAGACACAGAAAACAGAGTAAAGATTTCTCTACAACCTGTTCCCTTTGTGCTAGATGAACGAAATACTCTCCACATGCTAAATTCTGAAGAGAATAGTGTGTGTGAAAGCTGTCCTTTACATTGCTTGTTCAGAACTCAAATTTTCTTTTCAGATGCAAACTCCACTCCATACCTATATATGGGGAGGTACTTGATCTAACTCGGTTTTACAGTGAAATCTGCAGGAACTACAATCCGGCACTAGGAAAAATACTCAGAATCCAGAGTAATAGTTTCTCCTGCAAACCTTTCCTTTTGTGCTAGATGAACGAACGTCTCTCCACATGCTCAGATCAGATAGATAATGATTGTGAAAGCCGTCCTTCAATAAGCTTGTTGGGAACACAAAGTTTCTTTTCAGTTGCAAACTCCACTCCATACATATATATGGGGAGGTACTAGCTCCAACTCAGTTTTACAGTGAAAAATGCAGGGACTTCAAACCGGCACTAGGAAACAGACTGAGAAACCAGTGTAAAAGTTTCTCCTGCAACCCTTTCCCTTGGTGCTAGGTGAACGAACGTCTCTCCACATGCTCAGTTCTGAGATAAGTGTATGTGAAAGCCGTCCTTCACCTAGCTTGTTTGGAACACAATGTTTCTTTTCAGTTGCAAACACATTTCCATGCATATATATTTGGGGAGGTACGAGCTCCAACTCGGTTTTACAGTGAAAATTGCAGGAACTTCAAACCGGCACTAGGAAACAAACTGAGAAAACAGATTAAAGTTTCTCTTTCAACCCTTTCCCTTGGTGCTAAATGAACGAACGTCTCTCCAAATGCTCAGTTCTGAGAGATAAGTGTGTGTGAAATTTTTCCTTCAAATATCTTGTTGGGAAAACAAAGTTACTATTCAGTTGCAAACTCCAATCCATATATATATATATGGGGAGGTACTAGCTCCAACTCGGTTTTACAGTGAAAACTGCTGGAATTTAAAACCGGCACTAGGAAACAAACTGAGAGACCAGAGAATTTGTTTCTCCTGCAAACCATTCCCTTGGTATTAGGTGAACGAACGTCCCTCTACATAATCAGTTCTGAGAGATAAGTGAGTGTGAAAGCCGTCCTTCAGCTAGTTTGATGAGAACAGAGTTTGTTTTAATTGCAAACTCCACTCCATACATATATATGGGGAGGTACAAGCTCCACATCTGTTTTAAATTGCAAACTGCAGGAACTTCAAACCGGCACTAGGAAACAGACTGAGAAACCAGAGTAAATGATTCCCCTGCAACCCGTTCCCTTTGTGCTAGATGAACGAACGTCTCTCCACATGCTCACTTCTGAGAGATAGGTGTGTGTGGAAGCCGTGCTTCACCTACCTTGATGAGAACACAGAGATTCTAATAAGTTGCAAACTCCACTCCATACATATATATGGGGAAGTACAAGCTCCAACTCGGTTTTACAGTGAAAACTACAGGAATTTCAAACCGGCACTAGGAAACAGACTTAGAACCCAGAGTAAAAGTTTTTCCTGCAACCAGTTCTCTTGGTGCTAAATGAACGAACGTCTATCCACATGCTTAGTTATGAGAGATAAGTGTGTGTGAAAGCTGTCCTTCACCTTGATTGATGGGAACACAGAGTTTCTTTTAAGTTGGAAACTACACTCCATACATATATATGGATAGGTACTACCTCCAAATCTATTTTACAGTGAAAACTGCGGGAACATCAAACCGGCACTAGGAAACAGACTGAGAAACCAGAGTAAACGTTTCTCCTGCCACCCGTTACCTTGGTGCAAGATGAACGAAATTCTCTCCACATGCTCAGGTCTGAGAGATAATTGTGTGTGAAAGCCGTCCTTATACTAGCTTGTTGGGAACACAAAGTTTCTTTTGAGTTGCAAATTCCACTCCATACATATACATGGGTAGGTAATAGCACCAACTCTGTTTTACAGTGAAAGCTGCAGGAGCTTCAAAACGGCAATAGGAAACAGACTGAGAAACCAGAGTAAAAGTTTCTCCTGCAACCCGTTCCTTTGGTGCCACATGAACGAACGTCTCTCCACATGCTCAGTTCTGAGAGATAAGTGTGTGTGAAAGCCGTCATTCACCTAGCTTGTTGGGAATACAAAGTTTCTTTTCAGTTAATCTCCACTCCATACATATATATGGTGAGGTACTAGCTCCAAATCTGTGTTACAGTGAAAACTGCAGGACCTTCAAACTTTCACTAGGAAACAGACAGAGAACCAGATTAAAAGTTTCCCCTGCTACCCGTTCCCTTGGTGCCACTGAACGAACGTCTCTCCACATGCTCAGTTCTGAGAGATAAGTGTGTGTGAAAGCCGTCCTTCAAACATCTTGTTGGGAACACAAAGTTTCTTTTCATTTGTAAACTCCAATCCATACATATATATATGGGGACGAAGGAGATCCAACTCGGTTTTACAGTGAAAATTGCAGGAACTTCACACCGGCACTACGAAACAGACTGAGAAACCAGAGTAAAAGTTTCTCTTTAAACCCGTTCCTTTTGTGCTAGATGAACGAACGTCCCTCCACATGCTCAGTTCTGAGTGATAAGTTTGTGTAAAAGCCTTCCTTCACCTAGCTTGATGGGAACACATTTTATTTTAAGTTGCAAACTCCACTCCATATATATATATATATGGGGAAGTATTAGCTCCAAATCGGTTTTACAGTGAAAATTGCAGGCACTTCATACCAGCACTAAGAAACAGACTGAGAATCCAGAGTAAAAGTTTCTCCTGCAACCTGTTCCCTTGGTGCTAGATGAACGAACGTCTCTCCACATGCTCAGTTCTGAGAGATAAGTGTGTGTGAAATTTTTCCTTCAAATATCTTGTTGGGAAAACAAAGTTACTATTCAGTTGCAAACTCCAATCCATATATATATATATGGGGAGGTACTAGCTCCAACTCGGTTTTACAGTGAAAACTGCTGGAATTTAAAACCGGCACTAGGAAACAAACTGAGAGACCAGAGAATTTGTTTCTCCTGCAAACCATTCCCTTGGTATTAGGTGAACGAACGTCCCTCTACATAATCAGTTCTGAGAGATAAGTGAGTGTGAAAGCCGTCCTTCAGCTAGTTTGATGAGAACAGAGTTTGTTTTAATTGCAAACTCCACTCCATACATATATATGGGGAGGTACAAGCTCCACATCTGTTTTAAATTGCAAACTGCAGGAACTTCAAACCGGCACTAGGAAACAGACTGAGAAACCAGAGTAAATGATTCCCCTGCAACCCGTTCCCTTTGTGCTAGATGAACGAACGTCTCTCCACATGCTCACTTCTGAGAGATAGGTGTGTGTGGAAGCCGTGCTTCACCTACCTTGATGAGAACACAGAGATTCTAATAAGTTGCAAACTCCACTCCATACATATATATGGGGAAGTACAAGCTCCAACTCGGTTTTACAGTGAAAACTACAGGAATTTCAAACCGGCACTAGGAAACAGACTTAGAACCCAGAGTAAAAGTTTTTCCTGCAACCAGTTCTCTTGGTGCTAAATGAACGAACGTCTATCCACATGCTTAGTTATGAGAGATAAGTGTGTGTGAAAGCTGTCCTTCACCTTGATTGATGGGAACACAGAGTTTCTTTTAAGTTGGAAACTACACTCCATACATATATATGGATAGGTACTACCTCCAAATCTATTTTACAGTGAAAACTGCGGGAACATCAAACCGGCACTAGGAAACAGACTGAGAAACCAGAGTAAACGTTTCTCCTGCCACCCGTTACCTTGGTGCAAGATGAACGAAATTCTCTCCACATGCTCAGGTCTGAGAGATAATTGTGTGTGAAAGCCGTCCTTATACTAGCTTGTTGGGAACACAAAGTTTCTTTTGAGTTGCAAATTCCACTCCATACATATACATGGGTAGGTAATAGCACCAACTCTGTTTTACAGTGAAAGCTGCAGGAGCTTCAAAACGGCAATAGGAAACAGACTGAGAAACCAGAGTAAAAGTTTCTCCTGCAACCCGTTCCTTTGGTGCCACATGAACGAACGTCTCTCCACATGCTCAGTTCTGAGAGATAAGTGTGTGTGAAAGCCGTCATTCACCTAGCTTGTTGGGAATACAAAGTTTCTTTTCAGTTAATCTCCACTCCATACATATATATGGTGAGGTACTAGCTCCAAATCTGTGTTACAGTGAAAACTGCAGGACCTTCAAACTTTCACTAGGAAACAGACAGAGAACCAGATTAAAAGTTTCCCCTGCTACCCGTTCCCTTGGTGCCACTGAACGAACGTCTCTCCACATGCTCAGTTCTGAGAGATAAGTGTGTGTGAAAGCCGTCCTTCAAACATCTTGTTGGGAACACAAAGTTTCTTTTCATTTGTAAACTCCAATCCATACATATATATATGGGGACGAAGGAGATCCAACTCGGTTTTACAGTGAAAATTGCAGGAACTTCACACCGGCACTACGAAACAGACTGAGAAACCAGAGTAAAAGTTTCTCTTTAAACCCGTTCCTTTTGTGCTAGATGAACGAACGTCCCTCCACATGCTCAGTTCTGAGTGATAAGTTTGTGTAAAAGCCTTCCTTCACCTAGCTTGATGGGAACACATTTTATTTTAAGTTGCAAACTCCACTCCATATATATATATATATGGGGAAGTATTAGCTCCAAATCGGTTTTACAGTGAAAATTGCAGGCACTTCATACCAGCACTAAGAAACAGACTGAGAATCCAGAGTAAAAGTTTCTCCTGCAACCTGTTCCCTTGGTGCTAGATGAACGAACGTCTCTCCACATGCTCAGTTCTGAGAGATAAGTGTGTGTGAAAGCCGACCTTTATCTAGCTTGTTGGGAACACAGAGTTTCCTTTCAGTTGCAATCTCCACTCCATACATATATATGGGGAGATACTAGCTCCAAAACTGTTTTACAGTGAAAACTGCAGGAACTTCCAACTGGCACTAGAAAACAGACTGAGAATCTAGAGAAATGTTTCTAATGTCACCCGTGCGCTTTGTGGTAGATGAACGAACGTCTCTTCACATGTTCAGTTCTGAGAGATAAGTGTGTGTGAAAGCCGTCCCTCACGTAGCTGTTGGGAACACAAAGTTTCTTTTGAGTTGCAAACTCCACTCCATACATATATATGGGGAGGTACTAAATCCAACTCGGTTTTACAGTGAAAACTGCAGGAACTTCAAAACGGCCCTAGGAAACAGACACAGAAACCAGAGTAAAAGTTACTCCTGCAACCCGTTCCCTTGGTGCCAGATGTACGAACGTCTCTCCACATGCTCACTTCTGAGAAATAAGTGTGTGTGAAAGCCGTCCTTCACCTAGCTTGTTGGGAACACAAAGTTTCTTTTCAGTTGCTTACTCCACTCCATACATATATATAGGGAGGATCTAGTTCCAACTCGGTTTTACAGTGAAAACTGCAGGAAATTCAAACCGGCACTAAGAAACAGACTGAGAACCAGAATTAAAGTTTCCCCTGCCACCCGTTCCTTTTGTGCTAGATGAACGAACGTCTCCCACATGCTCATTTCTGAGAGATAACTTTGTGTGAAAGCCTTCCTTCACCTAGCTTGTTGGAAACACAGAGATTCTTTTAAGTTGCAATCTCCCATCCACACATATATATGTGGAGGTACTAGCTCCAAATCGGTTTTACAGTGAAAACTGCAGAAACATCAAAACGGCACTAAGAAACCGTCTGAGAAAACAGATTAAATGTTTCTCCTTCAAACCGTTACCATTGTGCTAGATAAACGAACGTCTCTCCACATGCTCAGTTCTGAGAGATCACTGTGTGTGAAAGCCGTCCTTCGAATAGCTTGTTGGGAACACAAAGATTCTTTTCAGTTGCAAAAACCACTCCATACATATATATGGGTACATACTAGCACCAACTCGGTTTTGCAGTGAAAACTGCAGGAACTTCAAACCAGCACTAGGAAACAGACTGAGAAACCAGAGTAAAAGTTTCCCCTGCCAACCGTTCCCATTTTGGTAGATGAACGAAAGTCCCTCCACATGCTCAGTTCTGAGAGATAAGTGTGTGTGAAAGCCGTCCTTCACCTAGATTGTTGTGAACACAAACATTCTTTTCAGTAGCAAATTCCAATCCTTTCATATATATGGGGAGGTACTAGCTCCAACTCGGTTTTACTATGAAAACTGCAGTAACTTCAAACCGTCACTAAGAAACAGACTGAGAAACCAGAGTAAAAGTTTCTTCTACATCCCGTTCCTTTTGTGCTATTTGAATGAGCGTCTCACCACATGCTCAGTTCTGAGAGATTAGTGTCTGTGAAAGCCTTCCTTCACCTAGCTTGATGGGAACACAGAGATTCTTTTAAGTTGCAAACCCCATTCCATACATATATCTGGGGAGGTATTAGTTCCACCTCGTTTTTACAGTGAAAACTGCAGGAACTTCAAACAGGCACGAAGAAACAGCCTGAGAAACCAGAGTAAAAGTTCCTCCTGCAACCCGTTCCCTTTGTGCTAGATGAACGAACGTCTCTCCACATGCTCAGTTCTGAGAGATAAGTGTGTGTGAAATCCGTGCTTCAACTAGCTTGTTGGGAACACAAAGTTTCTTTTCAGATTCAAACACCAACCCATACATATATATGGGGAGGTTCTAGCTCCAACTCGGTTTTACTGTGAAAACTGCAGGAACTTCAAAACGGCACTAGGAAACAGACAGAGTAACCAGAGTAAATGTTTCTCCTGCAAACCGTTCCATTTGTGCTAGATGAAAGAACGTCTCTCCACATGCTGAAATCTGAGAGATAAGTGTGTTTTAAAGCCATCCTTTACCTAGCTTGTTGGGAACACAAAGTTTCTTTTCAGTTGCAAAATCCACTCCATATATATATATTGGGATGTACTAGCTCCAACTGGGTTTTACAGTAAAAACTGCAGGAACTTCAAACCGGCACTATGAAACAGACTCAGAAACCTGAGTATAGATTTCTCTACAACCTGTTCCCTTTGTGCTAGATGAACGAAATTCTCTCCACATGCTAAATTCTGAAGAGAATAGTGTGTGTGAAAGCTGTCCTTTACCTTGCTTGTTCGGAACTCAAATTTTCTTTTCAGTTGCAAACTCCACTCCATACCTATATATGGGGAGGTACTTGATCCAACTCGGTTTTACAGTGAAAACTGCAGGAACTACAATCCGGCACTAGGAAAAATACTCAGAATCCAGAGTAATAGTTTCTCCTGCAAACCTTTCCTTTTGTGCTAGATGAACGAACGTGTCTCCACATGCTCAGTTCTGATAGATAATGTTTGTGAAAGCCGTCCTTCAATAAGCTTGTTGGGAACAAAAATTTTCTTTGCAGTTGCAAACTCCAATCCATGTATATATATTGGGTGATACTAGCTCCAACTCGGTTTTACAGTGAAAACTGCTGGAACTACAAACCGGCACTAGAAAACAGACTGAGAAACCAGAGTAAAAGTTTATCCTGCAAACCGTTCCCTTGGTGCTAGATGAACGAACGTCTCTCCACATGCTCAGTTCTGAGAGATAATTGTGTGTGAAAGCCGTCCTTTATCTAGCTTGTTGGGAACACAGAGTTTCCTTTCAGTTGCAATCTCCACTCCATACATATATATGGGGAGATACTAGCTCCAAAACGGTTTTACAGTGAAAACTGCAGGAACTTCCAACTGGCACTAGGAAACAGACTGAGAATCTAGAGATATGTTTCTAATGCCACCCGTGCCCTTTGTGGTAGATGAACGAACGTCCCTTCACATGTTCAGTTCTGAGAGATAAGTGTGTGTGAAAGCCGTCCCTCACCTAGCTGTTGGGAACACAAAGTTTCTTTTGAGTTGCAAACTCCACTCCATACATATATATGGGGAGGTACTAAATTCAACTCGGTTTTACAGTGAAAACTGCAGGAACTTCAAACCGGCCCTAGGTAACAGACAGAGAAACCAGAGTAAAAGTTACTCCTGCAACCCGTTCCCTTGGTGCTAGATGAACGAACGTCTCTCCACATGCTCAGTTCTGAGAGATAAGTGTGTGTGAAATCCGTCCCTCACCTAGCTGTTGGGAACACAAAGTCCCTTGTCAGTTGCAAACTCCTCTCCATACATATATATGGGGATGTACAAGCTCCAAATGTGTTTTACAGTGAAATATACAGGAATTTGAAACTGGCACTAGGTAACAGACTGTGAAACCAGAGTAAAAGTTTCTCCTGCAAAGCGTTTCCTTTTTGCTAGATGAACGAAAGTCTCTCCACATGCTCAGTTCTGAGAGTTACGTGTGTGTGAAACCCGAACTTCACCTAGCTTGTTGGAAACACAAAGTTTCTTTTAAGTTTCAAACTCCAATCCCTACATATATATGGCGAGGAACTAGCGCCAACTAGGTTTTACAGTGAAAACTGCAGGAAATTCAAACCCACTCTAGGAAACAGAATGAGAAACCAGAGTAAATGTTTCTCCTGCATCCCATTCCGTTTGTGCTAGTTGAACGAACGTCTCTACACATGCTCAGTTCTGAGAGATAGGTGAGTGTGAATGCCGTCCTTCACATTTCTTGTTGGGAACACAAAGTTTGTTTTCATTTGCAAACAACACTTCATACAAATATATGGGGAGGTCCTAGCTCCACCTCGGTTTTACAGTGAAAACTGCAGGAACTTCAAACCGGCACTAGGAAACAACTGAGAAACCAGAGTCAAATTTCTCCTGCAACCCGTTTCCTTTTTGCTAGATGAAAGAACTTCTCTCCACATGCTCAGTTCTGAGATATAAGTGTGTGTTAAAGCCGTCCTTCACCTAGCTTGTTGGGAATACAAAGTTTATTTTCAGTTGCAAACTCAACTCTATACATATATATGGGGAGGTACTAGCTCCAACTCTGTTTTACAGTGAAAACTGCAGGAACTTCAAACCGGCACTAGGAAACAGACTGAGAAACCAGAGTCAAATTTCTCCTGCAAACCGTTTCCTTTGTGCTAGATGAAGAACGTCTCTCCACATGCTCAGTTCTGAGAGATAAGTGTGTGTGAATGCCGTTCTTAATCCAGCTTGTTGGGAACACAGATTCCTTTCAGTTGATATCTCCACTCCATACATATATATGGGGAAGTAATTGCTCCAACTCTGTTTTACAGGAAAACTGCAGGAACATATAACCGGCACTTGGAAACAGACTAAGAAACAAGAGTAAGGTTTCTACTGCAACCCGTTTCCTTTTGCTAGATGAACGAACGTCTCTCCACATGCTCAGTTCTGAGAGATAAGTGTGTGTGAAAGAAGTTCTTCATCTAGCTTCTTGGCAAAACAGAGTTTCTTTTAAGTTGCAATCTCCAAACCATACATATATATGGGGAGGTACAAGCTCCAACTCAGTTTTACAGTGAAACCTGCAGGAATTTCATACCCAGACTAGGAAACAGAATGAGAAACCAGAGTAAAAGTTTCTCCTGCAACCCGTTTCCTTTGTGCTAGATGAAAGAACATCTCTCCACATGCTCAGTTCTGAGAGATAAGTGTGTGTGAAAGCCGTGCTTCACCTAGCTTGTTGGGAACACAAAGATTCTTTTCAGTTGCAAACTCCACTCCATACATTTATATGGGGAGGTATTAGCTCTAACTCTGATTTACAGTGAAAACTGCAAGAACATCAAACAGGCACTAGGAAACAGACTGAGAAACCAGAGTAACCTTTCCCCTGCAACACGTTTCCTTTGTGCTAGATGAAAGAACGTCTCTCCACATGCTCAGTTCTGAGAGGTAAGTGTTTGTGAAAGCCGTGCTTCACCGAGCTTGTTGGGAAAACAAAGTTTCTTTTCAGTTGCAAACTCCACTCCATACATATATATAGGGAGGTACTAGCTCCAACACGGTTTTACAGTGAAAATTGCTGGAACTTGAAACCGGCACTATGAAACAGACTCAGAAACCAGAGTAAAGTTTTCGCTACATCCTGTTCCCTTTGGCTAGATGAACGAACGTCTCTCCACATGCTAAATTCTGAAGAGAAAATTGTGTGTGTAAGCTGTCTTTAACTTGCTTGTTCGGAACTCAAATTTCCTTTTCAGTTGCAAACTCCACTCCATACCTTTATATGGGGTGGTACTAGCTCCAACTCTGTTTTACAGTGAAAACTGCAGGAACTACAATCCGGAACTAGGAAAAATACTCAGAATCCAGAGTAATATTTTCTCCTGCAAACCTTTCATTTTGTGCTAGATGAACGAACGTCTCTCCACATGCTCAGTTCTGATAGATAGTTGTTTGTGAAAGCCGTCCTTCAATATGCTTGTTGGGAACAGAAATTTTTTTTACAGTAGCAAACTCCACTCCATATATATATATTGGGAGGTACTAGCTCCAACTCGGTTTTACACTGAAAACTGCCGGAACTAAAAACCGGCAGTAAGAAACAGACTGAGAAAGCAGAGTAAAAGTTTTTCCTGCAAACGATTTCCATTTGGCTGTGTGAACGAACGTCTCTCCACATGCTTGGTTCTGAGAGATATGTGTGTGTGAAAGCCGTCCTTCACTTAAATTGTTGGGAAAACAAATTTACTTTTCAGTTGCAATCTCCACTCCATACATATATAAGGGGAGGTACAAGCTCCAACTCGGTTTACAGTGAATAATGCAGGAAATTCAAACCGGCACTAGGAAACAGACTGAGAATCCAGAGTAAAAGTTTATCCTGCAACACGTTCCCATTGTGCTAGATGAACGAACGTCTCTCCACATGCTCAGTTCTGAGAGATAAATGTGTGTGAAATCCGTCTTTCACCTATCTTGTTGGGAACACAAAGTTTCTTTTCAGTAGCAAACTCCACTCCATATATTTATATGGGGAGGCACTAGCTCCAAATCGGTTTTACAGTGAAAACTGCTGGAACTTCATAAGGCACTAGGAAACAGACTTAGTAACCAGAGTAAAAGTTTCTCCAGCCACCCGTTTCCTTTGTGCTATATGAACGAATGTCTCTCCGCATGCTCAATTCTGAGAGGTAAGAATGTGTGAAAGCCGTTCTTCAACTAGGTTGTTGGGAACAAAAACATTCTTTTCAGTTTCAAACTCCAATCCATCATATATATTTGGGGAGGTAAGTGCTCCAGCTCACTTTTACAGTGAAAACTGCCGGAATTCAAACCGGCGTTAGGAAACACACTGAGAAACCAGAGTAAAAGTATTTTCTGCAACCCGTTCCCTTGGAGCAAGGTGAACGAAAATCTCTCCTCATGCTCAGTTCTGAGAGATAAGTGTGTGTGAAAGCCGTCCTTCACCTATCATGTTGGGAACACAAAGTTTATTTTCAGTTGCAAACTCCACTCCATACATATATATGGGGAGGAACTAGCTCCACCTCGGTTTTACAGTGAAAACTGCAGGAACTTCAAACCGGCACTAGGAAACAGACTGAGAACCAGAGAAAAGTTTCTCCTTCAATCCGTTAGCTTGATTCTAGATGAACGAAAGTCTCTCCACATGCTCAAATCTGAGAGATAATTTTGTGTGTAAGCTGACCTTCACCTAAATTGATGGGAACACAGAGTTTCTTTTAAGTTGCAAATTCCAATTCACACATATATATGGGAGGCATAATCTGCAAATCGGTTTTACATAGAAAACTGCAGGAACTTCAAACCGACACTAAGAAACAGACTGAGAAACCAGAGTAAAAGTTTCTCCTACAACCCGTTCCCTTGGTGCTAGGTGAATGAACGTCTCTCCACATGCTCAGTTCTGAGGCATATGTGACAGTGAAAGCCGTCCTTCACCTAGTTTGTTGGGAACACAAAGTTTCTTTTCAGTTGCAAATTCCACTCCATACATATATATGGGGAGGAACTAGCTCCACCTCGGTTTTACAGTGAAAAATGCAGGAACTTCAAACCGGCACTAGGAAACAGACTGAGAATCAGAGAAAAGTTTCTCCTTCAATCCGTTAGCTTGGTGCTAGATGAACGAAAGTCTCTCCACATGCTCAAATCTGAGAGATAAGTGTGTGTGAAAACGTCATTCAGCTAGCTTGTTGGGAACACAAAGTTTCTTTTCAGTTGCAAACTCCACTCCATACATATAAATGGGGAGGTACTAGCTCCAACTCAGTTTTACAGTGAAAAATGCAGGGACTTCAAACCGGCACTAGGAAACAGACTGAGAAACCAGTGTAAAAGTTTCTCCTGCAACCCTTTCCCTTGGTGCTAGGTGAACGAACGTATCTCCACATGCTCAGTTCTGAGATAAGTGTATGTGAAAGCCGTCCTTCACCTAGATGGTTTGGAACACAATGTTTCTTTTCAGTTGCAAACACATTTCCATGCATATATATTTGGGGAGGTACGAGCTCCAAGTCGGTTTTACAGTGAAAATTGCAGGAACTTCAAACCGGCACTAGGAAACAAACTGAGAAAACAGATTAAAGTTTCTCTTTCAACCCTTTCCCTTGGTGCTAAATGAACGAACGTCTCTCCAAATGCTCAGCTCTGAGAAATAAGTCTGTGTGAAAGTTTTCCTTCAAATATCTTGTTGGGAAAACAAAGTTACTATTCAGTTGCAAACTCCAATCCATATATATATATATGGGGAGGTACTAGCTCCAACTCCGTTTTACAGTGAAAACTGCTGGAATTTAAAACCGGCACTAGGAAACAAACTGAGAGACCAGAGAATTTGTTTCCCCTGCAAACCATTCCCTTGGTATTAGGTGAACGAACGTCCCTCTACATAATCAGTTCTGAGAGATAAGTGAGTGTGAAAGCCGTCCTTCAGCTAGTTTGATGAGAACAGAATTTGTTTTAATTGCAAACTCCACTCCATACATATATATGGGGAGGTACAAGCTCCACATCTGTTTTACATTGCAAACTGCAGGAACTTCAAACCGGCACTAGGAAACAGACTGAGAAACCAGAGTAAATGATCCCCCTGCAACCCGTTCCCTTTGTGCTAGATGAACGAACGTCTCTCCACATGCTCACTTCTGAGAGATAGGTGTGTGTGGAAGCCGTGCTTCACCTAGCTTGATGAGAACACAGAGTTTCTAATAAGTTGCAAACTCCACTCCATACATATATATGGGGAAGTACTAGCTCCAACTCGGTTTTACAGTGAAAACTACAGGAAATTCAAACCGGCACTAGGAAACAGATTTAGAACCCAGAGTAAAAGTTTTTCCTGCAACCAGTTCTCTTGGTGCTAAATGAACGAACGTCTCTCCACATGCTTAGTTATGAGAGATAAGTGTGTGTGAAAGCTGTCCTTCAACTTGATTGATGGGAACACAGAGTTTCTTTTAAGTTGCAAACTCCACTTCATACATATATATGGGGAGGTACTAGCTCCAACACGGTTTTACAGAGAGAACTGCAGGAACTTCAAACCGGCACTAATAAACAGACTGAGAAACCAGAGAAAAAGTTTCTCCTGCAACCAGTTCATTTTGTGCTAGATGAACGAACTTCTCTACACATGCTCAGTTCTGAGAGATATGTGTGTGTGAAAGCCATCCTTCACCTAGCTTGATGGGAACAGAGAGATTCTTTTAAGTTGGAAACTACACTCCATACATATGTATGGATAGGTACTAACTCCAACTCTGTCTTACAGTGATAACTGCGGGAACATCAAACCGGCACTAGGAAACAGACTGAGAAACTAGAGTAAACGTTTCTCCTGCCACCCGTTACCTTGGTGCAAGATGAACGAAATTCTCTCCACATGCTCAGGTCTGAGAGATATTTGTGTGTGAAAGCCGTCCTTCACCTAGCTTGTTGGGAACACAAACTTTCTTTTCAGTTGCAAACTCCACTCCATACATATACATGGGTAGGTAATAGCACCAACTCGGTTTTACAGTGAAAGCTGCAGGAACTTCAAAACGGCAATAGGAAACAGACTGAGAAACCAGAGTAAAAGTTTCTCCTGCAACCCGTTCCTTTGGTGCCACATGAACGAACGTCTATCCACATGCTCAGTTCTGAGAGATAAGTGTGTGTGAAAGCCGTCATTCACCTAGCTAGTTGGGAATACAAAGTTTCTTTTCAGTTAATCTCCACTCCATACATATATATGGTGAGGTACTAGCTCCAAATCTGTTTTACAGTGAAAACTGCAGGACCTTCAAACTTTCACTAGGAAACAGACAGAACCAGATTAAAAGTTTCCCCTGCTACCCGTTCCCTTGGTGCCACTGAACGAATGACTTTCCACATACTCAGTTCTGAGAGATAAGTGTGTGTGAAAGCCGTCCTTCAAATAGCTTGTTGGGAACACAAAGTTTCTTTTCATTTGTAAACTCCAATCCATACATATATATATGGGGACGAAGGAGATCCAACTCGGTTTTACAGTGAAAATTGCAGGAACTTAAAACCGGCACTACGAAACAGACTGAGAAACCAGAGTAAAAGTTTCTCTTTAAACCCGTTCCTTTTGTGCTAGATGAACGAACGTCCCTCCACATGCTCAGTTCTGAGAGATAAGTTTGTTTAAAAGCCTTCCTTCACCTAGCTTGATGGGAACACAGTTTATTTTAAGTTGCAAACTCCACTCCATTTATATATATATGGGGAAGTATTAGCACCAAATCCGATTTACAGTGAAAACTGCAGGCAATTCATACCGGCACTAAGAAACAGACTGAGAATCCAGAGTAAAAGTTTCTCCTGCAAACCGTTCCCTTGGTGCTAGATGAACGAACGTCTCTCCACATGCTCAGATCTGAGAGATAAGTGTGTGTGAAAGCCGACCTTTATCTAGCTTGTTGGGAACACAGAGTTTCCTTTCAGTTGCAATCTCCACTCCATACATATATATGGGGAGATACTAGCTCCAAAACTGTTTTACAGTGAAAACTGCAGGAACTTCCAACTGGCACTAGAAAACACACTGAGAATCTAGAGAAATGTTTCTAATGTCACCCGTGCCCTTTGTGGTAGATGAACGAACGTCTCTTCACATGTTCAGTTATGAGAGATTAGTGTGTGTGAAAGCCGACCCTCACCTAGCTGTTGGGAACACAAAGTTTCTTTTGAGTTGCAAACTCCACTCCATACATATATATGGGGAGGTACTAAATCCAACTCGGTTTTACAGTGAAAACTGCAGGAACTTCAAACCGGCCCTAGGAAACAGACACAGAAACCAGAGTAAAAGTTACTCCTGCAACCCGTTCCCTTGGTGCCAGATGAACGCACGTCTCTCCACATGCTCAGTTCTGAGAAATAAGTGTGTGTGAAAGCCGTCCTTCACCTAGCTTGTTGGGAACACAAAGTTTCTTTTCAGTTGCATACTCCACTCCATACATATATATAGGGAGGATCTAGTTCCAACTCGGTTTTACAGTGAAAACTGCAGGAACTTCTAACCGGCACTAAGAAACAGACTGAGAACCAGAATTAAAGTTTCCCCTGCCACCCGTTCCTTTTGTGCTCGATGAACGAACGTCTCCCACATGCTCATTTCTGAGAGATAACTGTGTGTGAAAGCCTTCCTTCACCTAGCTTGTTGGAAACACAGAGATTCTTTTAAGTTGCAATCTCCAATCCACACATATATATGTGGAGGTACTAGCTCCAACTCGGTTTTACAGTGAAAACTGCAGGAACTTCAAACCAGCACTAGGAAACAGACTGAGAAACCAGAGTAAAAGTTTCTCCTGCCAACCGTTCACATTTTGGTAGATGAACGAAAGTCCCTCCACATGCTCAGTTCTGAGAGATAAGTGTGTTTGAAAGCCGTCCTTCACCTAGATTGTTGTGAACACAAACATTCTTTTCAGTAGCAAATTCCAATCCTTTCATATATATGGGGAGGTACAAGCTCCAACTCGGTTTTACTATGAAAACTGCAGTAACATCAAACCGGCACTAAGAAACAGACTGAGAAACCAGTGTAAAAGTTTCTCCTACATCCCGTTCCTTTTGTGCTATTTGAATGAGCGTCTCACCACATGCTCAGTTCTGAGACATTAGTGTCTGTGAAAGCCTTCCTTCACCAAGCTTGATGGGAACACAGAGATTCTTTTAAGTGGCAAACTCCACTCCATATATATATCTGGGGAGGTATTAGTTCCACCTCGTTTTTACAGTGAAAACTGCAGGAAATTCAAACAGGCACGAAGAAACAGCCTGAGAAACCATAGTAAAAGTTCCTCCTGCAACCCGTTCCCTTGGTGCTAGATGAACGAAAGTCTCTCCACATGCTCAGTTCTGAGAGATAAGTGTGTGTGAAAGCAGTGTTACAACTAGCTTGTTGGGAACACAGAGATTCCTTTCAGTTGCAATCTCCACTCCATACTTATATATGGGTAGGTACTAGCTCCAACACGGTTTTACAGTTAAAACTGCAGGAACTTCAAACAGGCCCTAGGAAACAGACTGAGATACCAGAGTAAAAGTTTCTCCTGCAAAACATTCCCTTGGTGCTAGATGAAAGAACGTCTATCCACATGCGCAGATCTGAGAGATAAGTGTGTCTGGAAGCCGTCCTTCACCTAGCTTGTTGGGAACACAAAGTTTCTTTTCAGTTTCAAACTCCAATCCCTACTTATATATGGCAAGGTACTAGCTCCAACTCGATTTTACAGTGAAATTGCAGGAAATTCATACTGGCACTAGGAAACAAAATGAGAAACCAGAGTATAAGTTTCCCCTTCAAACCGTTCCCTTTGTGCTGGATGAACGAACGTCTCTCCACATGCTCAGTTCTGAGAGATAAGTGTGTGTGAAAGCCGTGCTTCAACTAGATTGTTGGGAACACAAAGTTTCTTTTCGGATTCAAACACCAACCCATACATATATATGGGGAGGTTCTAGCTCCAACTCGGTTTTACTGTGAAAACTGCAGGAACTTCAAAACGGCACTCGGAAACAGACAGAGAAACCAGAGTAAATGTTTCTCCTGCAAACCGTTCCATTTGTGCTAGATGAAAGAACGTCTCTCCACATGCTCAAATCTGAGAGATAAGTGTGTTTTAAAGCCATACTTTACCTAGCTTGTTGGGAACACAAAGTTTCTTTTCAGTTGCAAAATCCACTCCATATATATATATTGGGATGTACTAGCTCCAACTGGGTATTACAGTGAAAACTGCAGGAACTTCAAACCGGCACTATGAAACAGACTCAGAAACCAGAGTAAAGATTTCTCTACAACCAGTTCCCTTTGTGCTAGATGAACGAAATTCTCTCCACATGCTAAATTCTGAAGAGAATAGTGTGTGTGAAAGCTGTCCTTTACCTTGCTTGTTCGGAACTCAAATTTTCTTTTCAGTTGCAAACTCCACTCCATACCTATATATGGGGAGGTACTTGATCCAACTCGGTTTTACAGTGAAAACTGCAGGAACTACAATCCAGCACTAGGAAAAATACTCAGAATCCAGAGTAATAGTTTCTCCTGCAAACTTTTCCTTTTGTGCTAGATGAACGAACGTCTCTCCACATGCTCAGTTCTGATAGATAAGTGTTTGTGAAAGCCGTCCTTCAATAAGCTTGTTGGGAACACAAACTTTCTTTACTGTTGCAAACTCCACTCCATATATATATATTGGGAGATACTAGCTCCAACTCGGTTTTACAGTGAAAACTGCTGGAACTACAAACCGGCACTAGAAAACAGACTGAGAAACCAGAGTAAAACTTCTCCTTCAACCCGTTTCCTTGGTGCTAGATGAACGAACGTCCCTTCACATGTTCAGAACTGAGAGATAAGTGTGTGTGAAAGCCGCCCATCACCTAGCTGTTGGGAACACAAAGTTTCTTTTGAGTTGCAAACTCCACTCCATACATATATATGGGGAGGTACTAAATCCAACTCGGTTTTACAGTGAAAAATACAGGAACATGAAACCGGCACTAGGAAACAGACAGAGAAACCAGAGTAAAAGTTACTACTGCAACCCGTTCCCTTTGTGTTAGATGAACGAACGTCTCTCCATATGCTCAGTTCTGAGCGATAATTGTGTGTGAAAGCCGTCCTTCAACTAGCTTGTTGGGAACACAAAGTCCCTTGTCAGTTGCAAACTCCACTCCATACATATATATGGGGACGTACTAGCTCCAAATCTGTTTTACAGTGAAAAATACAGGAACTTGAAACCGGCACTAGGTAACAGACTGGGAAACCAGAGTAAAAGTTTCTCCTGCAAACCGTTTCTTTTTGCTAGATGAAAGAAAGACTCTCCACATGCTCAGTTCTGAGAGATAAGTGTGTGTTAATGCCGTCTTTCATCTAGCTTTTTGTGAACACAAAGAATCTTTTCAGTTGCAAACTCCACTTCATACATTTATATGGGGAGGTACTAGATCCAACTCAGTTTTACATTGAAAACTGCAGGAACTTCAAACCGGTCTAGGTAACAGACTGAGAAACCTGAGTAATAGTTTCTCCTGCAAAGCGTTTCCTTTTTGCTAGATGAACGAAAGTCTCTCCACATGCTCAGTTCTGAGAGTTAAGTGTGTGTGAAAGCCGAACTTCACCTAGCTTGTTGGAAACACAAAGTTTCTTTTCAGTTTCAAACTCCAATCCCTACATATATATGGCGAGGAACTAGCGCCAACTAGGTTTTACAGTGAAAACTGCAGGAAATTCAAACCCACTCTAGGAAACAGAATGAGAAACCAGAGTAAATGTTTCTCCTGCAACCCATTCCCTTTGTGCTAGTTGAACGAACGTCTCTACACATGCTCAGTTCTGAGAGATAAGTGTGTGTGAAAGACGTTCTTCATCTAGCTTCTTGGCAAAACAGAGTTTCTTTTAAGTTGCAATCTCCAAACCATACATATATATGGGGAGGTACAAGCTCCAACTCAGTTTTACAGTGAAACCTGCAGGAATTTCATACCCAGACTAGGAAACAGAATGAGAAACCAGAGTAAAAGTTTCTCCTGCAACCCGTTTCCTTTGTGCTAGATGAAAGAACGTCTCTCCACATGCTCAGTTCTGAGAGATAAGTGTGTGTGAAAGCCGTGCTTCACCTAGCTTGTTGGGAACACAAAGATTCTTTTCAGTTGCAAACTCCACTCCATACATTTATATGGGGAGGTATTAGCTCTAACTCTGATTTACAGTGAAAACTGCAAGAACATCAAACAGGCACTAGGAAACAGACTGAGAAACCAGAGTAACCTTTCCCCTGCAACACGTTTCCATTGTGCTAGATGAAAGAACGTCTCTCCACATGCTCAAATCTGAGAGGTAAGTGTTTGTGAAAGCCGTGCTTCACCGAGCTTGTTGGGAAAACAAAGTTTCTTTTCAGTTGCAAACTCCACTCCATACATATATATAGGGAGGTACTAGCTCCAACACGGTTTTACAGTGAAAATTGCTGGAACTTGAAACCGGCACTATGAAACAGACTCAGAAACCAGAGTAAAGTTTTCGCTACATCCTGTTCCCTTTGGCTAGATGAACGAACGTCTCTCCACATGCTAAATTCTGAAGAGAAAAGTGTGTGTGAAAGCTGTCTTTACCTTGCTTGTTCGGAAATCAAATTTCCTTTTCAGTTGCAAACTCCACTCCATACCTTTATATGGGGTGGTACTAGCTCCAACTCTGTTTTACAGTGAAAACTGCAGGAACTACAATCCGGAACTAGGAAAAATACTCAGAATCCAGAGTAATAGTTTCTCCTGCAAACCATTCATTTTGTGCTAGATGAACGAACGTCTCTCCACATGCTCAGTTCTGATAGATAGGTGTTTGTGAAAGCCGTCCTTCAATATGCTTGTTTGGAACACAAAGTTTCTTTTCAGTTGCAAGCTCCACTCCATATATATATATTTGGTGGTACTAGCTCCAACTGGGTTTTACAGTGAAAACTGCAGGAACTTCAAACCGGCACTAGGAAAAAGACTCAGTAACCAGAGTAAATGTTTCTTAACAACCCGTTCCATTTGTGCTATATGAACGAACGTCTCTCCACATGTTCAGTTCTGAGAGATAAGTGTGTGTGAAAGCCCTCCTTTAACTTACTTGTTCGGAACACAAATTTTCTTTTCAGTTGCAAACTCCAATCCATACATATATATGGGGAGGTACTAGCTCCAACTCGGTTTTACAGTGAAAACTGCAGGAACTTCAATCCGGCACTAGGAAACAGACTGAGAAACCAGAGCAAATGTTTATCCTGCAAACCGTTTCCTTTTTGCTAGATGAAAGAAAGAATCTAAACATGCTCAGTTCTAAGAGATATGTGTGTGTGAATGCCGTCTTTCATCTAGCTTTTTGTGAACACAAAGTATCTTTTCAGTTGTAAACTCCACTCCATACATTTATATGGGGAGGTAGTAGCTCCAACTCGGTTTTACAGTGAAAACTGCAGGAACTTCAAACCGGACTAGGAAACAGACTGAGAAACCTGAGTAAGAGTTTCCCCTGCAAAGCGTTTCTTTTTGCTAGATGAACGAAAGTCTCTCCACATGCTCAGTTCTGAGAGTTAAGTGTGTGTGAAAGCCGAACTTCACTTAGGTTGTTGGAAACACAAAGTTCCTTTTCAGTTTCAAACTCCAATCCCTACTTATATATGGCGATGTACTAGCGCCAACTAGGTTTTACAGAGAAAAATGCAGGAAATTCAAATCCGCACTATGAAACAGACTGAGAAACCAGAGTAAATTTTTCTCCTGCAACCCATTCCCTTTGTGCTAGTTGAACGAACGTCTCTACACATGCTCAGTTCTGAGAGATAAGTGAGTGTAAATGCCGTAATTCACCTTTTTTGTTGGGAACACAAAGTTTGTTTTCATTTGCAAACACCACTTAATACAAATATATGGGGAGGTACTAGCTCCAAATCAGTTTTACAGTGAAAAATGCAGGAACTTCAAACCGGCACTAGGAAACAGACTGAGAAACCAGAGTAAAAGTTTATCCTGCAACCCATTCCCTTGGTTCTAGATGAACGAACGTCTCTCCACATGCTCAGTTCTGAGAAATAAGTGTGTGTGAAAGCAGTCCTTAATCTAGTTTGTTGGGAACACAGAGTATCCTTTCAGTTGCAATCTCCAATCCATACATATATATGGGTAGGTACTAGCTCCAACACTGTTTTACAGAGAAAACTGCAGGAACTTCAAACCGGCACTAGGAAACAGACTCAGAAACCAGAGTAATGTTTTCTCTACAACCCGTTTTTTATGCCGTATGAACGAACGTCTCTCCACATGCTAAGTTCTGATAGATAAGTGTTTGTGAAAGCCGTCCTTCAATAAGCTTGTTGGGAACACAAAGTTTCTTTTCAGGTGCAAACTCCACTCCATATATATATATATGGGGGTACTAGCTCCAACTCGGTTTTACAGTGAAAACTGCAGGAACTACAAACCGTCACTAGGAAACAGACTGGGAAACTAGAGAAAAACTTTATCCAGCAAACCGTTTCCATTGTGCTGTGTGAACGAACGTCCCTCCACATGCTAAGATCTGAGAGATAATTGTGTGTAAAGCCGTCCTTCACTTAACTTGTTGGGAACACAAAGTTTCTTTTCAGTTGCAAACTCCACTCCATACATATATAAGGGTAGGTACTAGCTCCAACACGGTTTTACAGTGAAAACTGCAGGAACTTCAAACCGGCACTAGGAAACAGACTGAGAAAACAGAGTAAAAGTTTCTCCTGCACCCCGTTCTCTTGGTGCTACATGAACGAACGTCTCTCCACATGCTCAGTTCTGAGAGATAAGTGTGTGTGAAATCCGTCCTTCACCTAGCTTGTTGGAACACAGAGTTTCTTTTCAGTTGCAAACTCCACTCTATACATATATATGGGGAGGTACTAGTTCCAACTCGGATTTACAGTGAAAACTGCAGGAACTTCTAACCGGCACTAGGAAAAAGACTGATAAAACAGTGCAAATGTTTCTCCTACAACCCGTTTCTTTGTGCTAGATGAACGAGCATTTTTCCACATGATAATTTCAGAGAGAAAAGTGTGTGTGAATGCCGTCCTTCATCTAGCTTGTTTGGAACACAAAGTTCCTTGTCAGTTGCAAACTCCACTCCATACATATATATGGGGAGGTACTAGCTCCAAATCTGTTTTACAGTGAAAACTACAGGAACTTGAAATCGGCACTAGGAAGCAGACTGAGAAACCAGAGTAAAAGTTTCTCCTGCAAACCGTTTCCTTATTGCTAGATGAAAGAAAGACTATCCACATGCTCAGTTCTGAGAGATAAGTGTGTGTGAACGCCGTATTTCATCCAGCTTTTTGTAAACACAAAGTAACTTTTCAGTTGCAAACTCCACTTCATAGATTTATATGGGGAGGTAATAGCTGCAACTCGGTTTTACAGTGAAAACTGCAGGAACTTCAAACTGGACTAGGAAACAGACTGAGAAACCTGAGTAAGAGTTTTTCCAGCAAAGCGTTTCCATTTTGCTAGATGAACGAAAGTCTCTCCACATGCTCAGTTCTGAGTGTTAAGTGTGTGTGAAAGCAGATCTTCACCTAGCTTGTTGGAAACACAAATTTTCTTTTCAGTTTCAAACACCAATCCCTACTTATATATGGCGAGGTAATAGCGTCAACTAGGTTTTACAGTGAAAACTGCAGGAAATTCAAAACCGCACTAGGAAACAGAATGAGAAACCAGACTAAATGTTTCTCCTGCAACCCATTCCCTTTGTGCTTGTTGAACAAACGTCTCTACACATGCTCAGTTCTGAGAGATAATGAGTGTGAATGCCGTTCTTCACCTTCCTAGTTGGGAACACAAAGTTTGTTTTCATTTGCAAACAGCAATTCATACAAATATATGGGCTGGTACTAGCTCCAACTCGGTTTTACAGTGAAAACTGCAAGAACTTCAAACCAGCACTAGGAAACAGACTGAGAAACCAGAGAAAAATTTCTCCTGCAAACCGATCCCTTGGTGCTAGATGAACGAACGTCTCTCCACATGCTGAGTTCTGAGAGATAAGTGTGTGTGAAAGCCGTCTTTCAACTAGCTTGTTGGGAACACAGATTTTCCTTTCAGTTGCAATCCCCACTCCATACATATATATGGGTACGTACTAGCTCCAACACGGTTTTACAGTTAAACTGCAGGAACTTCAAACCGGCACTAGGAAACAGACTGAGAAACCAGAGTAAAAGTTTCTCATGCAAACCCGTTCCCTTGTTGCTAGGTGTACGAAAGTCTCTCCACATGCTCAGTTCTGACAGATAAGTGTGTGTGAAAGCCATCCTTCACCTAGCTTTTTGGGATCACAAAGTTTCTTTTCAGTTGCATACTCCAATCCATACATATTTATTTGGGGAGGTACGAGCTCCAAAACAGTTTTACAGTGAAAATTGCAGGAAATTAAAACCGGCACTAGGAAACAAACTGAGAAACCAGATTAAAATTTCTCCTGCAATCCGTTCCCTTGGTGCTAGATAAACGAACTTCTCTCCACATCTTCAGTTCTAGAGATAAGGGTGTGTGAAAGCCGTTCTTCACCTACCTTTTGGGAACACAAAGTTACCATTCAGTTGCAAACTCCACTCCATACATATATTTGGGGCGGTACTAACACCAACTCGGGTTTACAGTGAAAACTGCTGGAACTTCAAACCGGCACTAGGAAACAAACTTAGAATCCAGATTAGAACTTTCTCCAGCAACCCGTTCCCTATGTGCTAGATGAACGAAAGTCTCTCCACATGCGCGGTTCTGAAAGATAAGTGTGTGTGAAAGCCGTCCTTTACCTAGCTTGTTTGGAAAGCAAAGTTTCTTTTCAGTTGCAAACTCCACTCCATACATATATATGGGGAGGTACTAGCTCCAAGTCGGTTTCACAGTGAAAACTGCAGGAACTTCAAACCGGCACTAGGAAACAGACAGAGAAACTAGAGTAAAATTTTTCCTGCATACCGTTTCCTTTGTGCTAGATGAAAGAAAGTCTCTCCACATGCTCAGTTCTGAGAGATAAGTGTGTGTGAAAGCCGTCCTTCACCTAGCTTGTTGGGAACACAAAGATTCTTTTAAGTTGCAAACTCCAAACCATACATATATATATGGGGATGTACTAGCTCCAAATCTGTTTTACAGTGAAAACTGCAGGAGCTTCAAACCGGCACTAGGAAACAGACAGAGAAACTAGAGTAAAATTTTTCCTGCATACCTTTTCCTTTGTGCTAGATGAAAGAACGTCTCTCCACATGCTCAGTTTTGAGAGATAATTGTGTGTGAAAGCCGTGCTTCACCTAGCTTGTTGGGAACACAAAGTTTCTTTTCAGTTGCAAACTCCAAACCATACATTTATAAGGGGAGGTATTAGCTCCAACTCCGTTTTACAGTGAAAACTGCAGGAACTTCAAATCGGCACTAGGAAACAGACTGAGAAACCAGAGTAAATTTTCTCCTGCAACCAGTTTCCATTGTGCTAGATGAACGAACGTCTCTCCACATGCTCAGTTCTGAGAGATAAATGTGTGTGAATGCCGTACTTCACCTAGCTTGTTGGGAACACAAAGATACTTTTCAGTTGCAAACTACACTCCATACATTTATATGGGGAGGTAATAACTCCAACTCGGTTTTACAGTGATAACTGCAGGAACTTCAAACCGGCACTAGGAAACAGACTGAGAAACCAGAGTAAAAGTTTCACTGCAAACTGTTCCTTTGGGGCTAGATGAAAGAAAGACTCTCCAAATGCTCAGTACTGAGAGATAAGTGTGTGTGAAAGCAGTCCTTCACCTAGCTTGTTGGGAACACAAAGTTTCATTTAGGTTGCAAACACTACTCCATACATATATATGGGGAGGATCTAGATCCAAATTGGTTTTACAGTGAAAACTGCAGGAACTTCAAACCGGCATTAGGTAACAAACTGAGAAACCAGATTAAAAGTTTCTCCTGCAACCCGTTCCTTTGGTGCTAAATGAAAGAAAGTCTGTCCACATGCTCAATTCTGAGAGATAAGTGTGTGTGAAAGCCATCCTTCACCTATCTTGTTGGGAAAACAAAGTTTCTTTTCAGTTGCAAACACCACTACATACATATATATGGGGAGGTACTAGCTCCAACTCTGTTTTACTGTGAAAACTGCAGGAACTTCAAATCGCCACTAGGAAACAGGCTGAGAAACCAGATTAAATTTCTCCTGCAACCCGTTTCATGTGTGCTAGATGAAAGAACGTCTCTCAACATGCTCAGTTCTGAGAGATAAGTGTGTGTGAATGCCGCAATTCACCTAGATTGTTGGGAACACTAAGTTTCTTTTCAGTTGCAAACTACACTCCATACATATATATGGGGAGGTACTAGCTCCAACTCGAATTTACAGTGAAAACTGCAGGAAATTCAAAGCGGAACTAGGAAACAGACTGAGAAACCAGAGGTAAAATTTCTCCTGCAACATGCTCCATTTGTTCTAGGTGAACGAAAGTCTCTCCACATGCTCAGTTCTGAGAGATATGTGTGTGTTAAAGCCGTCCTTCACCTATCTTGTTGGGAAAATAAAGTTTCTTTTCAGTTACAAACTCCAATCCATACATATATATGTGGAGGTACTAACTCCAACTCGGTTTTACAGTGAAAAATACAGGAAATTCAAACCGGCACTAGGAAACAGACTGAGGACCCAGAGTAAAAGTTTCTCCTGCAACCCATTCCTTTGGTCCTAGATGAAAGAAAGACTCTCCACATGCTCAGTTCTGAGAGATAAGTGTGTGTGAATGCCGTCCTTCACCTAGCTTTTTGGGAACACAAAGTTTCTTTTCATTTGCAAACTCTACTCCATACATATATATGGGGAGGTACTAGCTCCAACTCGGTATTACAGGGAAAACTGCAGGAAATTCAAACCGGCACAAGGAAACACACTGAGAAACCAGAGTAAAAGTTTCTCCTGCAAAACCTTCCGTTGGTGCTAGATGGACGAACGTCTCTCCAAATGCTCAGTTCTGTGAGATAACTGAGTGTGAAAGCCGTCATTCACTTAGCTTGTTGGGAAAACAAAGTTTCTTTTTAGTTGCAAACTCCACTACATACATATATATGGGGAGGTACTAGCTCCAAATCTGTTTTACAGTGAAAACTGAAGGAACTTCAAATCGGCACTAGGAAACAGACTGAGAAACCAGATTAAATTTCTCCTGCAACCGGTTTCCTGTGTGCTAGATGAAAGAACGTCTCTCAACATGCTCAGTTCTGAGAGATAAGTGTGTGTGAAAGCCGTCCTTCAACTAGGTTTTTGGGAATACAAAGTTTCTTTTAAGTTGCAAACTCAAATCCATACTTATATACTTGTGGAGGTACGAGCTCCAACTCGGTTTTACAGTGAAAATTACAGGAAATTCAAACTGGCACTAGGAAACTGACAGAGAAACAATAGTAAAATTTTCTCCTGCAACCGGTTCCATTTGTGCTAGATGAACGAACGTCTCTCAACATGCTCATTTCTGAGAGATAACTGTGTGTGAAAGCCGTCCTTCAAATAGGTTGTTGGGACACAGAGTTTCTTTTCAGTTGCAAACTCCAAACCATACTTATATATTAGGGGAGGTACGAGCTCCAACTCGGTTTAATAGTGAAAACTGCAGGAACTTCAAACCTGCACAAGGAAACAGACTGAGAAACCAGAGTAAAAGTTTCCCCTGCACACCGTTCCCTTGGTGCCAGATGAACGAACGTCTCTCCACATGCTCAGTTCTGAGAGATAAGTGTGTGTGTAAGCCGAACTTCACCTAGCGTGTTGGGAACACAAAGTTTCTTTTCAGTTGCAAACTCCAATCCATACATATATATGGGTACTACTAACTCCAACTCGGTTTTACATTGAAAACTGCAGGAACTTCAAAAAGAAACTAGGAAACAGACTGAGAAACCAGAGTAAAGTTTCTCCTGCAACCCGTTCCCTTGGTGCTAGGTGAACGAACGTCTCTCCACATGCTCAGTTTTAAGAGATAAGTGTGTGTGAATGCCGTCCTTCAACTAGCTTGTTGGGAAAACAAAGTTTCTTTTCAGTTGCAAACTCCACCCCTTACATATATATGGTTAGGTACGAGCTCCAACTCGGTTTTACAGTGAAAACTGCAGGAACTTCAAACCGGCACTAGGAAACAGACTGAGAAACCAGAGTAAAAGTTTCTCATGCAAACCCGTTCCCTTGTTGCTAGGTGTACGAAAGTCTCTCCACATGCTCAGTTCTGACAGATAAGTGTGTGTGAAAGCCGTCCTTCTCCTAGCTTTTTGGGATCACAAAGTTTCTTTTCAGTTGCATGCTCCAATCCATACATATTTATTTGGGGAGGTACGAGCTCCAACACGGTTTTACAGTGAAAATTGCAGGAAATTAAAACCGGCACTAGGAAACAAACTGAGAAACCAGATTAAAGTTTCTCCTGCAATCCGTTCCCTTGGTGCTAGATGAACGAACTTCTCTCCACATCTTCAGTTCTAGAGATAAGGGTATGTGAAAGCCGTTCTTCACCTACCTTTTGGGAACACAAATTTACCATTCAGTTGCAAACTCCACCCCATAAATATATTTGGGGCGGTACTAACACCAACTCGGTTTTACAGTGAAAACTGCTGGAACTTCAAACCGGCACTAGGAAATAAACTGAGAAACCAGAGAAGAACTTTCTCCAGCAACCCGTTCCCTATGTGCTAGATGAACGATCGTCTCTCCACATGAGCGGTTCTGAAAGATAAGTGTGTGTGAAAGCCGTCCTTTACCTAGCTTGTTGGGAAAGCAAAGTTTCTTTTCAGTTGCAAACTCCACTCCATACATATATATGGGGAGGTACTAGCTCCAACTCGGTTTTACAGTGAAAACCGCAGGAACTTCAAACCGTCACTAGGAAACAGTCTGAGAATCCAGATTAAATTTCTCCTGCAAACCGTTTCCTGTGTGCTAGATGAAAGAACGTCTCTCCACATGCTCAGTTCTGAGAGATAAGTGTGTGTGAAAGCCGTACTTCACCTAGCTTGTTGGGAACACAAAGCTTCTTTTCAGTTGCAAACTACACTCCATACATTTATATGGTGAGGTACTAGCTCCAACTCGGTTTTACAGTGAAAACTGCAGGAACTTCAAACCGCCACAAGGAAACAGACTGAGAAACCAGAGGAAAAGATTCTCCTGCAACATGCTCCATTTGTGTTAGGTGAACGAACGTCTCTCCAAATGCTCAGTTCTGAGAGATAAATGTGTGGGAAAGCCGTCCTTCACCTAGGTTATTGGGACACAGTGTTTCTTTTCAGTTGCAAACTCCAAATCATACTTATATATTAATGGATGTACGAGCTCCAACTCGGTTTTACAGTGAAAACTACAGGAACTTCAAACAGGCCCTAGGAAACAGACTGAGAAACCAGAGTAAAAGTTTCTCCTGCAACCTATTCTCTTGGTGCTAGATGAACGAACGTCTCTCCACATGCTCAGTTCTGAGAGATAATTGTGTTTGAATGCCGTCCTTCACTTATCTTGTTGGGAACACAATGATTCTTTTCAGTTGCAAACACCAGTCCATACATATATATGGGGAGGTACTAAATCCAACTCGGTTTTACAGTGAAACCAGCTGGAAATTCAAACCGGCACTAGGAAAAAAACTGAGAAACCAGAGAAGAACTTTCTCCAGCAACAATTTCCGTATATGCTAGATGTACGAACGTCTCTCCAAATGCTCAGTTCTGAGAGATAAGTGTGTGTAAAAGCCGTCCTTCAATTAACTTGTTGGGAACCCAAAGTTTCTTTTCAGTTGCAAACTCCACTCCATACATATATAAGGGTAGGTACTAGCTCCAACACGGTTTTACAGTGAAAAATACAGGAACTTCAAACCGGCACTAGGAAACAGACTGAGAAAACAGAGTAAAAGTTTCTCCTGCAACCCGTTCTCTTGGTGCTACATGAACGAACGTCTCTCCACATGCTCAGTTCTGAGAGATAAGTGTGTGTGAAATCCGTCCTTCACCTAGCTTGTTGGAACACAGAGTTTCTTTTCAGTTGCAAACTCCACTCTATACATATATTTGGGGAGGTACTATTTCCAACTCGGATTTACAGTGAAAACTGCAGGAACTTCAAACCGGCACTAGGAAAAAGACTGATAAAACAGTGCAAATGTTTCTCCTACAACCCGTTTCTTTGTGCTAGATGAACGAGCATTTTTCCACATGATAATTTCAGAGAGAAAAGTGTGTGTGAATGCCGTCCTTCATCTAGCTTGTTTGGAACACAAAGTTCCTTGTCAGTTGCAAACTCCACTCCATACATATATATGGGGAGGTACTAGCTCCAAATCTGTTTTACAGTGAAAACTACAGGAACTTGAAATCGGCACTAGGAAGCAGACTGAGAAACCAGAGTAAAAGTTTCTCCTGCAAACCGTTTCCTTATTGCTAGATGAAAGAAAGACTATCCACATGCTCAGTTCTGAGAGATAAGTGTGTGTGAACGCCGTATTTCATCCAGCTTTTTGTAAACACAAAGTAACTTTTCAGTTGCAAACTCCACTTCATAGATTTATATGGGGAGGTAATAGCTGCAACTCGGTTTTACAGTGAAAACTGCAGGAACTTCAAACTGGACTAGGAAACAGACTGAGAAACCTGAGTAAGAGTTTTTCCAGCAAAGCGTTTCCATTTTGCTAGATGAACGAAAGTCTCTCCACATGCTCAGTTCTGAGTGTTAAGTGTGTGTGAAAGCAGATCTTCACCTAGCTTGTTGGAAACACAAATTTTCTTTTCAGTTTCAAACACCAATCCCTACTTATATATGGCGAGGTAATAGCGTCAACTAGGTTTTACAGTGAAAACTGCAGGAAATTCAAAACCGCACTAGGAAACAGAATGAGAAACCAGACTAAATGTTTCTCCTGCAACCCATTCCCTTTGTGCTTGTTGAACAAACGTCTCTACACATGCTCAGTTCTGAGAGATAATGAGTGTGAATGCCGTTCTTCACCTTCCTTGTTGGGAACACAAAGTTTGTTTTCATTTGCAAACAGCAATTCATACAAATATATGGGCTGGTACTAGCTCCAACTCGGTTTTACAGTGAAAACTGCAAGAACTTCAAACCGGCACTAGGAAACAGACTGAGAAACCAGAGAAAAATTTCTCCTGCAAACCGTTCCCTTGGTGCTAGATGAACGAACGTCTCTCCACATGCTGAGTTCTGAGAGATAAGTGTGTGTGAAAGCCGTCTTTCAACTAGCTTGTTGGGAACACAGAGTTTCCTTTCAGTTGCAATCTCCACTCCATACATATATATGGGTACGTACTAGCTCCAACACGGTTTTACAGTTAAACTGCAGGAACTTCAAACCGGCACTAGGAAACAGACTGAGAAACCAGAGTAAAAGTTTCTCATGCAAACCCGTTCCCTTGTTGCTAGGTGTACGAAAGTCTCTCCACATGCTCAGTTCTGACAGATAAGTGTGTGTGAAAGCCATCCTTCACCTAGCTTTTTGGGATCACAAAGTTTCTTTTCAGTTGCATACTCCAATCCATACATATTTATTTGGGGAGGTACGAGCTCCAACACGGTTTTACAGTGAAAATTGCAGGAAATTAAAACCGGCACTAGGAAACAAACTGAGAAACCAGATTAAAGTTTCTCCTGCAATCCTTTCCCTTGGTGCTAGATGAACGAACTTCTCTGCACATCTTCAGTTCTAGAGATAAGGGTGTGTGAAAGCCGTTCTTCACCTACCTTTTGGGAACACAAAGTTACCATTCAGTTGCAAACCCCACTCCATACATATATTTGGGGCGGTACTAACACCAACTCGGTTTTACAGTGAAAACTGCTGGAACATCAAACCGGCACTAGGAAACAAACTGAGAATCCAGATTAGAACTTTCTCCAGCAACCCGTTCCCTATGTGCTAGATGAACGAAATTCTCTCCACATGCGCGGTTCTGAAAGATAAGTGTGTGGGAAAGCCGTCCTTTACCTAGCTTGTTGGGAAAGCAAAGTTTCTTTTCAGTTGCAAACTCCACTCCATACATATATATGGGGAGGTACTAGCTCCAAGTCGGTTTTACAGTGAAAACTGCAGGAACTTCAAACCGGCACTAGGAAACAGACAGAGAAACTAGAGTAAAATTTTTCCTGCATACCGTTTCCTTTGTGCTAGATGAAAGAAAGTCTCTCCACATGCTCAGTTCTGAGAGATAAGTGTGTGTGAAAGCCGTCCTTCACCTAGCTTGTTGGGAACACAAAGTTTCTTTTCAGTTGCAAACTCCACTCCATACATTTATAAGGGGAGGTATTAGCTCCAACTCCGTTTTACAGTGAAAACTGCAGGAACTTCAAATCGGCACTAGGAAACAGACTGAGAAACCAGAGTAAATTTTCTCCTGCAACCAGTTTCCATTGTGCTAGATGAACGAACGTCTCTCCACATGCGCGGTTCTGAGAAATAAGTGTGTGTGAAAGCCGAACTTCACCTAGCTTGTTGGGAAAACAAAGTTTCTTTTCAGTTGCAAACTGCACTCCATACATATATATGGGAGGTACTAGCTCCAACCCGGTTTTACAGTGAAAACTGCAGGAACATCAAATCGGCACTAGGAAACAGACTGAGAAACCAGATTAAATTTCTCCTGCAACCCGTTTCATGTGTGCTAGATGAAAGAACGTCTCTCCACATGCTCAGTTCTGAGAGATAAATGTGTGTGAATGCCGTACTTCACCTAGCTTGTTGGGAACACAAAGATACTTTTCAGTTGCAAACTACACTCCATACATTTATAAGGGAGGTACTAACTCCAACTCGGTTTTACAGTGATAACTGCAGGAACTTCAAACCGGCACTAGGAAACAGACTGAGAAACCAGAGTAAAAGTTTCACTGCAAAACGTTCCTTTGGGGCTAGATGAAAGAAAGACTCTCCAAATGCTCAGTTCTGAGAGATAAGTGTGTGTGAAAGCAGTCCTTCACCTAGCTTGTTGGGGACACAAAGTTTCTTTTAGGTTGCAAACAATACTCCATACATATATATGGGGAGGATCTAGATCCAAATTGATTTTACAGTGAAAACTGCAGGAACTTCAAACCGGCATTAGGTAACAAACTGAGAAACCAGATTAAAAGTTTCTCCTGCAACCCGTTCCTTTGGTGCTAAATGAAAGAATGTCTCTCCACATGCTCAATTCTGAGAGATAAGTGTGTGTGAAAGCCATCCTTCACCTAGCTTGTTGGGAAATAAAGTTTCTTTTCAGTTGCAAACACCACAACATACATATATATGGGGAGGTACTAGCTCCAACTCTGTTTTACAGTGAAAACTGCAGGAACTTCAAATCGCCACTAGGAAACAGACTGAGAAACCAGATTAAATTTCTCCTGCAACCCGTTTCCTGTGTGCTAGATGACAGAACGTCTCTCAACATGCTCAGTTCTGAGAGATAAGTGTGTGTGAATGCCGCAATTCACCTAGCTTGTTGGGAACACTAAGTTTCTTTTCAGTTGCAAACTACACTCCATACATATATATGGGGAGGTACTAGCTCCAACTCGAATTTACAGTGAAAACTGCAGGAAATTCAAAGCGGCACTAGGAAACCGACTGAGAAACCAGAGGTAAAATTTCTCCTGCAACATGCTCCATTTGTTCTAGGTGAACGAAAGTCTCTCCACATGCTCAGTTCTGAGAGATATGTGTGTGTTAAAGCCGTCCTTCACCTATCTTGTTGGGAAAATAAAGTTTCTTTTCAGTTACAAACTCCAATCCATACATATATATGTGGAGGTACTAACTCCAACTCGGTTTTACAGTGAAAAATACAGGAAATTCAAACCGGCACTAGGAAACAGACTGAGGACCCAGAGTAAAAGTTTCTCCTGCAACCCGTTCTTTTGGTCCTAGATGAAAGAAAGACTCTCCACATGCTCAGTTCTGAGAGATAAGTGTGGGTGAATGCCGTCCTTCACCTAGCTATTTGGGAACACATAGATTCTTTTCATTTGCAAACTCTACTCCATACATATATATGGGGAGGTACTAGCTCCAACTCGGTATTACAGTGAAAACTGCAGGAAATTCAAACCGGCACAAGGAAACACACTGAGAAACCAGAGTAAAAGTTTCTCCTGCAAAACCTTCCGTTGGTGCTAGATGGACGAACGTCTCTCCAAATGCTCAGTTCTGTGAGATAACTGAGTGTGAAAGCCGTCATTCACTTAGCTTGTTGGGAAAACAAAGTTTCTTTTTAGTTGCAAACTCCACTACATACATATATATGGGGAGGTACTAGCTCCAAATCTGTTTTACAGTGAAAACTGAAGGAACTTCAAATCGGCACTAGGAAACAGACTGAGAAACCAGATAAATTTCCCCTGCAACCGGTTTCCTGTGTGCTAGATGAAAGAACGTCTCTCAACATGCTCAGTTCTGAGAGATAAGTGTGTGTGAAAGCCGTTCTTCAACTAGGTTGTTGGGAATACAAAGTTTCTTTTAAGTTGCAAACTCAAATCCATACTTATATACTTGTGGAGGTACGAGCTCCAACTCGGTTTTACAGTGAAAATTACAGGAAATTCAAACTGGCACTAGGAAACTGACAGAGAAACAATAGTAAAAGTTTTTCCTGCAACCGGTTCCATTTGTGCTAGATGAACGAACGTCTCTTAACATGCTCATTTCTGAGAGATAACTGTGTGTGAAAGCCGTCCTTCAAATAGGTTGTTGGGACACAGAGTTTCTTTTCAGTTGCAAACTCCAAACCATACTTATATATTAGGGGAGGTACGAGCTCCAACTCGGTTTAACAGTGAAAACTGCAGGAACTTCAAACCTGCACAAGGAAACAGACTGAGAAACCAGAGTAAAAGTTTCCCCTGCACACCGTTCCCTTGGTGCCAGATGAACGAACGTCTCTCCACATGCTCAGTTCTGAGAGATAAGTGTGTGTGTAAGCCGAACTTCACCTAGCGTGTTGGGAACACAAAGTTTCTTTTCAGTTGCAAACTCCAATCCATACATATATATGGGTACTACTAGATCCAACTCGGTTTTACATTGAAAACTGCAGGAACTTCAAAAAGAAACTAGGAAACAGACTGAGAAACCAGAGTAAAGTTTCTCCTGCAACCCGTTCCCTTGGTGCTAGGTGAACGAACGTCTCTCCACATGCTCAGTTTTAAGAGATAAGTGTGTGTGAATGCCGTCCTTCAACTAGCTTGTTGGGAACACAAAGTTTCTTTTCAGTTGCAAACTCCACCCCTTACATATATATGGTTAGGTACGAGCTCCAACTCGGTTTTACAGTGAAAACTGCAGGAACTTCAAACCGGCACTAGGAAAAAGACTGAGAAACCAGAGTAAAAGTTTCTCATGCAAACCCGTTCCCTTGTTGCTAGGTGTACGAAAGTCTCTCCACATGCTCAGTTCTGACAGATAAGTGTGTGTGAAAGCCGTCCTTCCCCTAGCTTTTTGGGATCACAAAGATTCTTTTCAGTTGCATACTCCAATCCATACATATTTATTTGGGGAGGTACGAGCTCCAACACGGTTTTACAGTGAAAATTGCAGGAAATTAAAACCGGCACTAGGAAACAAACTGATAAACCAGATTAAAGTTTCTCCTGCAATCCGTTCCCTTGGTGCTAGATGAACGAACTTCTCTCCACATCTTCAGTTCTAGAGATAAGGGTGTGTGAAAGCCGTTCTTCACCTACCTTTTGGGAACACAAATTTACCATTCAGTTGCAAACTCCACTCCATAAATATACTTGGGGCGGTACTAACACCAACTCGGTTTTACAGTGAAAACTGCTGGAACTTCAAACCGGCACTAGGAAACAAACTGAGAAACCAGAGAAGAACTTTCTCCAGCAACCCGTTCCCTATGTGTTAGATGAACGAACGTCTCTCCACATGAGCGGTTCTGAAAGATAAGTGTGTGTGAAAGCCGTCCTTTACCTAGCTTGTTGGGAAAGCAGTTTCTTTTCAGTTGCAAACTCCACTCCATACATATATATGGGGAGGTACTAGCTCCAACTCGGTTTTACAGTGAAAACCGCAGGAACTTCAAACCGTCACTAGGAAACAGTCTGAGAATCCAGATTAAATTTCTCCTGCAAACCGTTTCCTGTGTGCTAGATGAAAGAACGTCTCTCCACATGCTCAGTTCTGAGAGATAAGTGTGTGTGAAAGCCGTACTTCACCTAGCTTGTTGGGAACACAGAGCTTCTTTTCAGTTGCAAACTACAATCCATACATTTATATGGTGAGGTACTAGCTCCAACTCGGTTTTACAGTGAAAACTGCAGGAACTTCAAACCGCCACTAGGAAACAGACTGAGAAACCAGAGGAAAAGATTCTCCTGCAACATGCTCCATTTGTGTTAGGTGAACGAACGTCTCTCCAATGCACAGTTCTGAGAGATAAATGTGTGGGAAAGCCGTCCTTCACCTAGGTTATTGGGACACAGAGTTTCTTTTCAGTTGCAAACTCCAAATCATACTTATATATTAATGGATGTACGAGCTCCAACTCGGTTTTACAGTGAAAACTACAGGAACTTCAAACAGGCCCTAGGAAACAGAGTGAGAAACCAGAGTAAAAGTTTCTCCTGCAACCTATTCTCTTGGTGCTAGATGAACGAACGTCTCTCCACATGCTCAGTTCTGAGAGATAATTGTGTTTGAATGCCGTCCTTCACTTATCTTGTTGGGAACACAATGATTCTTTTCAGTTGCAAACACCACTCCATACATATATATGTGGAGGTACTAAATCCAACTCGGTTTTACAGTGAAACCAGCTGGAACTTCAAACCGGCACTAGGAAAAAAACTGAGAAACCAGAGAAAAGTTTCTCCAGCAACAAGTTCCGTATATGCTAGATGTACGAAAGTCACTCCACATGCTCAGTTCTGAGAGATAAGTGTGTGTGAAAGCCGTCCTTCACCAAGCTTGTTGTGAAAACAAAGTTTCTTTTCAGTTGCAAACTCAAATCCATACTTATATATTTGGGGAGGTACGAGCTCCAACTCTGCTTTACAGTGAAAATTGCAGGAAATTCAAACTGGCTCTAGGAAACATACAGAGAAACAATAGTAAAAGTTTCTCCTGCAACCCGTTCCATTTGTGCTAGATGAACGAACGTCTCTCAACATGCTCATTTCTAAGAGATAACTGTGTGTGAAAGCCGTCCTTCAACTAGGTTGTTGGGACACACAGTTCCTTTTCAGTTGCAAACTCCAAACCATACTTATATATTAGGGGAGGTACGAGCTCCAACTCGGTTTAACAGTGAAAACTGCAGGAACTTCAAACCTGCACGAGGAAACAGACTGAGAAACCAAAGTAAAAGTTTCCCCTACAAACCGTTCCCTTGGTGCCAGATGAACGAACGTCTCTCCACATGCTCAGTTCTGAGAGATAAGTGTGTGTGTAAGCCGAACTTCACTTAGCGTGTTGGGAACACAAAGTTTCTTTTCAGTTGCAAACACCAATCCATACATATATATGGGTGGTACTAGCTCCAACTCGGTTTTACATTGAAAACTGCAGGAACTTCAAAAAGAAACTAGGAAACAGAGTGAGAAACCAGAGTAAAGTTTCTCCTGCAACCCGTTCCCTTGGTGCTAGGTAAACGAACGTCTCTCCACATGCTCAGTTTTAAGAGATAAGTGTGTGTGAAAGCCGTCCTTCAACTAGCTTGTTGGGAACACAAAGTTTCTTTTCAGTTGCAAACTCCACCCCTTACATATATATGGTTAGGAAACGAGCTCCAACTCGGTTTTACAGTGAAAACTGCAGGAACTTCAAACCGGCACTAGGAAACAGACTGAGAAACCAGAGTAAAAGTTTCTCATGCAAACCATTTCCCTTGTTGCTAGGTGTACTAAAGTCTCTCCACATGCTCAGTTCTGACAGATAAGTGTGTGTGAAAGCCGTCCTTCACCTAGCTTTTTGGGATCACAAATTTTCTTTTCAGTTGCATACTCCAATCCATACATATTTATTTGGGGAGGTACGAGCTCCAACACGGTTTTACAGTGAAAATTGCAGGAAATTAAAAACGGAACTAGGAAACAAACTGAGAAACCAGATTAAAGTTTCTCCTGCAATCCGTTCCCTTGGTGCTAGATGAATGAACTTCTCTCCACATCTTCAGTTCTAGAGATAAGGGTGTGTGAAAGCCATTCTTCACATACCTTTTGGGAACACAAAGTTACCATTCAGTTGCAAACTCCACTCTATACATATATTTGGGGCGGTACTAACACCAACTCGGTTTTAGAGTGAAAAATGCTGGAACTTCAAACCGGCACTAGGAAACAAACTGAGAATCCAGAGTAGAACTTTCACCAGCATCCCGTTCCCTATGTGCTAGATGAACGAACGTCTCTCCACATGCGCGGTTCTGAAAGATAAGTGTGTGTGAAAGCCGTCCTTTAACTAGCTTGTTGGGAAAGCAAAGTTTCTTTTCAGTTGCAAACTCCACTCCATACATATATATGGGGAGGTACTAGCTCCAACTCGGTTTTACAGTGAAAACTGCAGGAACTTCAAACCGGCACTAGGAAACAGACAGAGAAACTAGAGTAAAATTTTTCCTGCATACCATTTCCTTTGTGCTAGATGAAAGAACGTCTCTCCACATGCTCAGTTCTGAGAGATAAGTGTGTGTGAAAGCCGTCCTTCACCTATCTTGTTGGGAACACAAAGATTCTTTAAGTTGCAAACTCCAAACCATACATATATATATGGGAAGGTAGTAGCTCCAAATCTGTTTTACAGTGAAAACTGCAGGAACTTCAAACCGGCACTAGGAAACAGACAGAGAAACTAGAGTAAAATTTTTCCTGCATACCTTTTCCTTTGTGCTAGATGAACGAACGTCTCTCCACATGCTCAGTTCTGAGAGATAATTGTGTGTGAAAGCCGTGCTTCACCTAGCTTGTTGGGAACACAAAGTTTCTTTTCAGTTGCAAACTCAACTCCATACATTTATAAAGGGAGTTATTAGCTCCAACTCCGTTTTACAGGGAAAACTGCAGGAACTTCAAATCGGCACTAGGAAACAGACTGAGAAACCAGAGTAAATTTTCTCCTGCAACCAGTTTCCATTGTGCTAGATGAACGAACGGCTCTCCACATGCACGGTTCTGAGAGATAAGTGTGTGTGAAAGCCGAACTTCACCTAGCTTGTTGGGAACACAAAGACACTTTTCAGTTGCAAACTACAATCCATACATTTATATGGGGTGGTACTAGCTCCAACTCGGTTTTACAGTGATAACTGCAGGAACTTCAAACCGGCACTAGGAAACAGACTGAGAAACCAGAGTAAATGTTTCACTGCAAACCGTTCCTTTGGGGCTAGATGAAAGAAAGACTCTCCAAATGCTCAGTTCTGAGAGATAAGTGTGTGTGAAAGCAGTCCTTCACCTAGCTTATTGGGAACACAAAGTTTCTTTTAGGTTGCAAACACTACTCCATACATATATATGGGGAGGTTCTAGATCCAAATTGGTTTTACAATGAAAACTGCAGGAACTTCAAACCGGCATTAGGTAACAGACTGAGAAACCAGATTAAAAGTTTCTCCTGCAACCCGTTCCTTTGGTGCTAAACGAAAGAAAGTCTCTCCACATGCTCAATTCTGAGAGATAAGTGTGTGTGAAAGCCATCCTTCACCTAGCTTGTTGGGAAAACAAAGTTTCTTTTCAGTTGCAAACACCACTACATACATATATATGAGGAGGTACTAGCTCCAACTCTGTTTTACAGTGAAAACTGCAGGAACTTCAAATCGCCACTAGGAAACAGACTGAGAAAGCAGATTAAATTTCTCCTGCAACCCGTTTCCTGTGTGCTAGATGAAAGAAAGTCTCTCAACATGCTCAGTTCTGAGTGATAAGTGTGTGTGAATGCCGCAATTCACCTAGCTTGTTGGGAACACTAAGTTTCTTTTCAGTTGCAAACTACACTCCATACATTTATATGGGGAGGTACTAGCTCCAACTCGATTTTATAGTGAAAAATGCAGGAACTTCAAAGCGGCACTAGGAAACAGAATGAGAAACCAGAGGTAAAATTTCTCCTGGAACATGCTCGATTTGTTCTAGGTGAACTAAGGTCTCTCCACATGCTCAGTTCTGAGAGATATGTGTGTGCTAAAGCCGTTCTTCACCTATCTTGTTGAGAAAATAAAGTTTCTTTTCAGTTACAATCTCCAATCCATATATATATATGGGAAGTTACTAGCTCCAACTCGGTTTTACAGTGAAAAATACAGGAAATTCAAACCGGCACTAGGAAACAGACTGAGAACCCAGAGTAAAAGTTTCTCCTGCAACCCGTTCCTTTGGTCCTAGATGAAAGAAAGACTCTCCACATGCTCAGTTCTGAGATATAAGTGTGTGTGAAAGCCGTCCTTCACCTAGCTTTTTGGGAACACAAAGTTTCTTTTCATTTGCAAACTCTACTCCATACATATATATGGGGAGGTACTAGCTCCAACTCGGTATTACAGTGAAAACTGCAGGAAATTCAAACCGGCACAAGGAAACACACTGAGAAACCAGAGTAAAAGTTTCTCCTGCAAAACCTTCCGTTGGTGCTAGATGGACGAACGTCTCTCCAAATGCTCAGTTCTGTGAGATAACTGAGTGTGAAAGCCGTCCTTCACTTAGCTTGTTGGGAAAACAAAGTTTCTTTTTAGTTGCAAACTCCACTACATACGTATATATGGAGAGGTACTAGCTCCAAATCTGTTTTACAGTGAAAACTGAAGGAACTTCAAACCGGCACTAGGAAACAGACTGAGAAACCAGATTAAATTTCTCCTGCAACCGGTTTCCTGTGTGCAAGATGAAAGAAAGTCTCTCAACATGCTCAGTTCTGAGAGATAACTGTGTGTGAAAGCCGTCCTTCAACTAGGTTGTTGGGAATACAAAGTTTCTTTTAAGTTGCAAACTCAAATCCATACTTATATACTTGTGGTGGTACGAGCTCCAACTCGGTTTTACAGTGAAAATTGCAGGAAATTCATACTGGCACTAGGAAACAGACAGAGAAACAATAGTAAAAGTTTCTCCTGCAACCCGTTCCATTTGTGCTAGATGAACGAACGTCTCTCAACATGCTCATATCTGAGAGATAACTGTGTGTGAAAGCCGTCCTTCAACTAGGTTGTTGGGACACAGAGTTTCTTTTCAGTTGCAAACTCCAAACCATACTTATATATTAGGGGAGGTACGAGCTCCAACTCGGTTTAACAGTGAAAACTGCAGGAACTTCAAACCTGCACAAGGAAACAGACTGAGAAACCAGAGTAAAAGTTTACCCTGCACACCGTTCCCTTGGTGCCAGATGAACGAACGTCTCTCCACATGCTCAGTCCTGAGAGATAAGTGTGTGTGTAAGCCGAACTTCACCTACCGTGTTGGGAACACAAAGTTTCTTTTCAGTTGCAAACTCCAATCCATACATATATATGGGTGGTACTAGCTCCAACTCGGTTTTACATTGAAAACTGCAGGAACTTCAAAAAGAAACTAGGAAACAGACTGAGAAACCAGAGTAAAGTTTCTCCTGCAACCCGTTCCCTTGGTGCTAGGTGAACGAACATCTCTCCACATGCTCAGTTTTAAGAGATAAGTGTGTGTGAAAGCCGTGCTTCAAATATCTTGTTGGGAACACAAAGTTTCTTTTCAGTTGCAAACTCCACCCCTTACACATATATGGTTAGGTACGAGCTCCAACTCGGTTTTACAGTGAAAACTGCAGTAACTTCAAACCGGCACTAGGAAACAGACTGAGAATCCAGAGTAAAAGTTTCTCATGCAAACCCGTTCCCTTGTTGCTAGGTGTACGAAAGTCTCTCCACATGCTCAGTTCTGACAGATAAGTGTGTGTGAAAGCCGTACTTCCCCTAGCTTTTTGGGATCACAAAGTTTCTTTTCAGTTGCATACTCCAATCCATACATATTTATTTGGGGAGTTACGAGCTCCAACACGGTTTTACAGTGAAAATTGCAGGAAATTAAAACCGGCACTAGGAAACAAACTGAGAAACCAGATTAAAGTTTCTCCTGCAATCCGTTCACTTGGTGCTAGATGAACGAACTTCTCTCCACATCTTCAGTTCTAGAGATAAGGGTGTGTGAAAGCCGTTCTTCACCTACCTTTTGGGAACACAAAGTTACCATTCAGTTGCAAACTCCACTCCATAAATATATTTGGGGCGGTACTAATACCAACTCGGTTTTACAGTGAAAATTGCTGGAACTTCAAACCGGCACTAGGAAACAACCTGAGAAACCAGAGTAGAACTATCTCCAGCAACCCGTTCCCTATGCGCTAGATGAACGAACGTCTCTCCACATGCGCGGTTCTGAAAGATTAGTGTGTGTGAAAGCCGTCCTTTACCTAGCTTGTTGGGAAAGCAAAGTTTCTTTCCAGTTGCAAACTCCACTCCATACATATATATGGGGAGGTACTAGCTCCAACTCGGTTTTACAGTGAAAACTGCAGGAACTTCAAACCGGTACTAGGAAACAGTCTGAGAATCCAGATTAAATTTTTCCTGCAAACCTTTTCCTGTGTGCTAGATGAAAGAACGTCTCTACACATGCTCAGTTCTGAGAGATAAGTGTGTGTGAAAGCCGTACTTCACCTAGCTTGTTGGGAACACAAAGCTTCTTTTCAGTTGCAAACTACACTCCATACATTTATATGGTGAGGTACTAGCTCCAACTCGGTTTTACAGTGAAAACTGCAGGAACTTCAAACCGGCACTAGGAAACAGACTGAGAAACCAGAGGAAAAGATTCTCCTGCAACATGCTCCATTTGTGCTAGGTGAAAGAACGTCTCTCCAAATGCTCAGTTCTGAGAGATAAATGTGTGGGAAAGCCTTCCTTCACCTAGGTTATGGGACACAGATTTTCTTTTCAGTTGCAAACTCCAAATCATACTTATATATTAATGGATGTACGAGCTCCAACTCGGTTTTACAGTGAAAACTACAGGAATTTCAAAAAGGCCCTAGGAAACAGACTGAGAAACCAGACTAAAAGTTTCTCCTGCAACCTATTCTCTTGGTGCTAGATGAACGAACGTCTCTCCACATGCTCAGTTCTGAGAGATAATTGTGTTTGAAAGCCGTCCTTCACGTAGCTTGTTGGGAACACAATGATTCTTTTCAGTTGCAAACTCCACTCCATACATATATATGGGGAGGTACTAAATCCAACTCGGTTTTACAGTGAAACCAGCTGGAACATCAAACCGGTACTAGGAAAAAAACTGAGAAACCAGAGTAAAAGTTTCTCCAGCAACAAGTTCCGTATATGCTAGATGTACGAACGTCTCTCCAAATGCTCAGTTCTGAGAGATAAGTGTGTGTGAAAGCCGTCCTTCACCTAGCTTGTTGTGAAAACAAAGTTTCTTTTCAGTTGCAAACTCAAATCAATACTTATATATTTGGGGAGGTAAGAGCTCCAACTCTGCTTTACAGTGAAAATTGCAGGAAATTCAAACTGGCACTAGGAAACATACAGAGAAACAATAGTAAAAGTTTCTCCTGCAACCCATTCCATTTGTGCTAGATGAACGAACGTCTCTCCAAATGCTCAGTTCTGAGAGATAACTGTGTGTGAAAGCCGTCCTTCAACTAGGTTGTTGGGACACAGAGTTTCTTCTCAGTTGCAAACTCCAAACCATACTTATAAATGGGGAGGTACTAGCTCCAACTCGGTTTTACAGTGAAAACTGCAGGAACTTCAAACCGGCACTAGGAAACAGTCTGAGAATCCATATTAAATTTCTCCTGCAAACCGTTTCCTGTGTGCTAGATGAAAGAACGTCTCTCCACATGCTCAGTTCTGAGAGATAATTGTGTGTGAAGCCGTACTTCACCTAGCTTGTTGGGAACACAATGTTTCTTTTAAGTAGCAAACTACACTCCATAAATTTATATGGGGAGGTACTAGCTCCAACTCGGTTTTACAGTGAAAACTGAAGGAACTTCATACCGGCACTAGGAAACAGACTGAGAAACCAGAGGAAAAGTTTCTCCTGCAACATGCTCCATTTGTGCTAGGTGAACGAACGTCTCTCCACATGCTCAGTTCTGAGAGATAATTGTGTTTGAAAGCCGTACTTCACGTAGCTTGTTGGGAACACAATTATTCTTTTCAGTTGCAAACTCCACTCCATACATATATACGGTGAAGTACTAAATCAAACTCTGTTTACAGTGAAACCTGCTGGAACTTCAAACCGGCACTAGGAAAAAACTGAGAAACCAGAGTAAAAGATTCTCCTGCAACCCATTCTCTATGTGCTAGATGAACGAAAGTCTCTCCACATGCGCGGTTCTGAAAGATAAGTGTGTGTGAAAGCCGCCCTTCACCTAGCTTCTTGGGAACACAAAGTTTCTTTTCAGTTGCAAACTCAAATCCATACTTATATATTAGGGGAGGTACGAGCTCCAACTCTGTTTTACAGTGAAAATTGCAGGAAATTCAAACTAGCACTAGGAAACAGACAGAGAACCAATAGTAAATGTTTCTCCTGCAACCCGTTCCATTTGTGCTAGATGAACGAACGTCACTCCAAATGCTCAGTTCTGAGAGATAACTGTGTGTGAAAGCCGTCCTTCAACTAGGTTGTTGGGACACAGAGTTTCTTTTCAGTTGCAAACTCCAAACCATACTCCTATATTAGGGGAGGTAAGAGCTCCAACTCGGTTTAACAGTGAAAACTGCAGGAACTTCAAACCTGCAAAAGGAAACAGACTGAGAAACCAGAGTAAAAGTTTCTCCTGCACACCGTTCCCTTGGTGCTAGATGAACGAACGTCTCTCCACATGCTCAGTTCTGAGAGATATGTGTGTGTGTAAGCCGTCCTTCACCTAGCTTGTTGGGAACACAAAGTTTCTTTTCAGTTGCCAACTCCACTCCTTACATATATATGGGGAGGTACTAGCTCCAAATCTGTTTTAAATTGAATACTGCTGGAACTTTAAACCGGCACTAGGAAACAGACTGACAAACCACAGTAAAAGTTTCCCCTGCCATCCGTTCCATTTGTGCTAGATGAACGAACGTCTCTCCACATGCTCAGTTCTGAGAGAAAATTGTGTGTCAAAGCCGTCCTTCACCTAGCTTCTTGGGAACACAAAGTTTCTTTTCAGTTGCCAACTCAAATCCATACTTATATATTAGGGGAGGTACGAGCTCCAACTCTGTTTTACAGTGAAAATTGCAGGAAATTCAAACTGGCACTAGGAAACAGACAGAGAACCAATAGTAAAAGTTTCTCCTGCAACCCGTTCCATTTGTGCTAGATGAACGAACGTCTCTCCAAATGCTCAGTTCTGAGAGATAACTGTGTGTGAAAGCCGTCCTTCAACTAGGTTGTTGAGACAAAGAGTTTCTTTTCAGTTGCAAACTCCAAACAATACTTCTATATTAGGGGAGGTAAGAGTTCCAACTCGGTTTAACAGTGAAAACTGCAGGAACTTCAAACCTGCACAAGGAAACAGACTGAGAAACCAGAGTAAAAGTTTCTTCTGCACACCGTTCCCTTGGTGCTAGATGAACGAACGTCTCTCCACATGCTCAGTTCTGAGAGATATGTGTGTGTGTAAGCCGACCTTCAACTAGCGTGTTGGGAACACAAAGTTTCTTTTCAGTTGCAAACTGCAATCCATACATATATATGGGGAGGTACTAGCTCCAACTCAGTTTTACAGTGAAAACTGCAGGAACTTCAAAAAGAAACTAGGAAACAGACTGAGAAACCAGAGTAAAGTTTCTCCTGCAACCCGTTCCCTTGGTGCTAGGTGAACGAACATCTCTCCACATGCTCATTTTTAAGAGATAAGTGTTTGTGAAAGCCGTGCTTCAACTAGCTTGTTGGGAACACAAAGTTTCTTTTCAGTTGCAAACTGCACCCCTTACATATATATTGTTAGGTACGAGCTCCAACTCGGTTTTACAGTGAAAACTGCAGGAACTTCAAACCGGCACTAGGAAACAGACTGAGAAACCAGAGTAAAAGTTTCTCATGCAAACCCGTTCCCTTGTTGCTAGGTGTACGAAAGTCTCTCCACATGCTCAGTTCTGACAGATAAGTGTGTGTGAAAGCCGTACTTCCCCTAGCTTTTTGGGATCACAAAGATTCTTTTCAGTTGCATACTCCAATCCATACATATTTATTTGGGGAGGTACGAGCTCCAACACGGTTTTACAGTGAAAATTGCAGGTAATTAAAACCGGCACTAGGAAACAAACTGAGAAACCAGATTAAAGTTTCTCCTGCAATCCGTTCCCTTGGTGCTAGATGAACGAACTTCTCTTCACATCTTCAGTTCTAGAGATAAGGGTGTGTGAAAGCCGTTCTTCACCTACCTTTTGGGAACACAAATTTACCATTCAGTTGCAAACTCCACTCCATACATATATTTCGGGCGGTACTAACACCAACTCGGTTTAACAGTGAAAACTGCTGTAACTTCAAACCGGCACTAGGAAACAAACTGAGATACCAGAGTAGAACTTTCTCCAGCAACCCGTTCCCTATGTGCTAGATGAACGAAAGTCTCTCCACATGCGCGGTTCTGAAAGATAAGTGTGTGTGAAAGCCGTCCTTTACCTAGCTTGTTGGGAAAGCAAAGTTTCTTTTCAGTTGCAAACTCCACTCCATACATATATATGGGGAGGTACTAGCTCCAACTCGGTTTTACAGTGAAAACTGCAGGAACTTCAAACCGGCACTAGGAAACAGTCTGAGAATCCAGATTAAATTTCTCTTGCAAACCGTTTCCTGTGTGCTAGATGAAAGAATGTCTCTCCACATGCTCAGTTCTGAGATATAAGTGTGTGTGAAAGCCGTACTTCACCTAGCTTGTTGGGAACACAAAGCTTCTTTTCAGTTGCAAACTACACTCCATACATTTATATGGTGAGGTACTAGCTCCAACTCGGTTTTACAGTGAAAAATGCAGGAACTTCAAACCGGCACTAGGAAACAGATTGAGAAACCAGAGGAAAAGATTCTCCTGCAACATGCTCCATTTGTGCTAGGTGAACGAAAGTCTCTACAAATGCTCAGTTCTGAGAGATAAATGTGTGGGAAAGCCGTCCTTCACCTTGGTTATTGGGACACAGAGTTTCTTTCAGTTGCAAACTCCAAATCATACTTATATATTAATGGATGTATGAGCTCCAACTCGGTTTTACAGTGAAAACTACAGGAACTTCAAACAGGCCCTAGGAAACAGACTGAGAAGCCAGAGTTAAAGTTTCTCCTGCAACCTACTCTTGGTGCTAGATGAACGAACGTCTCTCCACATGCTCAGTTCTGAGAGATAATTGTGTTTGAAAGCCGTCCTTCACGTATCTTGTTGGGAACACAATGATTCTTTTCAGTTGCATACTCCATTCCATACATATATATGGGGAGGTACTAAATCCAACTCGGTTTTACAGTGAAACCAGCTGGAACTTCAAACCGGCACTAGGAAAAAAACTGAGAAACCAGAGTAAAAGTTTCTCCAGCAACAAGTTCCCTATATGCTAGATGTACGAACGTCTCTCCACATGCTCAGTTCTGAGAGATACGTGTGTGTGAAAGCCGTCCTTCACCTAGCTTGTTGTGAAAACAAAGTTTCTTTTCAGTTGCAAACTCAAATCAATACTTATATATTTGGGGAGGTACGAGCTCCAACTCTGCTTTACAGTGAAAATTGCAGGAAATTCAAACTGCCACTAGGAAACATACAGAGAAACAATAGTAAAAGTTTCTCCTGCAACCCATTCCATTTGTGCTAGATGAACGAACGTCTCTCCAAATGCTCAGTTCTGAGAGATAACTGTGTGTGAAAGCCGTCCTTCAACTAGGTTGTTGGGACACAGAGTTTCTTCTCAGTTGCAAACTCCAAACCATACTTATAAATGGGGAGGTACAAGCTCCAACTCGGTTTTACAGTGAAAACTGCAGGAACTTCAAACCGGCACTAGGAAACAGTCTGAGAATCCATATTAAATTTCTCCTGCAAACCGTTTCCTGTGTGCTAGATGAAAGAACGTCTCTCCACATGCTCAGTTCTGAGAGATAATTGTGTGTGAAGCCGTACTTCACCTAGCTTGTTGGGAACACAATGTTTCTTTTAAGTAGCAAACTACACTCCATAAATTTATATGGGGAGGTACTAGCTCCAACTCGGTTTTACAGTGTAAACTGAAGGAACTTCATACCGGCACTAGGAAACAGACTGAGAAACCAGAGGAAAAGTTTCTCCTGCAACATGCTCCATTTGTGCTAGGTGAACGAACGTCTCTCCACATGCTCAGTTCTGAGAGATAATTGTGTTTGAAAGCCGTCCTTCACGTAGCTTGTTGGGAACACAATGATTCTTTTCAGTTGCAAACTCCATTCCATACATATATATGGGGAGGTACTAAATCCAACTCGGTTTTACAGTGAAACCAGCTGGAACTTCAAACCGGCACTAGGAAAAAAACTGAGAAACCAGAGTAAAAGTTTCTCCAGCAACAAGTTCCGTATATGCTAGATGTACGAACTTATCTCCACATGCTCAGTTCTGAGAGATAAGTGTGTGTGAAAGCCGTCCTTCACCTAGCTTGTTGTGAAAACAAAGTTTCTTTTCAGTTGCAAACTCAAATCAATACTTATATATTTGGGGAGGTACGAGCTCCAACTCTGCTTTACAGTGAAAATTGCAGGAAATTCAAACTGGCACTAGGAAACATACAGAGAAACAATAGTAAAAGTTTCTCCTGCAACCCATTCCATTTGTGCTAGATGAACGAACGTCTCTCCAAATGCTCAGTTCTGAGAGATAACTGTGTGTGAAAGCCGTCCTTCAACTATGTTGTTGGGACACAGAGTTTCTTCTCAGTTGCAATCTCCAAACCATACTTATAAATGGGGAGGTACTAGCTCCAACTCGGTTTTACAGTGAAAACTGCAGGAACTTCAAACCGGCACTAGGAAACAGTCTGAGAATCCATATTAAATTTCTCCTGCAAACCGTTTCCTGTGTGCTAGATGAAAGAACGTCTCTCCACATGCTCAGTTCTGAGAGATAATTGTGTGTGAAGCCGTACTTCACCTAGCTTGTTGGGAACACAATGTTTCTTTTAAGTAGCAAACTACACTCCATAAATATATATGGGGAGGTACTAGCTCCAACTCGGTTTTACAGTGAAAACTGAAGGAACTTCATACCGGCACTAGGAAACAGACTGAGAAACCAGAGGAAAAGTTTCTCCTGCAACATGCTCCATTTGTGCTAGGTGAACGAACGTCTCTCCACATGCTCAGTTCTGAGAGATAATTGTGTTTGAAAGCCGTACTTCACGTAGCTTGTTGGGAACACAATTATTCTTTTCAGTTGCAAACTCCACTCCATACATATATACGGTGAGGTACTAAATCAAACTCGGTTTTACAGTGAAACCTGCTGGAACTTCAAACCGGCACTAGGAAAAAAACTGAGAAACCAGAGTAAAAGTTTCTCCTGCAACCCATTCTGTATGTGCTAGATGAACGAAAGTCTCTCCACATGCGCGGTTCTGAAAGAAAAGTGTGTGTGAAAGCCGCCCTTCACCTAGCTTCTTGGGAACACAAAGTTTCTTTTCAGTTGCAAACTCAAATCCATACTTATATATTAGGGGAGGTACGAGCTCCAACTCTGTTTTACAGTGAAAATTGCAGGAAATTCAAACTAGCACTAGGAAACAGACAGAGAACCAATAGTAAATGTTTTACCTGCAACCCGTTCCATTTGTGCTAGATGAACGAACGTCACTCCAAATGCTCAGTTCTGAGAGATAACTGTGTGTGAAAGCCGTCCTTCAACTAGGTTGTTGGGACACAGAGTTTCTTTTCAGTTGCAAACTCCAAACCATACTTCTATATTAGGGGAGGTAAGAGCTCCAACTCGGTTTAACAGTGAAAACTGCAGGAACTTCAAACCTGTAAAAGGAAACAGACTGAGAAACCAGAGTAAAAGTTTCTCCTGCACACCGTTCCCTTGGTGCTAGATGAACGAAAGTCTCTCCACATGCTCAGTTTTGAGAGATATGTGTGTGTGAAAGCCGTACTTCACCTAGCTTGTTGGGAACACAAAGTTTCTTTTCAGTTGCCAACTCCACTCCTTACATATATATGGGGAGGTACTAGCTCCAACTCGGTTTTACAGTGAAAACTGCAGGAACTTCAAACCGGCACTAGGAAACAGATTGAGAAACCAGAGGAAAAGTTTCTCCTGCAACATTCTCCATTTGTGCTAGGTGAACGAACGTCTCTCCAAATGCTCAGTTCTGAGAGATAAATGTGTGGGAAAGCCGTCCTTCACCTAGGTTATTGGGACACAGAGTTTCTTTCAGTTGCAAACTCCAAATCATACTTATATATTAATGGATGTACGAGCTCCAACTCGGTTTTACAGTGAAAACTACAGGAACTTCAAACAGGCCCTAGGAAAAAGACTGAGAAGCCAGAGTAAAAGTTTCTCCTGCAACCTACTCTTGGTGCTAGATGAACGAACGTCTCTCCACATGCTCAGTTCTGAGAGATAATTGTGTTTGAAAGCCGTCCTTCACGTATCTTGTTGGGAACACAATGATTCTTTTCAGTTGCAAACTCCATTCCATACATATATATGGGGAGGTACTAAATCCAACTCGGTTTTACAGTGAAACCAGCTGGAACTTCAAACCGGCACTAGGAAAAAAACTGAGAAACCAGAGTAAAAGTTTCTCCAGCAACAAGTTCCGTATATGCTAGATGTACGAACGTCTCTCCACATGCTCAGTTCTGAGAGATAAGTGTGTGTGAAAGCCGTCCTTCACCTAGCTTGTTGTGAAAACAAAGTTTCTTTTCAGTTGCAAACTCAAATCAATACTTATATATTTGGGGAGGTACGAGCTCCAACTCTGCTTTACAGTGAAATTTGCAGGAAATTCAAACTGGCACTAGGAAACATACAGAGAAACAATAGTAAAAGTTTCTCCTGCAACCCATTCCATTTGTGCTAGATGAACGAACGTCTCTCCAAATGCTCAGTTCTGAGAGATAACTGTGTGTGAAAGCCGTCCTTCAACTAGGTTGTTGGGACACAGAGTTTCTTCTCAGTTGCAAACTCCAAACCATACTTATAAATGGGGAGGTACAAGCTCCAACTCGGTTTTACAGTGAAAACTGCAGGAACTTCAAACCGGCACTAGGAAACAGTCTGAGAATCCATATTAAATTTCTCCTGCAAACCGATTCCTGTGTGCTAGATGAAAGAACGTCTCTCCACATGCTCAGTTCTGAGAGATAATTGTGTGTGAAGCCGTACTTCACCTAGCTTGTTGGGAACACAATGTTTCTTTTAAGTAGCAAACTACACTCCATAAATTTATATGGGGAGGTACTAGCTCCAACTCGGTTTTACAGTGAAAACTGAAGGAACTTCATACCGGCACTAGGACACAGACTGAGAAACCAGAGGAAAAGTTTCTCCTGCAACATGCTCCATTTGTGCTAGGTGAACGAACGTCTCTCCACATGCTCAGTTCTGAGAGATAATTGTGTTTGAAAGCCGTCCTTCACGTAGCTTGTTGGGAACACAATGATTCTTTTCAGTTGCAAACTCCATTCCATACATATATATGGGGAGGTACTAAATCCAACTCGGTTTTACAGTGAAACCAGCTGGAACTTCAAACCGGCACTAGGAAAAAAACTGAGAAACCAGAGTAAAAGTTTCTCCAGCAACAAGTTCCGTATATGCTAGATGTACGAACGTCTCTCCACATGCTCAGTTCTGAGAGATAAGTGTGTGTGAAAGCCGTCCTTCACCTAGCTTGTTGTGAAAACAAAGTTTCTTTTCAGTTGCAAACTCAAATCAATACTTATATATTTGCTGAGGTACGAGCTCCAACTCTGCTTTACAGTGATAATTGCAGGAAATTCAAACTGGCACTAGGAAACATACAGAGAAACAATAGTAAAAGTTTCTCCTGCAACCCATTCCATTTGTGCTAGATGAACGAACGTCTCTCCAAATGATCAGTTCTGAGAGATAACTGTGTGTGAAAGCCGTCCTTCAAGTATGTTGTTGGGACACAATGTTTCTTCTCAGTTGCAAACTCCAAACCATACTTATAAATGGGGAGGTACAAGCTCCAACTCGGTTTTACAGTGAAAACTGCAGGAACTTCAAACCGGCACTAGGAAACAGTCTGAGAATCCATATTAAATTTCTCCTGCAATCCGTTTCCTGTGTGCTAGATGAAAGAACGTCTCTCCACATGCTCAGTTCTGAGAGATAATTGTGTGTGAAGCTGTACTTCACCTAGCTTGTTGGGAACACAATGTTTCTTTTAAGTAGCAAACTACACTCCATAAATTTATATGGGGAGGTACTAGCTCCAACTCGGTTTTACAGTGAAAACTGAAGGAACTTCATACCGGCACTAGGAAACAGACTGAGAAACCAGAGGAAAAGTTTCTCCTGCAACATGCTCCATTTGTGCTAGGTGAACGAACGTCTCTCCACATGCTCAGTTCTGAGAGATAATTGTGTTTGAAAGCCGTACTTCACGTAGCTTGTTGGGAACACAATTATTCTTTTCAGTTGCAAACTCCACTCCATACATATATACGGTGAGGTACTAAATCAAACTCGGTTTTACAGTGAAACCTGCTGGAACTTCAAACCGGCACTAGGAAAAAAACTGAGAAACCAGAGTAAAAGTTTCTCCTGCAACCCATTCTCTATGTGCTAGATGAACGAAAGTCTCTCCACATGCGCGGTTCTGAAAGATAAGTGTGTGTGAAAGCCGCCCTTCACCTAGCTTCTTGGGAACACAAAGTTTCTTTTCAGTTGCAAACTCAAATCCATACTTATATATTAGGGGAGGTACGAGCTCCAACTCTGTTTTACTGTGAAAATTGCAGGAAATTCAAACTAGCACTAGGAAACAGACAGAGAACCAATAGTAAATGTTTTACCTGCAACCCGTTCCATTTGTGCTAGATGAACGAACGTCACTCCAAATGCTCAGTTCTGAGAGATAACTGTGTGTGAAAGCCGTCCTTCAACTAGGTTGTTGGGACACAGAGTTTCTTTTCAGTTGCAAACTCCAAACCATACTTCTATATTAGGGGAGGTAAGAGCTCCAACTCGGTTTAACAGTGAAAACTGCAGGAACTTCAAACCTGTAAAAGGAAACAGACTGAGAAACCAGAGTAAAAGTTTCTCCTGCACACCGTTCCCTTGGTGCTAGATGAACGAACGTCTCTCCACATGCTCAGTTCTGAGAGAAAATTGTGTGTCAAAGCCGTCCTTCACCTAGCTTCTTGGGAACACAAAGTTTCTTTTCAGTTGCAAACTCAAATCCATACTTATATATTAGGGGAGGTACGAGCTCCAACTCTGTTTTACAGTGAAAATTGCAGGAAATTCAAACTGGCACTAGGAAACAGACAGAGAACCAATAGTAAAAGTTTCTCCTGCAACCCGTTCCATTTGTGCTAGATGAACGAACGTCTCTCCAAATGCTCAGTTCTGAGAGATAACTGTGTGTGAAAGCCGTCCTTCAACTAGGTTGTTGAGACACAGAGTTTCTTTTCAGTTGCAAACTCCAAACAATACTTCTATATTAGGGGAGGTAAGAGCTCCAACTCGGTTTAACAGTGAAAACTGCGGGAACTTCAAACCTGCACAAGGAAACAGACTGAGAAACCAGAGTAAAAGTTTCTCCTGCACACCGTTCCCTTGGTGCTAGATGAACGAACGTCTCTCCACTTGCTCAGTTCTGAGAGATATGTGTGTGTGTAAGCCGACCTTCAACAAGCGTGTTGGGAACACAAAGTTTCTTTTCAGTTGCAAACTCCAATCCATACATATATATGGGGAGGTACTAGCTCCAACTCTGTTTTACAGTGAAAACTGCAGGAACTTCAAAAAGAAACTAGGAAACAGACTGAGAAACCAGAGTAAAGTTTCTCCTGCAACCCGTTCCCTTGGTGCTAGGTGAACGAACATCTCTCCACATGCTCAGTTTTAAGAGATAAGTGTGTGTGAAAGCCGTGCTTCAACTAGCTTGTTGGGAACACAAAGTTTCTTTTCAGTTGCAAACTGCACCCCTTACATATATATTGTTAGGTACGAGCTCCAACTCGGTTTTACAGTGAAAACTGCAGGAACTTCAAACCGGCACTAGGAAACAGACTGAGAAACCAGAGTAAAAGTTTCTCATGCAAACCCGTTCCCTTGTTGCTAGGTGTACGAAAGTCTCTCCACATGCTCAGTTCTGAGAGATAAGTGTGTGTGAAAGCCGTACTTCCCCTAGCTTTTTGGGATCACAAAGTTTCTTTTCAGTTGCATACTCCAATCCATACATATTTATTTGGGGAGGTACGAGCTCCAACATTGTTTTACAGTGAAAATTGCAGGTAATTAAAACCGGCACTAGGAAACAAACTGAGAAACCAGATTAAAGTTTCTCCTGCAATCCGTTCCCTTGGTGCTAGATGAACGAACTTCTCTCCACATCTTCAGTTCTAGAGATAAGGGTGTGTGAAAGCCGTTCTTCACCTACCTTTTGGGAACACAAATTTACCATTCAGTTGCAAACTCCACTCCATACATATATTTCGGGCGGTACTAACACCAACTCGGTTTAACAGTGAAAACTGCTGGAACTTCAAACCGGCACTAGGAAACAAACTGAGAAACCAGAGTAGAACTTTCTCCAGCAACCCGTTCCCTATGTGCTAGATGAACGAAAGTCTCTCCACATGCGCGGTTCTGAAAGATAAGTGTGTGTGAAATCCGTCCTTTACCTAGCTTGTTGGGAAAGCAAAGTTTCTTTTCAGTTGCAAACTCCACTCCATACATATATATGGGGAGGTACTAGCTCCAACTCGGTTTTACAGTGAAAACTGCAGGAACTTCAAACCGGCACTAGGAAACAGTCTGAGAATCCAGATTAAATTTCTCTTGCAAACCGTTTCCTGTGTGCTAGATGAAAGAACGTCTCTCCACATGCTCAGTTCTGAGAGATAAGTGTGTGTGAAAGCCGTAATTCACCTAGCTTGTTGGGAACACAAAGCTTCTTTTCAGTTGCAAACTACACTCCATACATATATATGGGGAGGTACTAGCTCCAACTCGGTTTTACAGTGAAAACTGCAGGAACTTCAAACCGGCACTAGGAAACAGATTGAGAAACCAGAGGAAAAGATTCTCCTGCAACATGCTCCATTTGTGCTAGGTGAACGAACGTCTCTCCAAATGCTCAATTATGAGAGATAAATGTGTGGGAAAGCCGTCCTTCACCTAGGTTATTGGGACACAGAGTTTCTTTCAGTTGCAAACTACAAATCATACTTATATATTAATGGATGTACGAGCTCCAACTCGGTTTTACAGTGAAAACTACAGGAACTTCAAACAGGCCCTAGGAAACAGACTGAGAAGCCAGAGTAAAAGTTTCTCCTGCAACCTACTCTTGGTGCTAGATGAACGAACGTCTCTCCACATGCTCAGTTCTGAGAGATAAGTGTGTGTGAAAGCCGTCCTTCACCTAGCTTGTTGTGAAAACAAAGTTTCTTTTCAGTTGCAAACTCAAATCTATACTTATATCTTTGGGGAGGTACGAGCTCCAACTCTGCTTTACAGTGTAAATTGCAGGAAATTCAAACTGGCACTAGGAAACATACAGAGAAACAATAGTAAAAGTTTCTCCTTCAACCCATTCCATTTGTGCTAGATGAACGAACGTCTCTACAAATGCTCAGATCTGAGAGATAACTGTGTGTGAAAGCCGTCCTTCAACAAGGTTGTTGGGACACAGAGTTTCTTCTCAGTTGCAAAATCTAAACCATACTTATATATGGTGAGGAACGAGCTCCAACTCTGCTTTACAGTGAAAACTGCAGGAACTTCAAACCGGCACTAGGAAACAGTCTGAGAATCCAGATTAAATTTCTCCTGCAAACCGTTTCCTGTGTGCTAGATGAAAGAACGTCTCTCCACATGCTCAGTTCTGAGAGATAAGTGTGTGTGAAGCCGTACTTCACGTAGCTTGTTGGGAACACAATAATTCTTTTCAGTTGCAAACTCCACTCCATACATATATACGGTGAGGTACTAAATCCAAATCGGTTTTACAGTGAAACCTGCTGGAACTTCAAACCGGCACTAGGAAAAAAACTGAGAAACCAGAGTAAAAGTTTCTCCTGCAACCCATTCTCTATGTGCTAGATGAACGAAAGTCTCTCCACATGCGCGGTTCTGAAAGATAAGTGTGTGTGAAAGCCGTCCTTCACCTAGCTTCTTGGGAACACAAAGTTTCTTTTCAGTTGCAAACTCAAATCCATACTTATATATTAGGGGAGGTACGAGCTCCAACTCTGTTTTACAGTGAAAACTGCAGGAACTTCAAACCGGCACTAGGAAACAGACTGAGAAACCAGAGTAAAAGTTTCTCCTGCAACCCGTTCCCTTGTTGCTAGGTGAACGAACGTCTCTCCACATGCTCAGTTCTGAGAGATAATTGTGAGTGAAAGCCGTCCTTCAGCTAGCTTGTTGGGATCACAAAGTTTATTTCAGTTGCATACTCCAAACCATACATATATATGGGGAGGTACTAGCTCCAACTCGGTTTTAAATTGAAAACTGCTGGAACTTCAAACCGGCACTAGGAAACAGACTCACAAACCACAGTAAAATTTTCCCCTGCCATCCGTTCCATTTGTGCTAGATGAACGAACGTCTCTCCTCATGCTCAGTTCTGAGAGAAAAGTGTGTGTCAAAGCCGTCCTTCACCTAGCTTGTTGGGAAAACAAAGTTTCTTTTCAGTTGCAAACTCCACTCCTAACATATATACGGTGAAGTAATAGCTCCAACTCGGTTTTACAGTGAAAACTGCAGGAACTACAAACCAGCACTAGGAATCAGACTGAGAAACCAGAGTAAAAGTTTCTCCTGCAACCCGTTCCCTTGTTGCTAGGTGAACGAACGTCTGTCCACATGCTCAGTTCTGACAGATAAGCGTGTGTGAAAGCCGTCCTTCACCTAGCTTTTTGGGATCACAAAGTTTATTTTCAGGTGCATACTCCAATCCATACATATATATTTGGGGAGGTACGAGCTCCAACACGGTTTTACAGAGAAAATTGCAGGAAATTTAAACCGGCACTAGGAAACAAACTGAGAAACCAGAGTAGAACTTTCTCCAGCAACCCGTTCCCTATGTGCTCGATGAACGAACGTCTCTCCACATACTCAGCTCTGAGAGATAAGTGTGTGTGAAAGCCGCCCTTCACCTATCTTGTTGGGAACACAAAGTTTCTTTACAGTTGCAAACTCCAATCCATACATATATATGGGGAGGTACTAGCTCCAACACGGTTTTACAGTGAAATCTGCAGGAACTTCAAACCGGCACTAGGAAACAGTCTGAGAATCCATATTAAATTTCTCCTGCAAACCGTTTCCTGTGTGCTAGATGAAAGAACGTCTCTCCACATGCTCAGTTCTGAGAGATAATTGTGTGTGAAGCCGTACTTCACCTAGCTTGTTGAGAACACAAAGTTTCTTTTAAGTAGCAAACTACACTCCATACATTTATATGGGGAGGTACTAGCTCCAACTCGATTTTACACTGAAAACTGAAGGAACTTCAAACCGGCACTAGGAAACAGACTGAGAAACCAGAGGAAAAGTTTCTCCTGCAACATGCTCCATTTGTGCTAGGTGAACAAACGTCTCTCCACATGCTCAGTTCTGAGAGATAATTGGGTTTGAAAGCCGTCCTTCACGTAGCTTGTTGGGAACACAATTATTCTTTTCAGTTGCAAACTCCACTCCATACATATATACGGTGAGGTACTAAATCAAACTCGGTTTTACAGTGAAACCTGATGGAACTTCAAACCGGCACTAGGAAAAAAACTGAGAAACCAGAGTAAAAGTTTCTCCTGCAACCCATTCTCTATGTGCTAGATGAACGAAAGTCTCTCCACATGCGCGGTTCTGAAAGATAAGTGTGTGTGAAAGCCGCCCTTCACCTAGCTTCTTGGGAACACAAAGTTTCTTTTCAGTTGCAAACTCAAATCCATACTTATATATTAGGGGAGGTACGAGCTCCAACTCTGTTTTACAGTGAAAATTGCAGGAAATTCAAACTAGCACTAGGAAACAGACAGAGAACCAATAGTAAATGTTTTACCTGCAACCCGTTCCATTTGTGCTAGATGAACGAACGTCACTCCAAATGCTCAGTTCTGAGAGATAACTGTGTGTGAAAGCCGTCCTTCAACTAGGTTGTTGGGACACAGAGTTTCTTTTCAGTTGCAAACTCCAAACCATACTTCTATATTAGGGGAGGTAAGAGTTCCAACTCGGTTTAACAGTGAAAACTGCAGGAACTTCAAACCTGCACAAGGAAACAGACTGAGAAACCAGAGTAAAAGTTTCTCCTGCACACCGTTCCCTTGGTGCTAGATGAACGAAAGTCTCTCCACATGCTCAGTTCTGAGAGATATGTGTGTGTGTAAGCCGTCCTTCACCTAGCTTGTTGGGAACACAAAGTTTATTTTCAGTTGCCAACTCCACTCCTTACATATATATGGGGAGGTACTAGCTCCAACACGGTTTTATAGTGAAAACTGCAGGAACTTCAAACCGGCACTAGGAAACAGACTGAGAAAACAGAGTAAAAGTTTCTCCTGCAACCCTTTCCCTTGTTGCTAGGTGAACGAACGTCTCTCCACATGCTCAGTTCTGAGAGATAAGTGTGGGTGAAGCCGTACTTCACGTAGCTTGTTGGGAACACAATTATTCTTTTCAGTTGCAAACTCCACTCCATACATATATACGGTGAAGTACTAAATCCAACTCGGTTTTACAGTGAAACCTGCTGGAACTTCAAACCGGCACTAGGAAAAAAACTGAGAAACCAGAATAAAAGTTTCTCCTGCAAACCATTCTCTATGTGCTAGATGAACGAAAGTCTCTCCACATTTGCGGTTCTGAAAGATAAGTGTGTGTGAAAGCCGTCCTTCACCTAGCTTCTTGGGAACACAAAGTTTCTTTTCAGTTGCAAACTCAAATCCATACTTATATATTAGGGGAGGTACGAGCTCCAACTCTGTTTTACAGTGAAAACTGCAGGAACTTCAAACCGGCACTAGGAAACAGACTGAGAAACCAGAGTAAAAGTTTCTCCTGCAACCCTTTCCCTTGTTGCTAGGTGAACGAAAGTCTCTCCACATGCTCAGTTCTGAGAGATAATTGTGAGTGAAAGCCGTCCTTCAGCTAGCTTGTTGGGATCACAAAGTTTATTTCAGTTGCATACTCCAAACCATACATATATATGGGGTGGTACTAGCTCCAACTCGGTTTTAAATTGAAAACTGCTGGAACTTCAAACCAGCACTAGGAAACAGACTGACAAACCACAGTAAAATTTTCCCCTGCCATCCGTTCCATTTGTGCTAGATGAACGAACGTCTCTCCTCATGCTCAGTTCTGAGAGAAAAGTGTGTGTCAAAGCCGTCCTTCACCTAGCTTGTTGGGAAAACAAAGTTTCTTTTCAGTTGCAAACTCCACTCCTAACATATATATGGTGAAGTACTAGCTCCAACTCGGTTTTACAGTGAAAACTGCAGGAACTACAAACCAGCACTAGGAATCAGACTGAGAAACCAGAGTAAAAGTTTCTCCTGCAACCCGTTCCCTTGTTGCTAGGTGAACGAACGTCTGTCCACATGCTCAGTTCTGACAGATAAGCGTGTGTGAAAGCCGTCCTTCACCTAGCTTTTTGGGATCACAAAGTTTATTTTCAGGTGCATACTCCAATCCATACATATATATTTGGGGAGGTACGAGCTCCAACACGGTTTTACAGAGAAAACTGCAGGAAATTTAAACCGGCACTAGGAAACAAACTGAGAAACCAGAGTAGAACTTTCTCCAGCAACCCGTTCCCTATGTGCTAGATGAACGAACGTCTCTCCACATACTCAGCTCTGAGAGATAAGTGTGTGTGAAAGCCGCCCTTCACCTATCTTGTTGGGAACACAAAGTTTCTTTACAGTTGCAAACTCCAATCCATACATATATATGGGGAGGTACTAGCTCCAACTCGGTTTTACAGTGAAATCTGCAGGAACTTCAAACCGGCACTAGGAAACAGTCTGAGAATCCATATTAAATTTCTCCTGCAAACCGTTTCCTGTGTGCTAGATGAAAGAACGTCTCTCCACATGCTCAGTTCTGAGAGATAATTGTGTGTGAAGCCGTACTTCACCTAGCTTGTTGGGAACACAAAGTTTCTTTTAAGTAGCAAACTACACTCCATACATTTATATGGGGAGGTACTAGCTCCAACTCGATTTTACAGTGAAAACTGAAGGAACTTCAAACCGGCACTAGGAAACAGACTGAGAAACCAGAGGAAAAGTTTCTCCTGCAACATGCTCCATTTGTGCTAGGTGAACGAACGTCTCTCCACATGCTCAGTTCTGAGAGATAATTGGGTTTGAAAGCCGTCCTTCACGTAGCTTGTTGGGAACACAATTATTCTTTTCATTTGCAAACTCCACTCCATACATATATACGGTGTGGTACTAAATCAAACTCGGTTTTACAGTGAAACCTGATGGAACTTCAAACCGGCACTAGGAAAAAAACTGAGAAACCAGAGTAAAATTTTCTCCTGCAACCCATTCTCTATGTGCTAGATGAACGAAAGTCTCTCCACATGCGCTGTTCTGAAAGATAAGTGTGTGTGAAAGCCGCCCTTCACCTAGCTTCTTGGGAACACAAAGTTTCTTTTCAGTAGCAAACTCAAATCCATACTTATATATTAGGGGAGGTACGAGCTCCAACTCTGTTTTACAGTGAAAATTGCAGGAAATTCAAACTAGCACTAGGAAACAGACAGAGAACCAATACTAAATGTTTCTCCTGCAACCCGTTCCATTTGTGCTAGATGAACGAACGTCACTCCAAATGCTCAGTTCTGAGAAATAACTGTGTGTGAAAGCCGTCCTTCAACTAGGTTGTTGGGACACAGAGTTTCTTTTCAGTTGCAAACTCCAAACCATACTTCTATATTAGGGGAGGTAAGATCTCCAACTCGGTTTAACAGTGAAAACTGCAGGAACTTCAAACCTGCACAAGGAAACAGACTAAGAAACCAGAGTAAAAGTTTCTCCTGCACACCGTTCCCTTGGTGCTAGATGAACGAACGTCTCTCCACATGCTCAGTTCTGAGAGATATGTGTGTGTGTAAGCCGACCTAAAACTAGCGTGTTGGGAACACAAAGTTTCTTTTCAGTTGAAAACTCCAATCCATACATATATATGGGGAGATACTAGCTCCAACTCAGTTTTACAGTGAAAACTGCAGGAACTTCAAACCGGCACTAGGAAACAGACTGAGAAACCAGAGTAAAGTTTCTCCTGCACACCGTTCCCTTGGTGCTAGGTGAACGAACATCTCTCCACATGCTCAGTTTTAAGAGATACGTGTGTGTGAAAGCCGTGCTTCAACTAGCTTGTTGGGAACACAAAGTTTCTTTTCAGTTGCAAACTCCACCCCTTACATATATATGGTTAGGTACGAGCTCCAACTCGGTTTTACAGTGAAAACTGCAGGAACTTCAAACCGGCACTAGGAAACAGTCTGAGAATCCAGATTAAATTTCTCTTGCAAACCGTTTCCTGTGTGCTAGATGAAAGAACGTCTCTCCACATGCTGTGTTATGAGAGATAAGTGTGTGTGAAAGCCGTACTTCACCTAGCTTGTTGGGAACACAAAGCTTCTTTTCAGTTGCAAACTACACTTCATACATTTATATGGTGAGGTACTATCTCCAACTCGGTTTTACAGTGAAAACTGCAGGAACTTCAAACCGGCACTAGGAAACAGATTGAGAAACCAGAGGAAAAGATTCTCCTGCAACATGCTCCATTTGTGCTAGGTGAACGAACGTCTCTCCAAATGCTCAGTTCTGAGAGATAAATGTGTGGGAAAGCCGTCCTTCACCTAGGTTATTGGGACACAGAGTTTCTTTCAGTTGCAAACTCCAAATCATACTTATATATTAATGGATGTACGAGCTCCAACTCGGTTTTACAGTGAAAACTACAGGAACTTCAAACAGGCCCTAGGAAATAGACTGAGAAGCCAGAGTAAAAGTTTCTCCTGCAACCTACTCTTGGTGCTAGATGAACGAACGTCTCTCCACATGCTCAGTTCTGAGAGATAATTGTGTTTGAAAGCCGTCCTTCACGTAGCTTGTTGGGAACACAATGATTCTTTTCAGTTGCAAACTCCATTCCATACATATATATGGGGAGGTACTAAATCCAACTCGGTTTTACAGTGAAACCAGCTGGAACTTCAAACCGGCACTAGGAAAAAAACTGAGAAACCAGAGTAAAAGTTTCTCCAGCAACAAGTTCCGTATATGCTAGATGTACGAACGTCTCTCCACATGCTCATTTCTGAGAGATAAGTGTGTGTGAAAGCCGTCCTTCACCTAGCTTGTTGTGAAAACAAAGTTTCTTTTCAGTTGCAAACTCAAATCAATACTTATATATTTGGGGAGGTACGAGCTCCAACTCTGCTTTACAGTGAAAATTGCAGGAAATTCAAACTGGCACTAGGAAACATACAGAGAAACAATAGTAAAAGTTTCTCCTGCAACCCATTCCATTTGTGCTAGATGAACGAACGTCTCTCCAAATGCTCAGTTCTGAGAGATAACTGTGTGTGAAAGCCGTCCTTCAACTAGGTTGTTGGGACACAGAGTTTCTTCTCAGTTGCAAACTCCAAACCATACTTATAAATGGGGAGGTACTAGCTCCAACTCGGTTTTACAGTGAAAACTGCAGGAACTTCAAACCGGCACTAGGAAACAGTCTGAGAATCCATATTAAATTTCTCCTGCAAACCGTTTCCTGTGTGCTAGATGAAAGAACGTCTCTCCACATGCTCAGTTCTGAGAGATAATTGTGTGTGAAGCCGTACTTCACCTAGCTTGTTGGGAACACAATGTTTCTTTTAAGTAGCAAACTACACTCCATAAATTTATATGGGGAGGTACTAGCTCCAACTCGGTTTTACAGTGAAAACTGAAGGAACTTCATACCGGCACTAGGAAACAGACTGAGAAACCAGAGGAAAAGTTTCTCCTGCAACATGCTCCATTTGTGCTAGGTGAACGAACGTCTCTCCACATGCTCAGTTCTGAGAGATAATTGTGTTTGAAAGCCGTCCTTCACGTAGCTTGTTGGGAACACAATTATTCTTTTCAGTTGCAAACTCCACTCCATACATATATACGGTGAGGTACTAAATCAAACTCGGTTTTACAGTGAAACCTGCTGGAACTTCAAACCGGCACTAGGAAAAAAACTGAGAAACCAGAGTAAAAGTTTCTCCTGCAACCCATTCTCTATGTTCTAGATGAACGAAAGTCTCTCCACATGCGCGGTTCTGAAAGATAAGTGTGTGTGAAAGCCGCCCTTCACCTAGCTTCTTGGGAACACAAAGTTTCTTTTCAGTTGCAAACTCAAATCCATACATATATATTAGGGGAGGTACGAGCTCCAACTCTGTTTTACAGTGAAAATTGCAGGAAATTCAAACTAGCACTAGGAAACAGACAGAGAACCAATAGTAAATGTTTTACCTGCAACCCGTTCCATTTGTGCTAGATGAACGAACGTCACTCCAAATGCTCAGTTCTGAGAGATAACTGTGTGTGAAAGCCGTCCTTCAACTAGGTTGTTGGGACACAGAGTTTCTTTTCAGTTGCAAACTCCAAACCATACTTCTATATTAGGGGAGGTAAGAGCTCCAACTCGGTTTAACAGTGAAAACTGCAGGAACTTCAAACCTGTAAAAGGAAACAGACTGAGAAACCAGAGTAAAAGTTTCTCCTGCACACCGTTCCCTTGGTGCTAGATGAACGAACGTCTCTCCACATGCTCAGTTCTGAGAGATATGTGTGTGTGAAAGCCGTCCTTCACCTATCTTGTTGGGAACACAAAGTTTCTTTTGAGTAGCATACTCCAAACCATACATATATATGGGGAGGTACTAGTTCCAACTCTGTTTTAAATTGAATACTGCTGGAACTTTAAACCGGCACTAGGAAACAGACTGACAAACCACAGTAAAAGTTTCTCCTGCCATCCGTTCCATTTGTGCTAGATGAACGAACGTCTCTCCACATGCTCAGTTCTGAGAGAAAATTGTGTGTCAAAGCCGTCCTTCACCTAGCTTCTTGGGAACACAAAGTTTCTTTTCAGTTGCAAACTCAAATCCATACTTATATATTAGGGGAGGTACGAGCTCCAACTCTGTTTTACAGTGAAAATTGCAGGAAATTCAAACTGGCACTAGGAAACAGACAGAGAACCAATAGTAAAAGTTTCTCCTGCAACCCGTTCCATTTGTGCTAGATGAACGAACGTCCCTCCAAATGCTCAGTTCTGAGAGATAACTGTGTGTGAAAGCCGTAATTCAACTAGGTTGTTGAGACACAGAGTTTCTTTTCAGTTGCAAACTCCAAACCATACTTCTATATTAGGGGAGGTAAGAGCTCCAACTCGGTTTAACAGTGAAAACTGCAGGAACTTCAAACCTGCACAAGGAAACAGACTAAGAAACCAGAGTAAAAGTTTCTCCTGCACACCGTTCCCTTGGTGCTAGATGAACGAACGTCTCTCCACATGCTCAGTTCTGAGAGATATGTGTGTGTGTAAGCCGACCTAAAACTAGCGTGTTGGGAACACAAAGTTTCTTTTCAGTTGAAAACTCCAATCCATACATATATATGGGGAGATACTAGCTCCAACTCAGTTTTACAGTGAAAACTGCAGGAACTTCAAACCGGCACTAGGAAACAGACTGAGAAACCAGAGTAAAGTTTCTCCTGCACACCGTTCCCTTGGTGCTAGGTGAACGAACATCTCTACATACTCAGTTTTAAGAGATACGTGTGTGTGAAAGCCGTGCTTCAACTAGCTTGTTGGGAACACAAAGTTTCTTTTCAGTTGCAAACTCCACCCCTTACATATATATGGTTAGGTACGAGCTCCAACTCGGTTTTACAGTGAAAACTGCAGGAACTTCAAACCGGCACTAGGAAACAGTCTGAGAATCCAGATTAAATTTCTCTTGCAAACCGTTTCCTGTGTGCTAGATGAAAGAACGTCTCTCCACATGCTGTGTTCTGAGAGATAAGTGTGTGTGAAAGCCGTACTTCACCTAGCTTGTTGGGAACACAAAGCTTCTTTTCAGTTGCAAACTACACTTCATACATTTATATGGTGAGGTACTATCTCCAACTCGGTTTTACAGTGAAAACTGCAGGAACTTCAAACCGGCACTAGGAAACAGATTGAGAAACCAGAGGAAAAGATTCTCCTGCAACATGCTCCATTTGTGCTAGGTGAACGAACGTCTCTCCAAATGCTCAGTTCTGAGAGATAAATGTGTGGGAAAGCCGTCCTTCACCTAGGTTATTGGGACACAGAGTTTCTTTCAGTTGCAAACTCCAAATCATACTTATATATTAATGGATGTACGAGCTCCAACTCGGTTTTACAGTGAAAACTACAGGAACTTCAAACAGGCCCTAGGAAATAGACTGAGAAGCCAGAGTAAAAGTTTCTCCTGCAACCTACTCTTGGTGCTAGATGAACGAACGTCTCTCCACATGCTCAGTTCTGAGAGATAATTGTGTTTGAAAGCCGTCCTTCACGTAGCTTGTTGGGAACACAATGATTCTTTTCAGTTGCAAACTCCATTCCATACATATATATGGGGAGGTACTAAATCCAACTCGGTTTTACAGTGAAACCAGCTGGAACTTCAAACCGGCACTAGGAAAAAAACTGAGAAACCAGAGTAAAAGTTTCTCCAGCAACAAGTTCCGTATATGCTAGATGTACGAACGTCTATCCACATGCTCATTTCTGAGAGATAAGTGTGTGTGAAAGCCGTCCTTCACCTAGCTTGTTGTGAAAACAAAGTTTCTTTTCAGTTGCAAACTCAAATCAATACTTATATATTTGGGGAGGTACGAGCTCCAACTCTGCTTTACAGTGAAAATTGCAGGAAATTCAAACTGGCACTAGGAAACATACAGAGAAACAATAGTAAAATTTCTCCTGCAACCCATTCCATTTGTGCTAGATGAACGAACGTCTCTCCAAATGCTCAGTTCTGAGAGATAACTGTGTGTGAAAGCCGTCCTTCAACTAGGTTGTTGGGACACAGAGTTTCTTCTCAGTTGCAAACTCCAAACCATACTTATAAATGGGGAGGTACTAGCTCCAACTCGGTTTTATAGTGAAAACTGCAGGAACTTCAAACCGGCACTAGGAAACAGTCTGAGAATCCATATTAAATTTCTCCTGAAAACCGTTTCCTGTGTGCTAGATGAAAGAACGTCTCTCCACATGCTCAGTTCTGAGAGATAATTGTGTGTGAAGCCGTACTTCACCTAGCTTGTTGGGAACACAATGTTTCTTTTAAGTAGCAAACTACACTCCATAAATTTATATGGGGAGGTACTAGCTCCAACTCGGTTTTACAGTGAAAACTGAAGGAACTTCATACCGGCACTAGGAAACAGACTGAGAAACCAGAGGAAAAGTTTCTCCTGCAACATGCTCCATTTGTGCTAGGTGAACGAACGTCTCTCCACATGCTCAGTTCTGAGAGATAATTGTGTTTGAAAGCCGTCCTTCACGTAGCTTGTTGGGAACACAATTATTCTTTTCAGTTGCAAACTCCACTCCATACATATATACGGTGAGGTACTAAATCAAACTCGGTTTTACAGTGAAACCTGCTGGAACTTCAAACCGGCACTAGGAAAAAAACTGAGAAACCAGAGTAAAAGTTTCTCCTGCAACCCATTCTCTATGTGCTAGATGAACGAAAGTCTCTCCACATGCGCGGTTCTGAAAGATAAGTGTGTGTGAAAGCCGCCCTTCACCTAGCTTCTTGGGAACACAAAGTTTCTTTTCAGTTGCAAACTCAAATCCATACTTATATATTAGGGGAGGTACGAGCTCCAACTCTGTTTTACAGTGAAAATTGCAGGAAATTCAAACTAGCACTAGGAAACAGACAGAGAACCAATAGTAAATGTTTTACCAGCAAACCGTTCCATTTGTGCTAGATGAACGAACGTCACTCCAAATGCTCAGTTCTGAGAGATAACTGTGTGTGAAAGCCGTCCTTCAACTAGGTTGTTGGGACACAGAGTTCCTTTTCAGTTGCAAACTCCAAACCATACTTCTATATTAGGGGAGGTAAGAGCTCCAACTCGGTTTAACAGTGAAAACTGCAGGAACTTCAAACCTGTAAAAGGAAACAGACTGAGAAACCAGAGTAAAAGTTTCTCCTGCACACCGTTCCCTTGGTGCTAGATGAACGAACGTCTCTCCACATGCTCAGTTCTGAGAGATATGTGTGTGTGAAAGCCGTCCTTCACCTAGCTTGTTGGGAACACAAAGTTTCTTTTCAGTTGCCAACTCCACTCCTTACATATATATGGGGAGGTACTAGCTCCAACTCTGTTTTAAATTGAATACTGCTGGAACTTTAAACCGGCACTAGGAAACAGACTGACAAACCACAGTAAAAGTTTCCCCTGCCATCCGTTCCATTTGTGCTAGATGAACGAACGTCTCTCCACATGCTCAGTTCTGAGAGAAAATTGTGTGTCAAAGCCGTCCTTCACCTAGCTTCTTGGGAACACAAAGTTTCTTTTCAGTTGCAAACTCAAATCCATACTTATATATTAGGGGAGGTACGAGCTCCAACTCTGTTTTACTGTGAAAATTGCAGGAAATTCAAACTGGCACTAGGAAACAGACAGAGAACCAATAATAAAAGTTTCTCCTGCAACCCGTTCAATTTTTGCTAGATGAACGAACGTCCCTCCAAATGCTCAGTTCTGAGAGATAACTGTGTGTGAAAGCCGTCCTTCAACTAGGTTGTTGAGACACAGAGTTTCTTTTCAGTTGCAAACTCCAAACCATACTTCTATATTAGGGGAGGTAAGAGCTCCAACTCGGTTTAACAGTGAAAACTGCAGGAACTTCAAACCTGCACAAGGAAACAGACTAAGAAACCAGAGTAAAAGTTTCTCCTGCACACCGTTCCCTTGGTGCTAGATGAACGAACGTCTCTCCACATGCTCAGTTCTGAGAGATATGTGTGTGTGTAAGCCGACCTAAAACTAGCGTGTTGGGAACACAAAGTTTCTTTTCAGTTGAAAACTCCAATCCATACATATATATGGGGAGATACTAGCTCCAACTCAGTTTTACAGTGAAAACTGCAGGAACTTCAAACCGGCACTAGGAAACAGACTGAGAAACCAGAGTAAAGTTTCTCCTGCACACCGTTCCCTTGGTGCTAGGTGAACGAACATCTCTCCACATGCTCAGTTTTAAGAGATAAGTGTGTGTGAAAGCCGTGCTTCAACTAGCTTGTTGGGAACACAAAGTTTCTTTTCAGTTGCAAACTCCACCCCTTACATATATATGGTTAGGTACGAGCTCCAACTCGGTTTTACAGTGAAAACTGCAGGAACTTCAAACCGGCACTAGGAAACAGTCTGAGAATCCAGATTAAATTTCTCTTGCAAACCGTTTCCTGTGTGCTAGATGAAAGAACGTCTCTCCACATGCTCAGTTCTGAGAGATAAGTGTGTGTGAAAGCCGTACTTCACCTAGCTTGTTGGGAACACAAAGCTTCTTTTCAGTTGCAAATTACACTCCATACATTTATATGGTGAGGTACTATCTCCAACTCGGTTTTACAGTGAAAACTGCAGGAACTTCAAACCGGCACTAGGAAACAGATTGAGAAACCAGAGGAAAAGATTCTCCTGCAACATGCTCCATTTGTGCTAGGTGAACGAACGTCTCTCCAAATGCTCAGTTCTGAGAGATAAATGTGTGGGAAAGCCGTCCTTCACCTAGGTTATTGGGACACAGAGTTTCTTTCAGTTGCAAACTCCAAATCATACTTATATATTAATGGATGTACGAGCTCCAACTCTGTTTTACAGTGAAAACTACAGGAACTTCAAACAGGCTCTAGGAAACAGACTGAGAAGCCAGAGTAAAAGTTTCTCCTGCAAACTACTCTTGGTGCTAGATGAACGAACGTCTCTCCACATGCTCAGTTCTGAGAGATAATTGTGTTTGAAAGCCGTCCTTCACGTAGCTTGTTGGGAACACAATGATTCTTTTCAGTTGCAAACTCCATTCCATACATATATATGGGGAGGTACTAAATCCAACTCGGTTTTACAGTGAAACCAGCTGGAACTTCAAACCGGCACTAGGAAAAAAACTGAGAAACCAGAGTAAAAGTTTCTCCAGCAACAAGTTCCGTATATGCTAGATGTACGAACGTCTCTCCACATGCTCATTTCTGAGAGATAAGTGTGTGTGAAAGCCGTCCTTCACCTAGCTTGTTGTGAAAACAAAGTTTCTTTTCAGTTGCAAACTCAAATCAATACTTATATATTTGGGGAGGTACGAGCTCCAACTCTGCTTTACAGTGAAAATTGCAGGAAATTCAAACTGGCACTAGGAAACATACAGAGAAACAATAGTAAAAGTTTCTCCTGCAACCCATTCCATTTGTGCTAGATGAACGAACGTCTCTCCAAATGCTCAGTTCTGAGAGATAACTGTGTGTGAAAGCCGTCCTTCAACTAGGTTGTTGGGACACAGAGTTTCTTCTCAGTTGCAAACTCCAAACCATACTTATAAATGGGGAGGTACTAGCTCCAACTCGGTTTTACAGTGAAAACTGCAGGAACTTCAAACCGGCACTAGGAAACAGTCTGAGAATCCATATTAAATTTCTCCTGCAAACCGTTTCCTGTGTGCTAGATGAAAGAACGTCTCTCCACATGCTCAGTTCTGAGAGATAATTGTGTGTGAAGCCGTACTTCACCTAGCTTGTTGGGAACACAATGTTTCTTTTAAGTAGCAAACTACACTCCATAAATTTATATGGGGAGGTACTAGCTCCAACTCGGTTTTACAGTGAAAACTGAAGGAACTTCATACCGGCACTAGGAAACAGACTGAGAAACCAGAGGAAAAGTTTCTCCTGCAACATGCTCCATTTGTGCTAGGTGAACGAACGTCTCTCCACATGCTCAGTTCTGAGAGATAATTGTGTTTGAAAGCCGTCCTTCACGTAGCTTGTTGGGAACACAATTATTCTTTTCAGTTGCAAACTCCACTCCATACATATATACGGTGAGGTACTAAATCAAACTCGGTTTTACAGTGAAACCTGCTGGAACTTCAAACCGGCACTAGGAAAAAAACTGAGAAACCAGAGTAAAAGTTTCTCCTGCAAACCATTCTCTATGTGCTAGATGAACGAAAGTCTCTCCACATGCGCGGTTCTGAAAGATAAGTGTGTGTGAAAGCCGCCCTTCACCTAGCTTCTTGGGAACACAAAGTTTCTTTTCAGTTGCAAACTCAAATCCATACTTATATATTAGGGGAGGTACGAGCTCCAACTCTGTTTTACAGTGAAAATTGCAGGAAATTCAAACTAGCACTAGGAAACAGACAGAGAACCAATAGTAAATGTTTTACCTGCAAACCGTTCCATTTGTGCTAGATGAACGAACGTCACTCCAAATGCTCAGTTCTGAGAGATAACTGTGTGTGAAAGCCGTCCTTCAACTAGGTTGTTGGGACACAGAGTTTCTTTTCAGTTGCAAACTCCAAACCATACTTCTATATTAGGGGAGGTAAGAGCTCCAACTCGGTTTAACAGTGAAAACTGCAGGAACTTCAAACCTGTAAAAGGAAACAGACTGAGAAACCAGAGTAAAAGTTTCTCCTGCACACCGTTCCCTTGGTGCTAGATGAACGAACGTCTCTCCACATGCTCAGTTCTGAGAGATATGTGTGTGTGTAAGCCGTCCTTCACCTAGCTTGTTGGGAACACAAAGTTTCTTTTCAGTTGCCAACTCCACTCCTTACATATATATGGGGAGGTACTAGCTCCAACTCTGTTTTAAATTGAATACTGCTGGAACTTTAAACCAGCACTAGGAAACAGACTGACAAACCACAGTAAAAGTTTCCCCTGCCATCCGTTCCATTTGTGCTAGATGAACGAACGTCTCTCCACATGCTCAGTTCTGAGAGAAAATTGTGTGTCAAAGCCGTACTTCACCTAGCTTCTTGGGAACACAAAGTTTCTTTTCAGTTGCAAACTCAAATCCATACTTATATATTAGGGGAGGTACGAGCTCCAACTCTGTTTTACAGTGAAAATTGCAGGAAATTCAAACTGGCACTAGGAAACAGACAGAGAACCAATAGTAAAAGTTTCTCGTGCAACCCGTTCCATTTGTGCTAGATGAACGAACGTCCCTCCAAATGCTCAGTTCTGAGAGATAACTGTGTGTGAAAGCCGTCCTTCAACTAGGTTGTTGAGACACAGAGTTTCTTTTCAGTTGCAAACTCCAAACCATACTTCTATATTAGGGGAGTTAAGAGCTCCAACTCGGTTTAACAGTGAAAACTGCAGGAACTTCAAACCTGTAAAAGGAAACAGACTGAGAAACCAGAGTAAAAGTTTCTCCTGCACACCGTTCCCTTGGTGCTAGATGAACGAACGTCTCTCCACATGCTCAGTTCTGAGAGATATGTGTGTGTGTAAGCCGTCCTTCACCTAGCTTGTTGGGAACACAAAGTTTCTTTTCAGTTGCCAACTCCACTCCTTACATATATATGGGGAGGTACTAGCTCCAACTCTGTTTTAAATTGAATACTGCTGGAACTTTAAACCGGCACTAGGAAACAGACTGACAAACCACAGTAAAAGTTTCCCCTGCCATCCGTTCCATTTATGCTAGATGAACGAACGTCTCTCCACATGCTCAGTTCTGAGAGAAAATTGTGTGTCAAAGCCGTCCTTCACCTAGCTTCTTGGGAACACAAAGTTTCTTTTCAGTTGCAAACTCAAATCCATACTTATATATTAGGGGAGGTACGAGCTCCAACTCTGTTTTACAGTGAAAATTTCAGGAAATTCAAACTGGCACTAGGAAACAGACAGAGAACCAATAGTAAAAGTTTCTCGTGCAACCCGTTCCATTTGTGCTTGATGAACGAACGTCTCTCCAAATGCTCAGTTCTGAGAGATAACTGTGTGTGAAAGCCGTCCTTCAACTAAGTTGGTGAGACACAGACTTTCTTTTCAGTTGCAAACTCCAAACAATACTTCTATATTAGGGGAGGTAAGAGCTCCAACTCGGTTTAACAGTGAAAACTGCAGGAACTTCAAACCTGCACAAGGAAACAGACTGAGAAACCAGAGTAAAAGTTTCTCCTGCACACCGTTCCCTTGGTGCTAGATGAACGAACGTCTCTCCACATGCTCAGTTCTGAGAGATATGTGTGTGTGTAAGCCGACCTTCCACTAGCGTGTTGGCAACACAAAGTTTCTTTTCAGTTGCAAACTCCAATCCATACATATATATGGGGAGGTACTAGCTCCAACTCTGTTTTAAATTGAATACTGCTGGAACTTTAAACCGGCACTAGGAAACAGACTGACAAACCACAGTAAAATTTTCCCCTGCCATCCGTTCCATTTGTGCTAGATGAACGAACGTCTATCCACATGCTCAGTTCTGAGAGAAAATTGTGTGTCAAAGCCGTCCTTCACCTAGCTTCTTGGGAACACAAAGTTTCTTTTCAGTTGCAAACTCAAATCCATACTTATATATTAGGGGAGGTACGAGCTCCAACTCTGTTTTACAGTGAAAATTGCAGGAAATTCAAACTGGCACTAGGAAACAGACAGAGAACCAATAGTAAAAGTTTCTCCTGCAACCCGTTCCATTTGTGCTAGATGAACGAACGTCTCTCCAAATGCTCAGTTCAGAGAGATAACTGTGTGTGAAAGCCGTCCTTCAACTAAGTTGGTGAGACACAGAGTTTCTTTTCAGTTGCAAACTCCAAACAATACTTCTATATTAGGGGAGGTAAGAGCTCCAACTCGGTTTAACAGTGAAAACTGCAGGAACTTCAAACCTGCACAAGGAAACAGACTGAGAAACCAGAGTAAAAGTTTCTCCTGCACACCGTTCCCTTGGTGCTAGATGAACGAACGTCTATCCACATGCTCAGGTCTGAGAGATATGTGTGTGTGTAAGCCGACCTTCCACTAGCGTGTTGTTAACACAAAGTTTCTTTTCAGTTGCAAACTCCAATCCATACATATATATGGGGAGGTACTAGCTCCAACTCAGTTTTACAGTGAAAACTGCAGGAACTTCAAAAAGAAACTAGGAAACAGACTGAGAAACCAGAGTAAAGTTTCTCCTGCAACCCGTTCCCTTGGTGCTAGGTGAACGAACATCTCTCCACATGCTCAGTTTTAAGAGATAAGTGTGTGTGAAAGCCGTGCTTCAACTAGCTTGTTGGGAACACAAAGTTTCTTTTCAGTTGCAAACTGCACCCCTTACATATATATTGTTAGGTACGAGCTCCAACTCGGTTTTACAGTGAAAACTGCAGGAACTTCAAACCGGCACTAGGAAACAGACTGAGAAACCAGAGTAAAAGTTTCTCATGCAAACCCGTTCCCTTGTTGCTAGGTGTACGAAAGTCTCTCCACATGCTCAGTTCTGACAGATAAGTGTGTGTGAAAGCCGTACTTCCCCTAGCTTTTTGGGATCACAAAGTTTCTTTTCAGTTGCATACTCCAATCCATACATATTTATTTGGGGAGGTACGAGCTCCAACACGGTTTTACAGTGAAAATTGCAGGTAATTAAAACCGGCACTAGGAAACAAACTGATAAACCAGATTAAAGTTTCTTCTGCAATCTGTTCACTTGGTGCTAGATGAACGAACTTCTCTCCACATCTTCAGTTCTAGAGATAAGGGTGTGTGAAAGCCGTTCTTCACCTACCTTTTGGGAACACAAATTTACCATTCAGTTGCAAACTCCACTCCATACATATATTTCGGGCGGTACTAACACCAACTCGGTTTAACAGTGAAAACTGCTGGAACTTCAAACCGGCACTAGGAAACAAACTGAGAAACCAGAGTAGAACTTTCTCTAGCAAACCGTTCCCTATGTGCTAGATGAACGAAAGTCTCTCCACATGCACGGTTCTGAAAGATAAGTGTGTGTGAAAGCCGTCCTTTACCTAGCTTGTTGGGAAAGCAAAGTTTCTTTTCAGTTGCAAACTCCACTCCATACATATATATGGGGAGGTACTAGCTCCAACTCGGTTTTACAGTGAAAACTGCAGGAACTTCAAACCGGCACTAGGAAACAGTCTGAGAATCCAGATTAAATTTCTCTTGCAAACCGTTTCCTGTGTGCTAGATGAAAGAACGTCTCTCCACATGCTCAGTTCTGAGAGATAAGTGTGTGTGAAAGCCGTACTTCACCTAGCTTGTTGGGAACACAAAGCTTCTTTTCAGTTGCAAACTACACTCCATACATTTATATGGTGAGGTACTAGCTCCAACTCGGTTTTACAGTGAAAACTGCAGGAACTTCAAACCGGCACTAGGAAACAGATTGAGAAACCAGAGGAAAAGATTCTCCTGCAACATGCTCCATTTGTGCTAGGTGAACGAACGTCTCTCCAAATGCTCAGTTCTGAGAGATAAATGTGTGGGAAAGCCGTCCTTCACCTATGTTATTGTGACACAGAGTTTCTTTCAGTTGCAAACTCCAAATCATACTTATATATTAATGGATGTACGAGCTCCAACTCGGTTTTACAGTGAAAACTACAGGAACTTCAAACAGGCCCTAGGAAACAGACTGAGAAGCCAGAGTAAAAGTTTCTCCTGCAACCTACTCTTGGTGCTAGATGAACGAACGTCTCTAAACATGCTCAGTTTTGAGAGATAATTGTGTGTGAAAGCCGTCCTTCACCTAGCTTGTTGTGAAAACAAAGTTTCTTTTCAGTTGCAAACTCAAATCCATACTTATATCTTTGGGGAGGTACGAGCTCCAACTCTGCTTTACAGTGAAAATTGCAGGAAATTCAAACTGGCACTAGGAAACATACAGAGAAACAATTGTAAATGTTTCTCCTTCAACCCATTCCATTTGTGCTAGATGAACGAACGTCTCTACAAATGCTCAGTTCTGAGAGATAACTGTGTGTGAAAGCCGTCCTTCAACTAGGTTGTTGGGACACAGAGTTTCTTCTCAGTTGCAAAACCCAAACCATACTTATATATGGTGAGGTACGAGCTCCAACTCTGCTTTACAGTGAAAACTGCAGGAACTTCAAACCGGCACTAGGAAACAGTCTGAGAATCCAGATTAAATTTCTCCTGCAAACCGTTTCCTGTGTGCTAGATGAAAGAACGTCTCTCCACATGCTCAGTTCTGAGAGATAAGTGTGTGTGAAGCCGTACTTCACGTAGCTTGTTGGGAACACAATTATTCTTTTCAGTTGCAAACTCCAGTCCATACATATATACGGTGAGGTACTAAATCCAACTCGGTTTTACAGTGAAACCTGCTGGAACTTCAAACCGGCACTAGGAAAAAAACTGAGAAACCAGAGTAAAAGTTTCTCCTGCAACCCATTCTCTATGTGCTAGATGAACGAAAGTCTCTCCACATGCGCGGTTCTGAAATATAAGTGTGTGTGAAAGCCGTCCTTCACCTAGCTTCTTGGGAACACAAAGTTTCTTTTCAGTTGCAAACTCAAATCCATACTTATAGATTAGGGGAGGTACGAGCTCCAACTCTGTTTTACAGTGAAAACTGCAGGAAATTCAAACCGGCACTAGGAAACAGACTGAGAAACCAGAGTAAAAGTTTCTCCTGCAACCCGTTCCCTTGTTGCTAGGTGAACGAACGTCTCTCCACATGCTCAGTTCTGAGAGATAATTGTGAGTGAAAGCCGTCCTTCAGCTAGCTTGTTGGGATCACAAAGTTTATTTCAGTTGCATACTCCAAACCATACATATATATGGGGAGGTACTAGCTCCAACTCGGTTTTAAATTGAAAACTGCTGGAACTTCAAACCAGCACTAGGAAACAGACTGAGAAAACAGAGTAAAAGTTTCTTCTGCAACCCGTTCCCTTGTTGCTAGGTGAACGAACGTCTGTCCACATGCTCAGTTCTGACAGATAAGCGTGTGTGAAAGCCGTCCTTCACCTAGCTTTTTGGGATCACAAAGTTTATTTTCAGGTGCATACTCCAATCCATACATATATATTTGGGGAGGTACGAGCTCCAACACGGTTTTACAGTGAAAATTGCAGGAAATTTAAACCGGCACTAGGAAACAAACTGAGAAACCAGAGTAGAACTTTCTGCAGCAACCCGTTCCCTATGTGCTAGATGAACGAACGTCTCTCCACATACTCAGCTCTGAGAGATAAGTGTGTGTGAAAGCCGCCCTTCACCTCTCTTGTTGGGAACACAAAGTTTCTTTACAGTTGCAAACTCCAATCCATACATATATATGGGGAGGTACTAGCTCCAACTCGGTTTTACAGTGAAATCTGCAGGAACTTCAAACCGGCACTAGGAAACAGTCAGAGAATCCATATTAAATTTCTCCTGCAAACCGTTTCCTGTGTGCTAGATGAAAGAACGTCTCTCCACATGCTCAGTTCTGAGAGATAATTGTGTGTGAAGCCGTACTTCACCTAGCTTGTTGGGAACACAAAGTTTCTTTTAAGTAGCAAACTACACTCCATACATTTATATGGGGAGGTACTAGCTCCAACTCGATTTTACACTGAAAACTGAAGGAACTTCAAACCGGCACTAGGAAACAGACTGAGAAACCAGAGGAAAAGTTTCTCCTGCAACATGCTCCATTTGTGCTAGGTGAACGAACGTCTCTCCACATGCTCAGTTCTTAGATATAATTGGGTTTGAAAGCCGTCCTTCACGTAGCTTGTTGGGAACACAATTATTCTTTTCAGTTGCAAACTCCACTCCATACATATATACGGTGAGGTACTAAATCAAACTCGGTTTTACAGTGAAACTTGATGGAACTTCAAACCGGCACTAGGAAAAAAACTGAGAAACCAGAGTAAAAGTTTCTCCTGCAACCCATTCTCTATGTGCTAGATGAACGAAAGTCTCTCCACATGCGCGGTTCTGAAAGATAAGTGTGTGTGAAAGCCGCCCTTCACCTAGCTTCTTGGGAACACAAAGTTTCTTTTCAGTTGCAAACTCAAATCCATACTTATATATTAGGGGAGGTACGAGCTCCAACTCTGTTTTACAGTGAAAATTGCAGGAAATTCAAACTAGCACTAGGAAACAGACAGAGAACCAATACTAAATATTTCTCCTGCAACCCGTTCCATTTGTGCTAGATGAACGAACGTCACTCCAAAGGCTCAGTTCTGAGAGATAACTGTGTGTGAAAGCCGTCCTTCAACTAGGTTGTTGGGACACAGAGTTCCTTTTCAGTTGCAAACTCCAAACCATACTTCTATATTAGGGGAGGTAAGAGCTCCAACTCGGTTTAACAGTGAAAACTGCAGGAACTTCAAACCTGCACAAGGAAACAGACTGAGAAACCAGAGTAAAAGTTTCTCCTGCACACCGTTTCCTTGGTGCTAGATGAACGAACGTCTCTCCACATGCTCAGTTCTGAGAGATATGTGTGTGTGTAAGCCGTCCTTCACCTAGCTTGTTGGGAACACAAAGTTTCTTTTCAGTTGCCAACTCCACTCCTTAAATATATATGGGGAGGTACTATCTCCAACACGGTTTTATAGTGAAAACTGCAGGAACTTCAAACCGGCACTAGGAAACAGACTGAGAAAACAGAGTAAAAGTTTCTCCTGCAACCCTTTCCCTTGTTGCTAGGTGAACGAACGTCTCTCCACATGCTCAGTTCTGAGAGATAAGTGTGTGTCAAGCCGTACTTCACGTAGCTTGTTGGGAACACAATTATTCTTTTCAGTTGCAAACTCCACTCCATACATATATACGGTGAGGTACTAAATCCAACTCGGTTTTACAGTGAAACCTGCTGGAACTTCAAACCGGCACTAGGAAAAAAACTGAGAAACCAGAGTAAAAGTTTCTCCTGCAACCCATTCTCTATGTGCTAGATGAACGAAAGTCTCTCCACATGCGCGGTTCTGAAAGATAAGTGTGTGTGAAAGCCGTCCTTCACCTAGCTTCTTGGGAACACAAAGTTTCTTTTCAGTTGCAAACTCAAATCCATACTTATAGATTAGGGGAGGTACGAGCTCCAACTCTGTTTTACAGTGAAAACTGCAGGAACTTCAAACCGGCACTAGGAAACAGACTGAGAAACCAGAGTAAAAGTTTCTCCTGCAACCCGTTCCCTTGTTGCTAGGTGAACGAACGTCTCTCCACATGCTCAGTTCTGAGAGATAATTGTGAGTGAAAGCCGTCCTTCAGCTAGCTTGTTGGGATCACAAAGTTTATTTCAGTTGCATACTCCAAACCATACATATATATGGGGAGGTACTAGCTCCAACTCGGTTTTAAATTGAAAACTGCTGGAACTTCAAACCGGCACTAGGAAACAGACTGACAAACCACAGTAAAATTTTCCCCTGCCATCCGTTCCATTTGTGCTAGATGAACGAACGTCTCTCCTCATGCTCAGTTCTGAGAGAAAAGTGTGTGTCAAAGCCGTCCTTCACCTAGCTTGTTGGGAAAACAAAGTTTCTTTTCAGTTGCAAACTCCACTCCTAACATATATATGGTGAAGTACTAGCTCCAACTCGGTTTTACAGTGAAAACTGCAGGAACTACAAACCAGCACTAGGAATCAGACTGAGAAACCAGAGTAAAAGTTTCTCCTGCAACCCGTTCCCTTGTTGCTAGGTGAACGAACGTCTCTCCACATGCTCAGTTCTGAGAGATAATTGTGAGTGAAAGCCGTCCTTCAGCTAGCTTGTTGGGATCACAAAGTTTATTTCAGTTGCATACTCCAAACCATACATATATATGGGGAGGTACTAGCTCCAACTCGGTTTTAAATTGAAAACTGCTGGAACTTGAAACCGGCACTAGGAAACAGACTGACAAACCACAGTAAAATTTTCCCCTGCCATCCGTTCCATTTGTGCTAGATGAACGAACGTCTCTCCTCATGCTCAGTTCTGAGAGAAAAGTGTGTGTCAAAGCCGTCCTTCACCTAGCTTGTTGGGAAAACAAAGTTTCTTTTCAGTTGCAAACTCCACTCCTAACATATATATGGTGAAGTACTAGCTCCAACTCGGTTTTACAGTGAAAACTGCAGGAACTACAAACCAGCACTAGGAATCAGACTGAGAAACCAGAGTAAAAGTTTCTCCTGCAACCCGTTCCCTTGTTGCTAGGTGAACGAAAGTCTGTCCACATGCTCAGTTCTGACAGATAAGCGTGTGTGAAAGCCGTCCTTCACCTAGATTTTTGGGATCACAAAGTTTATTTTCAGGTGCATACTCCAATCCATACATATATATTTGGGGAGGTACGAGCTCCAACACGGTTTTACAGTGAAAATTGCAGGAAATTTAAACCGGCACTAGGAAACAAACTGAGAAACCAGAGTAGAACTTTCTCCAGCAACCCGTTCCCTATGTGCTAGATGAACGAACGTCTCTCCACATACTCAGCTCTGAGAGATAAGTGTGTGTGAAAGCCGCCCTTCACCTATCTTGTTGGGAAAACAAAGTTTCTTTACAGTTGCAAACTCCAATCCATACATATATATGGGGAGTTACTAGCTCCAACTCGGTTTTACAGTGAAATCTGCAGGAACTTCAAACCGGCACTAGGAAACAGTCTGAGAATCCATATTAAATTTCTCCTACAAACCGTTTCCTGTGTGCTAGATGAAAGAACGTCTCTCCACATGCTCAGTTCTGACAGATAAGTGTGTGTGAAAGCCGTCCTTCAGCTAGCTTGTTGGGATCAAAAAGTTTCTTTTCAGTTGCATACTCCAAACCATACATATATATGGGGAGGTACTAGTTCCAACTCTGTTTTAAATTGAATACTGCTGGAACTTTAAACCGGCACTAGGAAACAGACTGACAAACCACAGTAAAAGTTTCTCCTGCCATCCGTTCCATTTGTGCTAGATGAACGAACGTCTCTCCACATGCTCAGTTCTGAGAGAAAATTGTGTGTCAAAGCCGTCCTTCACCTAGCTTCTTGGGAACACAAAGTTTCTTTTCAGTTGCAAACTCAAATCCATACTTATATATTAGGGGAGGTAAGAGCTCCAACTCTGTTTTACAGTGAAAATTGCAGGAAATTCAAACTGGCACTAGGAAACAGACAGAGAACCAATAGTAAAAGTTTCTCCTGCAACCCGTTCCATTTGTGCTAGATGAACGAACGTCTCTCCACATGCTCAGTTCTGAGAGATAACTGTGTGTGAAAGCCGTAATTCAACTAGGTTGTTGAGACACAGAGTTTCTTTTCAGTTGCAAACTCCAAACCATACTTCTATATTAGGGGAGTTAAGAGCTCCAACTCGTTTTAACAGTGAAAACTGCAGGAACTTCAAACCTGCACAAGGAAACAGACTAAGAAACCAGAGTAAAAGTTTCTCCTGCACACCGTTCCCTTGGTGCTAGATGAACGAACGTCTCTCCACATGCTCAGTTCTGAGAGGTATGTGTGTGTGTAAGCCGTCCTTCACCTAGCTTGTTGGGAACACAAAGTTTCTTTTCAGTTGCCAACTCCACTCCTTACATATATATGGGGAGGTACAAGCTCCAACACGGTTTTATAGTGAAAACTGCAGGAACTTCAAACCGGCACTAGGAAACAGACTGAGAAAACAGAGTAAAAGTTTCTCCTGCAACCCTTTCCCTTGTTGCTAGGTGAACGAACGTCTCTCCACATGCTCAGTTCTGAGAGATAAGTGTGTGTGAAGCCGTACTTCACGTAGCTTGTTGGAAACACTATTATTCTTTTCAGTTGCAAACTCCACTCCATACATATATACGGTGAGGTACTAAATCCAACTCGGTTTTACAGTGAAACCTGCTGGAACTTCAAACCGGCACTAGGAAAAAACTGAGAAACCAGAGTAAAACTTTCTCCTGCAACCCATTCTCTATGTGCTAGATGAACGAAAGTCTCTCCACATGCGCGGTTCTGAAAGATAAGTGTGTGTGAAAGCCGTCCTTCACCTAGCTTCTTGGGAACACAAAGTTTCTTTTCAGTTGCAAACTCAAATCCATACTTATAGATTAGGGGAGGTACGAGCTCCAACTCTGTTTTACAGTGAAAACTGCAGGAACTTCAAACCGGCACTAGGAAACAGACTGAGAAACCAGAGTAAAAGTTTCTCCTGCAACCCGTTCCCTTGTTGCTAGGTGAACGAACATCTCTCCACATGCTCAGTTCTGAGAGATAATTGTGAGTGAAAGCCGTCCTTCAGCTAGCTTGTTGGGATCACAAAGTTTATTTCAGTTGCATACTCCAAACCATACATATATATGGGGAGGTACTAGCTCCAACTCGGTTTTAAATTGAAAACTGCTGGAACTTCAAACCGGCACTAGGAAACAGACTGACAAACCACAGTAAAATTTTCCCCTGCCATCCGTTCCATTTGTGCTAGATGAACGAACGTCTCTCCTCATGCTCAGTTCTGAGAGAAAAGTGTGTGTCAAAGCCGTCCTTCACCTAGCTTGTTGGGAAAACAAAGTTTCTTTTCAGTTGCAAACTCCACTCCTAACATATATATGGTGAAGTACTAGCTCCAACTCGGTTTTACAGTGAAAACTGCAGGAACTACAAACCAGCACTAGGAATCAGACTGAGAAACCAGAGTAAAAGTTTCTCCTGCAACCCGTTCCCTTGTTGCTAGGTGAACGAACGTCTGTCCACATGCTCAGTTCTGACAGATAAGCGTGTGTGAAAGCCGTCCTTCACCTAGCTTTTTGGGATCACAAAGTTTATTTTCAGGTGCATACTCCAATCCATACATATATATTTGGGGAGGTACGAGCTCCAACACGGTTTTACAGTGAAAATTGCAGGAAATTTAAACCGGCACTAGGAAACAAACTGAGAAACCAGAGTAGAACTTTCTCCAGCAACCCGTTCCCTATGTGCTAGATGAACGAACGTCTCTCCACATACTCAGCTCTGAGAGATAAGTGTGTGTGAAAGCCGCCCTTCACCTCTCTTGTTGGGAACACAAAGTTTCTTTACAGTTGCAAACTCCAATCCATACATATATATGGGGAGGTACTAGCTCCAACTCGGTTTTACAGTGAAATCTGCAGGAACTTCAAACCGGCACTAGGAAACAGTCTGAGAATCCATATTAAATTTCTCCTGCAAACCGTTTCCTGTGTGCTAGATGAAAGAACGTCTCTCCACATGCTCAGTTCTGAGAGATAATTGTGTGTGAAGCCGTACTTCACCTAGCTTGTTGGGAACACAAAGTTTCTTTTAAGTAGCAAACTACACTCCATACATTTATATGGGGAGGTACTAGATCCAACTCGATTTTACACTGAAAACTGAAGGAACTTCAAACCGGCACTAGGAAACAGACTGAGAAACCAGAGGAAAAGTTTCTCCTGCAACATGCTCCATTTGTGCTAGGTGAACGAACGTCTCTCCACATGCTCAGTTCTGAGAGATAATTGGGTTTGAAAGCCGTCCTTCACGTAGCTTGTTGGGAACACAATTATTCTTTTCAGTTGCAAACTCCACTCCATACATATATACGGTGAGGTACTAAATCAAACTCGGTTTTACAGTGAAACCTGATGGAACTTCAAACCGGCACTAGGAAAAAAACTGAGAAACCAGAGTAAAAGTTTCTCCTGCAACCCATTCTCTATGTGCTAAATGAACGAAAGTCTCTCCACATGCGCGGTTCTGAAAGATAAGTGTGTGTGAAAGCCGCCCTTCACCTAGCTTCTTGGGAACACAAAGTTTCTTTTCAGTTGCAAACTCAAATCCATACTTATATATTAGGGGAGGTACGAGCTCCAACTCTGTTTTACAGTGAAAATTGCAGGAAATTCAAACTAGCACTAGGAAACAGACAGAGAACCAATACTAAATGTTTCTCCTGCAACCCGTTCCATTTGTGCTAGATGAACGAACGTCACTCCAAATGCTCAGTTCTGAGAGATAACTGTGTGTGAAAGCCGTCCTTCAACTAGGTTGTTGGGACACAGAGTTTCTTTTCAGTTGCAAACTCCAAACCATACTTCTATATTAGGGGAGGTAAGAGCTCCAACTCGGTTTAACAGTGAAAACTGCAGGAACTTCAAACCTGCACAAGGAAACAGACTGAGAAACCAGAGTAAATGTTTCTCCTGCACACCGTTCCCTTGGTGCTAGATGAACGAACGTCTCTCCACATGCTCAGTTCTGAGAGATATGTGTGTGTGTAAGCCGTCCTTCACCTAGCTTGTTGGGAACACAAAGTTTCTTTTCAGTTGCCAACTCCACTCCTTACATATATATGGGGAGGTACTAGCTCCAACACGGTTTTATAGTGAAAACTGCAGGAACTTCAAACCGGCACTAGGAAACATACTGAGAAAACAGAGTAAAAGTTTCTCCTGCAACCCTTTCCCTTGTTGCTAGGTGAACGAACGTCTCTCCACATGCTCAGTTCTGACAGATAAGTGTGTGTGAAAGCCGTCCTTCAGCTAGCTTTTTGGGATCAAAAAGTTTCTTTTCAGTAGCATACTCCAAACCATACATATATATGGGGAGGTACTAGTTCCAACACTGTTTTAAATTGAATACTGCTGGAACTTTAAACCGGCACTAGGAAACAGACTGACAAACCACAGTAAAAGTTTCTCCTGCCATCCGTTCCATTTGTGCTAGATGAACGAAGGTCTCTCCACATGCTCAGTTCTGAGAGAAAATTGTGTGTCAATGCCGTCCTTCACCTAGCTTCTTGGGAACACAAAGTTTCTTTTCAGTTGCAAACTCAAATCCATACTTATATATTAGGGGAGGTACGAGCTCCAACTCTGTTTTACAGTGAAAATTGCAGGAAATTCAAACTGGCACTAGGAAACAGACAGAGAACCAATAGTAAAAGTTTCTCCTGCAACCCGTTCCATTTGTGCTAGATGAACGAACGTCTCTCCAAATGCTCAGTTCTGAGAGATAACTGTGTGTGAAAGCCGTAATTCAACTAGGTTGTTGAGACACAGAGTTTCTTTTCAGTTGCAAACTCCAAACCATACTTCTATATTAGGGGATGTAAGAGCTCCAACTCGGTTTAACAGTGAAAACTGCAGGAACTTCAAACCTGCACAAGGAAACAGACTAAGAAACCAGAGTAAAAGTTTCTCCTGCACACTGTTCCCTTGGTGCTAGATGAACGAACGTCTCTCCACATGCTCAGTTCTGAGAGATATGTGTGTGTGTAAGCCGACCTAAAACTAGCGTGTTGGGAACACAAAATTTCTTTTCAGTTGCAAACTCCAATCCATACATATATATGGGGAGGTACTAGCTCCAACTCAGTTTTACAGTGAAACCTGCAGGAACTTCAAAAAGAAACTAGGAAACAGACTGAGAAACCAGAGTAAAGTTTCTCCTGCACACCGTTCCCTTGGTGCTAGGTGAACGAACATCTCTCCACATGCTCAGTTTTAAGAGATAAGTGTGTGTGAAAGCCGTGCTTCAACTAGCTTGTTGGGAACACAAAGTTTCTTTTCAGTTGCAAACACCACCCCTTACATATATATGGTTAGGTACGAGCTCCAACTCGGTTTTACAGTGAAAACTGCAGGAACTTCAAACCGGCACTAGGAAACAGACTGAGAAACCAGAGTAAAAGTTTCTCATGCAAACCCGTTCCCTTGTTGCTAGGTGTACGAAAGTCTCTCCACATGCTCAGTTCTGACAGATAAGTGTGTGTGAAAGCCGTACTTCCCCTAGCTTTTTGGGATCACAAAGTTTCTTTTCAGTTGCATACTCCAATCCATACATATTTTTTTGGGGAGGTACGAGCTCCAACACGGTTTTACAGTGAAAATTGCAGGAAATTAAAACCGGCACTAGGAAACAAACTGAGAAACCAGATTAAAGTTTCTCCTGCAATCCGTTCCCTTGGTGCTAGATGAACGAACTTCTCTCCACATCTTCAGTTCTAGAGATAAGGGTGTGTGAAAGCCGTTCTTCACCTACCTTTTGGGAACACAAATTTACCATTCAGTTGCAAACTCCACTCCATACATATATTTGGGGCGGTACTAACACCAACTCGGTTTAACAGTGAAAACTGCTGGAACTTCAAACCGGCACTAGGAAACAAACTGAGAAACCAGAGTAGAACTTTCTCCAGCAACCCGTTCCCTATGTGCTAGATGAACGAAAGTCTCTCCACATGCGCGTTTCTGAAAGATAACTGTGTGTGAAAGCCGTCCTTTACCTAGCTTGTTGGGAAAGCAAAGTTTCTTTTCAGTTGCAAACTCCACTCCATACATATATATGGGGAGTTACTAGCTCCAACTCGGTTTTATAGTGAAAACTGCAGGAACTTCAAACCGGCACTAGGAAACAGTCTGAGAATCCAGATTAAATTTCTCCTGCAAACCGTTTCCTGTGTGCTAGATGAAAGAACGTCTCTCCACATGCTCAGTTCTGAGAGATAAGTGTGTGTGAAAGCCGTCCTTCACCTAGCTTCTTGGGAACACAAAGATACTTTTCAGTTGCAAACTACACTCCATACATTATATGGTGAGTTACTAGCTCCAACTCGGTTTTACAGTGAAAACTGCAGGAACTTCAAACCGGCACTAGGAAACAGACTGAGAAACCAGAGGAAAAGATTCTCCTGCAACATGCTCCATTTGTGCTAGGTGAACGAACGTCTCTCCAAATGCTCAGTTCTGAGAGATAAATGTGTGGGAAAGCCGTCCTTCACCTAGGTTATTGGGACACAGAGTTTCTTTCAGTTGCAAACTACAAATCATACTTATATATTAATGGATGTACGAGCTCCAACTCGGTTTTACAGTGAAAACTTCAGGAACTTCAAACAGGCCCTAGGAAACAGACTGAGAAGCCAGAGTTAAAGTTTCTCCTGCAACCTACTCTTGGTGCTAGATGAACGAACGTCTCTCCACATGCTCAGTTCTGAGAGATAAGTGTGTGTGAAAGCCGTCCTTCACCTCGCTTGTTGTGAAAACAAAGTTTATTTTCAGTTGCAAACTCAAATCCATACTTATAACTTTGGGGAGGTACGAGCACCAACTCTGCTTTAAAGTGAAAATTGCAGGAAATTCAAACTGGCACTAGGAAACATACAGAGAAACAATAGTAAAAGTTTCTCCTTCAACCCATTCCATTTGTGCTAGATGAAGGAACGTCTCTCCAAATGCTCAGTTCTGAGAGATAACTGTGTGTGAAAGCCGTCCTTCAACTAGGTTGTTGGGACACAGAGTTTCTTCTCAGTTGCAAACTCCAAACCATACTTATATATGGGGAGGTTCTAGCTCCAACTCGGTTTAACAGTGAAAACTGCAGGAACTTCAAACCGGCACTAGGAAACAGTCTGAGAATCCAGATTAAATTTCTCCTGCAAACCGTTTCCTGTGTGCTAGATGAAAGAACGTCTCTCCACATGCTCAGTTCTGAGAGATAAGTGTGTGTGAAGCCGTACTTCACGTAGCTTGTTGGGAACACTATTATTCTTTTCAGTTGCAAACTCCACTCCTTACATATATACGGTGAGGTACTAAATCCAACTCGGTTTTACAGTGAAACCTGCTGGAACTTCAAACCGGCACTAGGAAAAAAACTGAGAAACCAGAGTAAAAGTTTCTCCTGCAACCCATTCTCTATGTGCTAGATGAACGAAAGTCTCTCCACATGCGCGGTTCTGAAAGATAAGTGTGTGTGAAAGCCGTCCTTCACCTAGCTTCTTGGGAACACAAAGTTTCTTTTCAGTTGCAAACTCAAATCCATACTTATATATTAGGGGAGGTACGAGCTCCAACTCTGTTTTACAGTGAAAACTGCAGGAACTTCAAACCGGCACTAGGAAACAGACTGAGAAATCAGAGTAAAAGTTTCTCCTGCAACCCGTTCCCTTGTTGCTAGGTGAACGAACGTCTCTCCACATGCTCAGTTCTGAGAGATAATTGTGAGTGAAAGCCGTCCTTCAGCTAGCTTGTTGGGATCACAAAGTTTATTTCAGTTGCATACTCCAAACCATACATATATATGGGGAGGTACTAGCTCCAACTCGGTTTTAAATTGAAAACTGCTGGAACTTCAAACCGGCACTAGGAAACAGACTGACAAACCACAGTAAAATTTTCCCCTGCCATCCGTTCCATTTGTGCTAGATGAACGAACGTCTCTCCTCATGCTCAGTTCTGAGAGAAAAGTGTGTGTCAAAGCCGTCCTTCACTTAACTTGTTGGGAAAACAAAGTTTCTTTTCAGTTGCAAACTCCACTCCTAACATATATATGGTGAAGTACAAGCTCCAAATCGGTTTTACAGTGAAAACTGCAGGAACTACAAACCAGCACTAGGAATCAGACTGAGAAACCAGAGTAAAAGTTTCTCCTGCAACCCGTTCCCTTGTTGCTAGGTGAACGAACGTCTGTCCACATGCTCAGTTCTGACAGATAAGCGTGTGTGAAAGCCGTCCTTCACCTAGCTTTTTGGGAACACAAAGTTTATTTTCAGGTGCATACTCCAATCCATACATATATATTTGGGGAGGTACGAGCTCCAACACGGTTTTACAGTGAGAATTGCAGGAAATTTAAACCGGCACTAGGAAACAAACTGAGAAACCAGAGTAGGACTTTCTCCAGCAACCCGTTCCGTATGTGCTAGATGAACGAACGTCTCTCCACATACTCAGCTCTGAGAGATAAGTGTGTGTGAAAGCCGCCCTTCACCTATCTTGTTGGGAACACAAAGTTTCTTTTCAGTTGCAAACTCCAATCCATACATATATATGGGGAGGTACTAGCTCCAACTCGGTTTTACAGTGAAATCTGCAGGAAATTCAAACCGGCACTAGGAAAGAGTCTGAGAAACTAGAGAACTGTTTCTCCTGCAACCTGTGTCCTTTGTGGTAGGTGAACGATCGTCTCTTCACATGCGCGGTTCTGAAAGATAAGTGTGTGTGAAAGCCGTGCTTCACCTAGCTTGTTGGGAAAACAAAGTTTCTTTTCAGTTGCAAACTCCACTCCATACATATATATGGGGTGGTACTAGCTCCATCTCGGTTTTACAGTGAAAACTGCAGGAACTTCAAACCGGCACTAGGAAACAGACTGAGAATCCAGATTAAAATTCTCCTGCAAGTCGTTTCCTGTGTGATAAATGAAAGAACGTCTCTCCACATGCTCTGTTCTGAGATATAAGTGTGTGTGAAAGCCGTACATCACCTAGCTTGTTGGGAACACAAAGTTTCTTTTCAGTTGCAAACTACACTCCATACATTTATATGGGGAGGTTCTAGCGCCAACTCGGATTTACAGTGAAAAATGCAGGAACTTCAAACCAGCACTAGGGAACAGACTGAGAAACCAGAGGAAAAGTTTCTCCTGCAACATGCTCCATTTGTGCTAGGTGAACGAACGTCTCTCCACATGCTCAGTTCTGAGAGATAATTGTGTTTGAAAGCCGTCCTTCACGTAGTTTGTTGGGAACACAATCATACTTTTCAGTTGCAAACTCCACTCCATACATATATATGGGGAAGTACTAAATCCAACTCGGTTTTACAGTGAAACCTGCGGGAAATTCAAACCGGCACTAGGAAAAATTCTGAGAAACCAGAGTAAAAGTTTCTCCTGACACCAGTTCCCTTTTTGCTAGATGAACGAACGTCTCTCCACATGCTCAGTTCTGAGAGATAAATGTGTGTGAAAGCCGTCCTTCAACCAGGTTGTTGGGAACACAAAGTTAATTTTATTTGCAAACTCAAATCCATACATATATATTTGGGGAGGTACTAGCTCCAACTCTGTTTTACATTGAAAATTGCAGGAAATTCAAACTGGCTCTAGGAAACAGACAGAGAAACAATATTAAAAGTTTCTCCTGCAACCCGTTCCATTTGTGCTAGATGAACAAACGTCTCTCCAAATGCTAAGTTCTGAAAGATAACTGTGTGTGAAAGCCGTCCTTCAACTAGGTTGTTGGGACACAGAGTTTCTTTTCAGTTGCAAACTCCAATCCAAACTTCTATATTAGGGGAGGTACGAGCTCCAACTCGGTTTAACAGTGAAAACTGCAGGAACTTCAAACCTGCACAAGGAAACAGACTGAGAAACCAGAGCAAATGTTTCTCTTGCACACCATTCCTTTGGTTCTAGATGAATGAACGTCTCTCCACATGCTCAGTTCTGAGAGATAAGTGTGTGTGTAAGCCGACCTTCAACTAGCGTGTTGGGAACACAAAGTTTCTTTTCAGTTGCAAACTCCAATCCACATATATATGGTTAGGTACTAGCTCCAACTTAGTTTTACAGTGAAAACTGCAGGAACTTCAAACAGGCGCTAGGAAACAGAATGAGAAATCAGAGTAAAAGTTTCTCCTGCAACCCGTTCCCTTGTTGCTAGGTGAACGAATGTCTCTCCACATGCTCAGTTCTGACAGATCTGTGTGTGTGAAAGCCGTAATTCAGCTAGCTTGTTGGGATCACAAAGTTTCTTTTCAGTTGCATACTCCAAACCATACATATATATGGGTAGGTACTAGCTCCAACTCGGTTTTAAATTGAAAACTGCAGGAACTTCAAACCGGCACTAAGAAACAGACTGACAAACCACAGTAAAAGTTTCTCCTTCCATCGGTTCCATTTGTGCTAGATGAACGAACGTCTCTCCAAATGCTCAGTTCTGAGAGATAACTGTGTGTGAAAGCCGTCCTTCAACTAGGTTGTTGGGACACAGAGTTTCTTCTCAGTTGCAAACTCCAAACCATACTTATATATGGGGAGGTACTAGCTCCAACTCGGTTTTACAGTGAAAACTGCAGGAACTTCAAACCGGCACTAGGAAACAGTCTGAGAATCCAGATTAAATTTCTCCTGCAAACCGTTTCCTGTGCGCTAGATGAAAGAACGTCTCTCCACATGCTCAGTTCTGAGAGATAAGTGTGTGTGAAGCCGTACTTCAACTAGCTTGTTGGGAACACAAAGTTTCTTTTAAGTAGCAAACTACACTCCATACATTTATATGGGGAGGTACTAGCTCCAACTCGGTTTTACAGTGAAAACTGCAGGAACTTCAAACCGGCACTAGGAAACAGTCTGAGAAACCAGAGGAAAAGTTTCTCCTGCAACATGCTCCATTTGTGCTAGGTGAACGAACGTCTATCCACATGCTCAGTTCTGAGAGATAATTGTGTTTGAAAGCCGTCCTTCACGTAGCTTGTTGGGAACACAATTATTCTTTTCAGTTGCAAACTCCACTCCATACATATATACGGTGAGGTACTAAATCAAACTCGGTTTTACAGTGAAACCTGCTGGAACTTCAAACCGGCACTAGGAAAAAAACTGAGAAACCAGAGTAAAAGTTTCCCCTGCAACCCATTCTCTATGTGCTAGATGAACGAAAGTCTCTCCACATGCGCGGTTCTGAAAGATATGTGTGTGTGAAAGCCGTCCTTCACCTAGCTTCTTGGGAACACAAAGTTTCATTTCAGTTGCAAACTCAAATCCATACTTATATATTAGGGGAGGTACGAACTCCAACTCTGTTTTACAGTGAAAACTGCAGGAACTTCAAACCGGCACTAGGAAAGAGTCTGAGAAACTAGAGAACTGTTTCTCCTGCAACCTGTGCCCTTTGTGGTAGATGAACGATCGTCTCTTCACATGCTAAGTTCTGAGGGATAAGTGTGTGTGAAAGACGTCCTTCACCTAGCTTGTTGGGAACACAAAGTTTCTTTTGAGTTGCAAAATCCACTACATACATATATATGGGGAGGTACTAATCCAACTCGGTTTTACAGTGAAAACTACAGGAACATCAAACAGGACCTAGGAAAAAGACTGAGAAACCAGAGTAAAAGTTTCTCTTGCAAACCATTCTCTAGTTGCTAGATGAACGAACGTCTCTCCACATGCGCGGTTCTGAAAGATAAGTGTGTGTGAAAGCCGTGCTTCACCTAGCTTGTTGGGAAAACAAAGTTTCTTTTCAGTTGCAAACTCCACTCCATACATATATATGGGGAGATACTAGCTCCAACTCGGTTTTACAGTGAAAACTGCAGGAACTTCAAACCGGCACTAGGAAACAGACTGAGAATTCAGATTAAATTTCTCCTGCAAGACGTTTCCTGTGTGCTAGATGAAAGAACGTCTCTCCACATGCTCAGTTCTGAGAGATAAGTGTGTGTGAAAGCCGTACATCACCTAGCTTGTTGGGAACACAAAGTTCCTTTTCAGTAGCTAACTACACTCCATACATTTATATGGGCAGGTACTAGCTCCAAGTCGGTTTAACAGTGAAAACGGCAGGAACTTCCAACCGGCACTAGGAAACAGACTGAGAGACCAGAGGAAAAGTTTCTCCTGACACCAGTTCCCTTTTTGCTAGATGAACGAACGTCTCTCCACATGCTCAGTTCTGAGAGATAAATGTGTGTGAAAGCCGTCCTTCAACCAGGTTGTTGGGAACACAAAGTTAATTTTAGTTGCAAACTCAAATCCATACATATATATTTGGGGAGGTACTAGCTCCAACTCTGTTTTACATTGAAAATTGCAGGAAATTCAAACTGGCACTAGTAAAAAGACAGAGAAACAATATTAAAAGTTTCTCCTGCAACCCGTTCCATTTGTGCTAGATGAACAAACGTCTCTCCAAATGCTAAGTTCTGAAAGATAACTGTGTGTGAAAGCCGTCCTTCAACTAGGTTGTTGGGACACAGAGTTTCTTTTCAGTTGCAAACTCCAATCCAAACTTCTATATTAGGGGAGGTACGAGCTCCAACTCGGTTTAACAGTGAAAACTGCAGGAACTTCAAACCTGCACAAGGAAACAGACTGAGAAACCAGAGCAAATGTTTCTCCTGCACACCGTTCCCTTGGTTCTAGATGAATGAACGTCTCTCCACATGCTCAGTTCTGAGAGATAAGTGTGTGTGTAAGACGACCTTCAACTAGCGTGTTGGGAACACAAAGTTTCTTTTCAGTTGCAAACTCCAATCCACATATATAAGGGGAGGTACTAGCTCCAACTTAGTTTTACAGTGAAAACTGCAGGAACTTCAAACAGGCACTAGGAAACAGAATGAGAAACCAGAGTATAAGTTTCTCCTGCAACCCGTTCCCTTGTTGCTAGGTGAACGAACGTCTCTCAACATGCTCAGTTCTGAACAGATCTGTGTGTTTGAAAGCCGTAATTCAGCTAGCTTGTTGGGATCACAAAATTTCTTTTCAGTTGCATACTCCAAACCATACATATATATGGGTAGGTACTAGCTCCAACTCGGTTTTAAATTGAAAACTGCAGGAACTTCAAACCGGCACTAAGAAACAGACTGACAAACCGCAGTAAAAGTTTCTCCTTCCATCGGTTCCATTTGTGCTAGATGAACGAACGTCTCTCCACATGCTCAGTTCTGAGAGATAAGTGTGTGTCAAAGCCGTCCTTCACCTAGCTTGTTGGGAACACAAAGATTCTTTTCAGTTGCAAACTCCACTCCTTATATATATATGGTGAGGTACTAGCTCCAACTCGGTTTTACAGTGAAAACTGCAGGAACTACAAACCAGCACTAGGAAACAGACTGAGAAACCAGAGTAAAAGTTTCTCCTGCAACCCGTTCCCTTGTTGCTATGTGAACGAACGTCTCTCCACATGCTCAGTTCTGACAGATAAGCGTGTGTGAAAGCCGTCCTTCACCTAGCTTTTTGGGATCACAAAGTTTCTTTTCAGGTGCATACTTCAATCCATACATAAATATTTGGGGAGGTACGAGCTCCAACACGGTTTTACAGTGAAAATTGCAGGAAATTAAAACCGGCACTAGGAAACAAACTGAGAAACCAGATAAAAGTTTCTCCTGCAATCCGTTCCCTTGGGGCTAGATGAACGAACATCTCTCCACATGTTCAGTTCTAGAGATAAGGGTGTGTGAAAGCCGTTCTTCACCTACCTTTTGGGAACACAAAGTTACTATTCAGTTGCAAACTCCACTCCATACTTATATATGGGGAGGAACTAACACCAATTCGGTTTTACAGTGAAACCTGCAGGAACTTCAAACCGGCACTAGGAAACAGACTGAGAAACCAGAGTAAAAGTACCTCCTTCAACCCGTTCCCTTGGTTCTAGATGAACGAACATCTCTCCACATGCTCAGTTCTGAGAGATAATTGTGTTTGAAAGCCGTCCTTCACGTAGCTTGTTGGGAACACAATGATTCTTTTCAGTTGCAAACTCCACTCCATACATATATATGGGGAAGTACTAAATCCAACTCGGTTTTACAGTGAAACCTGCTGGAACTTCAAACCGGCACTAGGAAAAAAACTGAGAAACTAGAGTAAAATTTTTTCCAGCAACAAGTTCCGTATGTGCTAGATGTACGAACTTCTCTCCACATGCTCAGTTCTGAGAGATAAGTGTGTGTGAAAGCCGTACTTCACCTAGCTTGTTGGGAAAACAAATTTTTTTTTCAGATGCAAACTCAAATCCATACTTATATATTTGGGAGCTACGAGCTCCAAATCGGTTTTACAGTGAAAATTGCAGGAAATTCAAACTGGCTCTAGGAAACAGAGAGAGAAACAATATTAAAAATTTCTCCTGTAACCCGTTCCATTTGTGCTAGATGAACGAACGTCTCTCCAAATGCTCAGTTCTGAGAGATAACTGTGTGGGAAACCGTACTTCAACTAGGTTGTTGGGACACAGAGTCTATTTTCAGTTGCAAACTCCAAACCAAACTTATATATTAGGGGATGTACTAGCTCCAACTCGGTTTTACAGTGAAAATTGCAGGAAATTTAAACAGGCACTAGGAAACAAACTGAGAAACCAGAGTAGAACTTTCTCCAGCAACCCGTTCCCTATGTGCTAGATGAACGAACGTCTCTCCACATGCTCAGCTCTGAGAGATAAGTGTGTGTGAAAGCCGCCCTTCACCTATCTTGTTGGGAACACAAAGTATCTTTTCAGTTGCAAACTCCAATCCATACATATATATGGGGAGGTACTAGCTCCAACTCGGTTTTACAGTGAAAACTGCAGGAACTTCAAACCGGCACTAGGAAAGAGTCTGAGAAACTAGAGAACTGTTTCTCCTGCAACCTGTGCCCTTTGTGGTAGATGAACGATCGTCTCTTCACATGCTAAGTTCTGAGGGATAAGTGTGTGTGAAAGCCGTCCTTCAACTAGGTTGTTGGGACACAGAGTTTCTTTTCAGTTGCAAACTCCAATCCAAACTTCTATATTAGGGGAGGTACGAGCTCCAACTCTGTTTAACAGTGAAAACTGCAGGAACTTCAAACCTGCACAAGGAAACAGACTGAGAAACCAGAGCAAATGTTTCTCCTGCACACCGTTCCCTTGGTTCTAGATGAATGAACGTCTCTCCACATGCTCAGTTCTGAGAGATAAGTGTGTGTGTAAGACGACCTTCAACTAGCGTGTTGGGAACACAAAGTTTCTTTTCAGTTGCAAACTCCAATCCACATATATAAGGGGAGGTACTAGCTCCAACTTAGTTTTACAGTGAAAACTGCAGGAACTTCAAACAGGCACTAGGAAACAGAATGAGAAACCAGAGTATAAGTTTCTCCTGCAACCCGTTCCCTTGTTGCTAGGTGAACGAACGTCTCTCAACATGCTCAGTTCTGAACAGATCTGTGTGTTTGAAAGCCGTAATTCAGCTAGCTTGTTGGGATCACAAAATTTCTTTTCAGTTGCATACTCCAAACCATACATATATATGGGTAGGTACTAGCTCCAACTCGGTTTTAAATTGAAAACTGCAGGAACTTCAAACCGGCACTAAGAAACAGACTGACAAACCGCAGTAAAAGTTTCTCCTTCCATCGGTTCCATTTGTGCTAGATGAACGAACGTCTCTCCACATGCTCAGTTCTGAGAGATAAGTGTGTGTCAAAGCCGTCCTTCACCTAGCTTGTTGGGAACACAAAGATTCTTTTCAGTTGCAAACTCCACTCCTTATATATATATGGTGAGGTACTAGCTCCAACTCGGTTTTACAGTGAAAACTGCAGGAACTACAAACCAGCACTAGGAAACAGACTGAGAAACCAGAGTAAAAGTTTCTCCTGCAACCCGTTCCCTTGTTGCTATGTGAACGAACGTCTCTCCACATGCTCAGTTCTGACAGATAAGCGTGTGTGAAAGCCGTCCTTCACCTAGCTTTTTGGGATCACAAAGTTTCTTTTCAGGTGCATACTTCAATCCATACATAAATATTTGGGGAGGTAAGAGCTCCAACACGGTTTTACAGTGAAAATTGCAGGAAATTAAAACCGGCACTAGGAAACAAACTGAGAAACCAGATAAAAGTTTCTCCTGCAATCCGTTCCCTTGGGGCTAGATGAACGAACATCTCTCCACATGTTCAGTTCTAGAGATAAGGGTGTGTGAAAGCCGTTCTTCACCTACCTTTTGGGAACACAAAGTTACTATTCAGTTGCAAACTCCACTCCATACTTATATATGGGGAGGAACTAACACCAATTCGGTTTTACAGTGAAACCTGCAGGAACTTCAAACCGGCACTAGGAAACAGACTGAGAAACCAGAGTAAAAGTACCTCCTTCAACCCGTTCCCTTGGTTCTAGATGAACGAACATCTCTCCACATGCTCAGTTCTGAGAGATAATTGTGTTTGAAAGCCGTCCTTCACGTAGCTTGTTGGGAACACAATGATTCTTTTCAGTTGCAAACTCCACTCCATACATATATATGGGGAAGTACTAAATCCAACTCGGTTTTACAGTGAAACCTGCTGGAACTTCAAACCGGCACTAGGAAAAAAACTGAGAAACTAGAGTAAAATTTTTTCCAGCAACAAGTTCCGTATGTGCTAGATGTACGAACTTCTCTCCACATGCTCAGTTCTGAGAGATAAGTGTGTGTGAAAGCCGTACTTCACCTAGCTTGTTGGGAAAACAAATTTTTTTTTCAGATGCAAACTCAAATCCATACTTATATATTTGGGAGCTACGAGCTCCAAATCGGTTTTACAGTGAAAATTGCAGGAAATTCAAACTGGCTCTAGGAAACAGAGAGAGAAACAATATTAAAAATTTCTCCTGTAACCCGTTCCATTTGTGCTAGATGAACGAACGTCTCTCCAAATGCTCAGTTCTGAGAGATAACTGTGTGGGAAACCGTACTTCAACTAGGTTGTTGGGACACAGAGTCTATTTTCAGTTGCAAACTCCAAACCAAACTTATATATTAGGGGATGTACTAGCTCCAACTCGGTTTTACAGTGAAAATTGCAGGAAATTTAAACAGGCACTAGGAAACAAACTGAGAAACCAGAGTAGAACTTTCTCCAGCAACCCGTTCCCTATGTGCTAGATGAACGAACGTCTCTCCACATGCTCAGCTCTGAGAGATAAGTGTGTGTGAAAGCCGCCCTTCACCTATCTTGTTGGGAACACAAAGTATCTTTTCAGTTGCAAACTCCAATCCATACATATATATGGGGAGGTACTAGCTCCAACTCGGTTTTACAGTGAAAACTGCAGGAACTTCAAACCGGCACTAGGAAAGAGTCTGAGAAACTAGAGAACTGTTTCTCCTGCAACCTGTGCCCTTTGTGGTAGATGAACGATCGTCTCTTCACATGCTAAGTTCTGAGGGATAAGTGTGTGTGAAAGCCGTCCTTCAACTAGGTTGTTGGGACACAGAGTTTCTTTTCAGTTGCAAACTCCAATCCAAACTTCTATATTAGGGGAGGTACGAGCTCCAACTCTGTTTAACAGTGAAAACTGCAGGAACTTCAAACCTGCACAAGGAAACAGACTGAGAAACCAGAGCAAATGTTTCTCCTGCACACCGTTCCCTTGGTTCTAGATGAATGAACGTCTCTCCACATGCTCAGTTCTGAGAGATAAGTGTGTGTGTAAGACGACCTTCAACTAGCGTGTTGGGAACACAAAGTTTCTTTTCAGTTGCAAACTCCAATCCACATATATAAGGGGAGGTACTAGCTCCAACTTAGTTTTACAGTGAAAACTGCAGGAACTTCAAACAGGCACTAGGAAACAGAATGAGAAACCAGAGTATAAGTTTCTCCTGCAACCCGTTCCCTTGTTGCTAGGTGAACGAACGTCTCTCAACATGCTCAGTTCTGAACAGATCTGTGTGTTTGAAAGCCGTAATTCAGCTAGCTTGTTGGGATCACAAAATTTCTTTTCAGTTGCATACTCCAAACCATACATATATATGGGTAGGTACTAGCTCCAACTCGGTTTTAAATTGAAAACTGCAGGAACTTCAAACCGGCACTAAGAAACAGACTGACAAACCGCAGTAAAAGTTTCTCCTTCCATCGGTTCCATTTGTGCTAGATGAACGAACGTCTCTCCACATGCTCAGTTCTGAGAGATAAGTGTGTGTCAAAGCCGTCCTTCACCTAGCTTGTTGGGAACACAAAGATTCTTTTCAGTTGCAAACTCCACTCCTTATATATATATGGTGAGGTACTAGCTCCAACTCGGTTTTACAGTGAAAACTGCAGGAACTACAAACCAGCACTAGGAAACAGACTGAGAAACCAGAGTAAAAGTTTCTCCTGCAACCCGTTCCCTTGTTGCTATGTGAACGAACGTCTCTCCACATGCTCAGTTCTGACAGATAAGCGTGTGTGAAAGCCGTCCTTCACCTAGCTTTTTGGGATCACAAAGTTTCTTTTCAGGTGCATACTTCAATCCATACATAAATATTTGGGGAGGTAAGAGCTCCAACACGGTTTTACAGTGAAAATTGCAGGAAATTAAAACCGGCACTAGGAAACAAACTGAGAAACCAGATAAAAGTTTCTCCTGCAATCCGTTCCCTTGGGGCTAGATGAACGAACATCTCTCCACATGTTCAGTTCTAGAGATAAGGGTGTGTGAAAGCCGTTCTTCACCTACCTTTTGGGAACACAAAGTTACTATTCAGTTGCAAACTCCACTCCATACTTATATATGGGGAGGAACTAACACCAATTCGGTTTTACAGTGAAACCTGCAGGAACTTCAAACCGGCACTAGGAAACAGACTGAGAAACCAGAGTAAAAGTACCTCCTTCAACCCGTTCCCTTGGTTCTAGATGAACGAACATCTCTCCACATGCTCAGTTCTGAGAGATAATTGTGTTTGAAAGCCGTCCTTCACGTAGCTTGTTGGGAACACAATGATTCTTTTCAGTTGCAAACTCCACTCCATACATATATATGGGGAAGTACTAAATCCAACTCGGTTTTACAGTGAAACCTGCTGGAACTTCAAACCGGCACTAGGAAAAAAACTGAGAAACCAGAGTAAAAGTTTCCCCTGCAACCCATTCTCTATGTGCTAGATGAACGAAAGTCTCTCCACATGCGCGGTTCTGAAAGATATGTGTGTGTGAAAGCCGTCCTTCACCTAGCTTCTTGGGAACACAAAGTTTCATTTCAGTTGCAAACTCAAATCCATACTTATATATTAGGGGAGGTACGAACTCCAACTCTGTTTTACAGTGAAAACTGCAGGAACTTCAAACCGGCACTAGGAAAGAGTCTGAGAAACTAGAGAACTGTTTCTCCTGCAACCTGTGCCCTTTGTGGTAGATGAACGATCGTCTCTTCACATGCTAAGTTCTGAGGGATAAGTGTGTGTGAAAGACGTCCTTCACCTAGCTTGTTGGGAACACAAAGTTTCTTTTGAGTTGCAAAATCCACTACATACATATATATGGGGAGGTACTAATCCAACTCGGTTTTACAGTGAAAACTACAGGAACATCAAACAGGACCTAGGAAAAAGACTGAGAAACCAGAGTAAAAGTTTCTCTTGCAAACCATTCTCTAGTTGCTAGATGAACGAACGTCTCTCCACATGCGCGGTTCTGAAAGATAAGTGTGTGTGAAAGCCGTGCTTCACCTAGCTTGTTGGGAAAACAAAGTTTCTTTTCAGTTGCAAACTCCACTCCATACATATATATGGGGAGATACTAGCTCCAACTCGGTTTTACAGTGAAAACTGCAGGAACTTCAAACCGGCACTAGGAAACAGACTGAGAATTCAGATTAAATTTCTCCTGCAAGACGTTTCCTGTGTGCTAGATGAAAGAACGTCTCTCCACATGCTCAGTTCTGAGAGATAAGTGTGTGTGAAAGCCGTACATCACCTAGCTTGTTGGGAACACAAAGTTCCTTTTCAGTAGCTAACTACACTCCATACATTTATATGGGCAGGTACTAGCTCCAAGTCGGTTTAACAGTGAAAACGGCAGGAACTTCCAACCGGCACTAGGAAACAGACTGAGAGACCAGAGGAAAAGTTTCTCCTGACACCAGTTCCCTTTTTGCTAGATGAACGAACGTCTCTCCACATGCTCAGTTCTGAGAGATAAATGTGTGTGAAAGCCGTCCTTCAACCAGGTTGTTGGGAACACAAAGTTAATTTTAGTTGCAAACTCAAATCCATACATATATATTTGGGGAGGTACTAGCTCCAACTCTGTTTTACATTGAAAATTGCAGGAAATTCAAACTGGCACTAGTAAAAAGACAGAGAAACAATATTAAAAGTTTCTCCTGCAACCCGTTCCATTTGTGCTAGATGAACAAACGTCTCTCCAAATGCTAAGTTCTGAAAGATAACTGTGTGTGAAAGCCGTCCTTCAACTAGGTTGTTGGGACACAGAGTTTCTTTTCAGTTGCAAACTCCAATCCAAACTTCTATATTAGGGGAGGTACGAGCTCCAACTCGGTTTAACAGTGAAAACTGCAGGAACTTCAAACCTGCACAAGGAAACAGACTGAGAAACCAGAGCAAATGTTTCTCCTGCACACCGTTCCCTTGGTTCTAGATGAATGAACGTCTCTCCACATGCTCAGTTCTGAGAGATAAGTGTGTGTGTAAGACGACCTTCAACTAGCGTGTTGGGAACACAAAGTTTCTTTTCAGTTGCAAACTCCAATCCACATATATAAGGGGAGGTACTAGCTCCAACTTAGTTTTACAGTGAAAACTGCAGGAACTTCAAACAGGCACTAGGAAACAGAATGAGAAACCAGAGTATAAGTTTCTCCTGCAACCCGTTCCCTTGTTGCTAGGTGAACGAACGTCTCTCAACATGCTCAGTTCTGAACAGATCTGTGTGTTTGAAAGCCGTAATTCAGCTAGCTTGTTGGGATCACAAAATTTCTTTTCAGTTGCATACTCCAAACCATACATATATATGGGTAGGTACTAGCTCCAACTCGGTTTTAAATTGAAAACTGCAGGAACTTCAAACCGGCACTAAGAAACAGACTGACAAACCGCAGTAAAAGTTTCTCCTTCCATCGGTTCCATTTGTGCTAGATGAACGAACGTCTCTCCACATGCTCAGTTCTGAGAGATAAGTGTGTGTCAAAGCCGTCCTTCACCTAGCTTGTTGGGAACACAAAGATTCTTTTCAGTTGCAAACTCCACTCCTTATATATATATGGTGAGGTACTAGCTCCAACTCGGTTTTACAGTGAAAACTGCAGGAACTACAAACCAGCACTAGGAAACAGACTGAGAAACCAGAGTAAAAGTTTCTCCTGCAACCCGTTCCCTTGTTGCTATGTGAACGAACGTCTCTCCACATGCTCAGTTCTGACAGATAAGCGTGTGTGAAAGCCGTCCTTCACCTAGCTTTTTGGGATCACAAAGTTTCTTTTCAGGTGCATACTTCAATCCATACATAAATATTTGGGGAGGTACGAGCTCCAACACGGTTTTACAGTGAAAATTGCAGGAAATTAAAACCGGCACTAGGAAACAAACTGAGAAACCAGATAAAAGTTTCTCCTGCAATCCGTTCCCTTGGGGCTAGATGAACGAACATCTCTCCACATGTTCAGTTCTAGAGATAAGGGTGTGTGAAAGCCGTTCTTCACCTACCTTTTGGGAACACAAAGTTACTATTCAGTTGCAAACTCCACTCCATACTTATATATGGGGAGGAACTAACACCAATTCGGTTTTACAGTGAAACCTGCAGGAACTTCAAACCGGCACTAGGAAACAGACTGAGAAACCAGAGTAAAAGTACCTCCTTCAACCCGTTCCCTTGGTTCTAGATGAACGAACATCTCTCCACATGCTCAGTTCTGAGAGATAATTGTGTTTGAAAGCCGTCCTTCACGTAGCTTGTTGGGAACACAATGATTCTTTTCAGTTGCAAACTCCACTCCATACATATATATGGGGAAGTACTAAATCCAACTCGGTTTTACAGTGAAACCTGCTGGAACTTCAAACCGGCACTAGGAAAAAAACTGAGAAACTAGAGTAAAATTTTTTCCAGCAACAAGTTCCGTATGTGCTAGATGTACGAACTTCTCTCCACATGCTCAGTTCTGAGAGATAAGTGTGTGTGAAAGCCGTACTTCACCTAGCTTGTTGGGAAAACAAATTTTTTTTTCAGATGCAAACTCAAATCCATACTTATATATTTGGGAGCTACGAGCTCCAAATCGGTTTTACAGTGAAAATTGCAGGAAATTCAAACTGGCTCTAGGAAACAGAGAGAGAAACAATATTAAAAATTTCTCCTGTAACCCGTTCCATTTGTGCTAGATGAACGAACGTCTCTCCAAATGCTCAGTTCTGAGAGATAACTGTGTGGGAAACCGTACTTCAACTAGGTTGTTGGGACACAGAGTCTATTTTCAGTTGCAAACTCCAAACCAAACTTATATATTAGGGGATGTACTAGCTCCAACTCGGTTTTACAGTGAAAATTGCAGGAAATTTAAACAGGCACTAGGAAACAAACTGAGAAACCAGAGTAGAACTTTCTCCAGCAACCCGTTCCCTATGTGCTAGATGAACGAACGTCTCTCCACATGCTCAGCTCTGAGAGATAAGTGTGTGTGAAAGCCGCCCTTCACCTATCTTGTTGGGAACACAAAGTATCTTTTCAGTTGCAAACTCCAATCCATACATATATATGGGGAGGTACTAGCTCCAACTCGGTTTTACAGTGAAAACTGCAGGAACTTCAAACCGGCACTAGGAAAGAGTCTGAGAAACTAGAGAACTGTTTCTCCTGCAACCTGTGCCCTTTGTGGTAGATGAACGATCGTCTCTTCACATGCTAAGTTCTGAGGGATAAGTGTGTGTGAAAGCCGTCCTTCAACTAGGTTGTTGGGACACAGAGTTTCTTTTCAGTTGCAAACTCCAATCCAAACTTCTATATTAGGGGAGGTACGAGCTCCAACTCTGTTTAACAGTGAAAACTGCAGGAACTTCAAACCTGCACAAGGAAACAGACTGAGAAACCAGAGCAAATGTTTCTCCTGCACACCGTTCCCTTGGTTCTAGATGAATGAACGTCTCTCCACATGCTCAGTTCTGAGAGATAAGTGTGTGTGTAAGACGACCTTCAACTAGCGTGTTGGGAACACAAAGTTTCTTTTCAGTTGCAAACTCCAATCCACATATATAAGGGGAGGTACTAGCTCCAACTTAGTTTTACAGTGAAAACTGCAGGAACTTCAAACAGGCACTAGGAAACAGAATGAGAAACCAGAGTATAAGTTTCTCCTGCAACCCGTTCCCTTGTTGCTAGGTGAACGAACGTCTCTCAACATGCTCAGTTCTGAACAGATCTGTGTGTTTGAAAGCCGTAATTCAGCTAGCTTGTTGGGATCACAAAATTTCTTTTCAGTTGCATACTCCAAACCATACATATATATGGGTAGGTACTAGCTCCAACTCGGTTTTAAATTGAAAACTGCAGGAACTTCAAACCGGCACTAAGAAACAGACTGACAAACCGCAGTAAAAGTTTCTCCTTCCATCGGTTCCATTTGTGCTAGATGAACGAACGTCTCTCCACATGCTCAGTTCTGAGAGATAAGTGTGTGTCAAAGCCGTCCTTCACCTAGCTTGTTGGGAACACAAAGATTCTTTTCAGTTGCAAACTCCACTCCTTATATATATATGGTGAGGTACTAGCTCCAACTCGGTTTTACAGTGAAAACTGCAGGAACTACAAACCAGCACTAGGAAACAGACTGAGAAACCAGAGTAAAAGTTTCTCCTGCAACCCGTTCCCTTGTTGCTATGTGAACGAACGTCTCTCCACATGCTCAGTTCTGACAGATAAGCGTGTGTGAAAGCCGTCCTTCACCTAGCTTTTTGGGATCACAAAGTTTCTTTTCAGGTGCATACTTCAATCCATACATAAATATTTGGGGAGGTACGAGCTCCAACACGGTTTTACAGTGAAAATTGCAGGAAATTAAAACCGGCACTAGGAAACAAACTGAGAAACCAGATAAAAGTTTCTCCTGCAATCCGTTCCCTTGGGGCTAGATGAACGAACATCTCTCCACATGTTCAGTTCTAGAGATAAGGGTGTGTGAAAGCCGTTCTTCACCTACCTTTTGGGAACACAAAGTTACTATTCAGTTGCAAACTCCACTCCATACTTATATATGGGGAGGAACTAACACCAATTCGGTTTTACAGTGAAACCTGCAGGAACTTCAAACCGGCACTAGGAAACAGACTGAGAAACCAGAGTAAAAGTACCTCCTTCAACCCGTTCCCTTGGTTCTAGATGAACGAACATCTCTCCACATGCTCAGTTCTGAGAGATAATTGTGTTTGAAAGCCGTCCTTCACGTAGCTTGTTGGGAACACAATGATTCTTTTCAGTTGCAAACTCCACTCCATACATATATATGGGGAAGTACTAAATCCAACTCGGTTTTACAGTGAAACCTGCTGGAACTTCAAACCGGCACTAGGAAAAAAACTGAGAAACTAGAGTAAAATTTTTTCCAGCAACAAGTTCCGTATGTGCTAGATGTACGAACTTCTCTCCACATGCTCAGTTCTGAGAGATAAGTGTGTGTGAAAGCCGTACTTCACCTAGCTTGTTGGGAAAACAAATTTTTTTTTCAGATGCAAACTCAAATCCATACTTATATATTTGGGAGCTACGAGCTCCAAATCGGTTTTACAGTGAAAATTGCAGGAAATTCAAACTGGCTCTAGGAAACAGAGAGAGAAACAATATTAAAAATTTCTCCTGTAACCCGTTCCATTTGTGCTAGATGAACGAACGTCTCTCCAAATGCTCAGTTCTGAGAGATAACTGTGTGGGAAACCGTACTTCAACTAGGTTGTTGGGACACAGAGTCTATTTTCAGTTGCAAACTCCAAACCAAACTTATATATTAGGGGATGTACTAGCTCCAACTCGGTTTTACAGTGAAAATTGCAGGAAATTTAAACAGGCACTAGGAAACAAACTGAGAAACCAGAGTAGAACTTTCTCCAGCAACCCGTTCCCTATGTGCTAGATGAACGAACGTCTCTCCACATGCTCAGCTCTGAGAGATAAGTGTGTGTGAAAGCCGCCCTTCACCTATCTTGTTGGGAACACAAAGTATCTTTTCAGTTGCAAACTCCAATCCATACATATATATGGGGAGGTACTAGCTCCAACTCGGTTTTACAGTGAAAACTGCAGGAACTTCAAACCGGCACTAGGAAAGAGTCTGAGAAACTAGAGAACTGTTTCTCCTGCAACCTGTGCCCTTTGTGGTAGATGAACGATCGTCTCTTCACATGCTAAGTTCTGAGGGATAAGTGTGTGTGAAAGCCGTCCTTCAACTAGGTTGTTGGGACACAGAGTTTCTTTTCAGTTGCAAACTCCAATCCAAACTTCTATATTAGGGGAGGTACGAGCTCCAACTCTGTTTAACAGTGAAAACTGCAGGAACTTCAAACCTGCACAAGGAAACAGACTGAGAAACCAGAGCAAATGTTTCTCCTGCACACCGTTCCCTTGGTTCTAGATGAATGAACGTCTCTCCACATGCTCAGTTCTGAGAGATAAGTGTGTGTGTAAGACGACCTTCAACTAGCGTGTTGGGAACACAAAGTTTCTTTTCAGTTGCAAACTCCAATCCACATATATAAGGGGAGGTACTAGCTCCAACTTAGTTTTACAGTGAAAACTGCAGGAACTTCAAACAGGCACTAGGAAACAGAATGAGAAACCAGAGTATAAGTTTCTCCTGCAACCCGTTCCCTTGTTGCTAGGTGAACGAACGTCTCTCAACATGCTCAGTTCTGAACAGATCTGTGTGTTTGAAAGCCGTAATTCAGCTAGCTTGTTGGGATCACAAAATTTCTTTTCAGTTGCATACTCCAAACCATACATATATATGGGTAGGTACTAGCTCCAACTCGGTTTTAAATTGAAAACTGCAGGAACTTCAAACCGGCACTAAGAAACAGACTGACAAACCGCAGTAAAAGTTTCTCCTTCCATCGGTTCCATTTGTGCTAGATGAACGAACGTCTCTCCACATGCTCAGTTCTGAGAGATAAGTGTGTGTCAAAGCCGTCCTTCACCTAGCTTGTTGGGAACACAAAGATTCTTTTCAGTTGCAAACTCCACTCCTTATATATATATGGTGAGGTACTAGCTCCAACTCGGTTTTACAGTGAAAACTGCAGGAACTACAAACCAGCACTAGGAAACAGACTGAGAAACCAGAGTAAAAGTTTCTCCTGCAACCCGTTCCCTTGTTGCTATGTGAACGAACGTCTCTCCACATGCTCAGTTCTGACAGATAAGCGTGTGTGAAAGCCGTCCTTCACCTAGCTTTTTGGGATCACAAAGTTTCTTTTCAGGTGCATACTTCAATCCATACATAAATATTTGGGGAGGTACGAGCTCCAACACGGTTTTACAGTGAAAATTGCAGGAAATTAAAACCGGCACTAGGAAACAAACTGAGAAACCAGATAAAAGTTTCTCCTGCAATCCGTTCCCTTGGGGCTAGATGAACGAACATCTCTCCACATGTTCAGTTCTAGAGATAAGGGTGTGTGAAAGCCGTTCTTCACCTACCTTTTGGGAACACAAAGTTACTATTCAGTTGCAAACTCCACTCCATACTTATATATGGGGAGGAACTAACACCAATTCGGTTTTACAGTGAAACCTGCAGGAACTTCAAACCGGCACTAGGAAACAGACTGAGAAACCAGAGTAAAAGTACCTCCTTCAACCCGTTCCCTTGGTTCTAGATGAACGAACATCTCTCCACATGCTCAGTTCTGAGAGATAATTGTGTTTGAAAGCCGTCCTTCACGTAGCTTGTTGGGAACACAATGATTCTTTTCAGTTGCAAACTCCACTCCATACATATATATGGGGAAGTACTAAATCCAACTCGGTTTTACAGTGAAACCTGCTGGAACTTCAAACCGGCACTAGGAAAAAAACTGAGAAACTAGAGTAAAATTTTTTCCAGCAACAAGTTCCGTATGTGCTAGATGTACGAACTTCTCTCCACATGCTCAGTTCTGAGAGATAAGTGTGTGTGAAAGCCGTACTTCACCTAGCTTGTTGGGAAAACAAATTTTTTTTTCAGATGCAAACTCAAATCCATACTTATATATTTGGGAGCTACGAGCTCCAAATCGGTTTTACAGTGAAAATTGCAGGAAATTCAAACTGGCTCTAGGAAACAGAGAGAGAAACAATATTAAAAATTTCTCCTGTAACCCGTTCCATTTGTGCTAGATGAACGAACGTCTCTCCAAATGCTCAGTTCTGAGAGATAACTGTGTGGGAAACCGTACTTCAACTAGGTTGTTGGGACACAGAGTCTATTTTCAGTTGCAAACTCCAAACCAAACTTATATATTAGGGGATGTACTAGCTCCAACTCGGTTTTACAGTGAAAATTGCAGGAAATTTAAACAGGCACTAGGAAACAAACTGAGAAACCAGAGTAGAACTTTCTCCAGCAACCCGTTCCCTATGTGCTAGATGAACGAACGTCTCTCCACATGCTCAGCTCTGAGAGATAAGTGTGTGTGAAAGCCGCCCTTCACCTATCTTGTTGGGAACACAAAGTATCTTTTCAGTTGCAAACTCCAATCCATACATATATATGGGGAGGTAATAGCTCCAACTCGGTTTTACAGTGAAAACTGCAGGAACTTCAAACCGGCACTAGGAAAGAGTCTGAGAAACTAGAGAACTGTTTCTCCTGCAACCTGTGCCCTTTGTGGTAGATGAACGATCGTCTCTTCACATGCTAAGTTCTGAGGGATAAGTGTGTGTGAAAGACGTCCTTCACCTAGCTTGTTGGGAACACAAAGTTTCTTTTGAGTTGCAAAATCCACTACATACATATATATGGGGAGGTACTAATCCAACTCGGTTTTACAGTGAAAACTACAGGAACATCAAACAGGACCTAGGAAAAAGACTGAGAAACCAGAGTAAAAGTTTCTCTTGCAAACCATTCTCTAGTTGCTAGATGAACGAACGTCTCTCCACATGCGCGGTTCTGAAAGATAAGTGTGTGTGAAAGCCGTGCTTCACCTAGCTTGTTGGGAAAACAAAGTTTCTTTTCAGTTGCAAACTCCACTCCATACATATATATGGGGAGATACTAGCTCCAACTCGGTTTTACAGTGAAAACTGCAGGAACTTCAAACAGGCACTAGGAAACAGAATGAGAAACCAGAGTATAAGTTTCTCCTGCAACCCGTTCCCTTGTTGCTAGGTGAACGAACGTCTCTCAACATGCTCAGTTCTGAACAGATCTGTGTGTTTGAAAGCCGTAATTCAGCTAGCTTGTTGGGATCACAAAATTTCTTTTCAGTTGCATACTCCAAACCATACATATATATGGGTAGGTACTAGCTCCAACTCGGTTTTAAATTGAAAACTGCAGGAACTTCAAACCGGCACTAAGAAACAGACTGACAAACCGCAGTAAAAGTTTCTCCTTCCATCGGTTCCATTTGTGCTAGATGAACGAACGTCTCTCCACATGCTCAGTTCTGAGAGATAAGTGTGTGTCAAAGCCGTCCTTCACCTAGCTTGTTGGGAACACAAAGATTCTTTTCAGTTGCAAACTCCACTCCTTATATATATATGGTGAGGTACTAGCTCCAACTCGGTTTTACAGTGAAAACTGCAGGAACTACAAACCAGCACTAGGAAACAGACTGAGAAACCAGAGTAAAAGTTTCTCCTGCAACCCGTTCCCTTGTTGCTATGTGAACGAACGTCTCTCCACATGCTCAGTTCTGACAGATAAGCGTGTGTGAAAGCCGTCCTTCACCTAGCTTTTTGGGATCACAAAGTTTCTTTTCAGGTGCATACTTCAATCCATACATAAATATTTGGGGAGGTACGAGCTCCAACACGGTTTTACAGTGAAAATTGCAGGAAATTAAAACCGGCACTAGGAAACAAACTGAGAAACCAGATAAAAGTTTCTCCTGCAATCCGTTCCCTTGGGGCTAGATGAACGAACATCTCTCCACATGTTCAGTTCTAGAGATAAGGGTGTGTGAAAGCCGTTCTTCACCTACCTTTTGGGAACACAAAGTTACTATTCAGTTGCAAACTCCACTCCATACTTATATATGGGGAGGAACTAACACCAATTCGGTTTTACAGTGAAACCTGCAGGAACTTCAAACCGGCACTAGGAAACAGACTGAGAAACCAGAGTAAAAGTACCTCCTTCAACCCGTTCCCTTGGTTCTAGATGAACGAACATCTCTCCACATGCTCAGTTCTGAGAGATAATTGTGTTTGAAAGCCGTCCTTCACGTAGCTTGTTGGGAACACAATGATTCTTTTCAGTTGCAAACTCCACTCCATACATATATATGGGGAAGTACTAAATCCAACTCGGTTTTACAGTGAAACCTGCTGGAACTTCAAACCGGCACTAGGAAAAAAACTGAGAAACTAGAGTAAAATTTTTTCCAGCAACAAGTTCCGTATGTGCTAGATGTACGAACTTCTCTCCACATGCTCAGTTCTGAGAGATAAGTGTGTGTGAAAGCCGTACTTCACCTAGCTTGTTGGGAAAACAAATTTTTTTTTCAGATGCAAACTCAAATCCATACTTATATATTTGGGAGCTACGAGCTCCAAATCGGTTTTACAGTGAAAATTGCAGGAAATTCAAACTGGCTCTAGGAAACAGAGAGAGAAACAATATTAAAAATTTCTCCTGTAACCCGTTCCATTTGTGCTAGATGAACGAACGTCTCTCCAAATGCTCAGTTCTGAGAGATAACTGTGTGGGAAACCGTACTTCAACTAGGTTGTTGGGACACAGAGTCTATTTTCAGTTGCAAACTCCAAACCAAACTTATATATTAGGGGATGTACTAGCTCCAACTCGGTTTTACAGTGAAAATTGCAGGAAATTTAAACAGGCACTAGGAAACAAACTGAGAAACCAGAGTAGAACTTTCTCCAGCAACCCGTTCCCTATGTGCTAGATGAACGAACGTCTCTCCACATGCTCAGCTCTGAGAGATAAGTGTGTGTGAAAGCCGCCCTTCACCTATCTTGTTGGGAACACAAAGTATCTTTTCAGTTGCAAACTCCAATCCATACATATATATGGGGAGGTAATAGCTCCAACTCGGTTTTACAGTGAAAACTGCAGGAACTTCAAACCGGCACTAGGAAAGAGTCTGAGAAACTAGAGAACTGTTTCTCCTGCAACCTGTGCCCTTTGTGGTAGATGAACGATCGTCTCTTCACATGCTAAGTTCTGAGGGATAAGTGTGTGTGAAAGACGTCCTTCACCTAGCTTGTTGGGAACACAAAGTTTCTTTTGAGTTGCAAAATCCACTACATACATATATATGGGGAGGTACTAATCCAACTCGGTTTTACAGTGAAAACTACAGGAACATCAAACAGGACCTAGGAAAAAGACTGAGAAACCAGAGTAAAAGTTTCTCTTGCAAACCATTCTCTAGTTGCTAGATGAACGAACGTCTCTCCACATGCGCGGTTCTGAAAGATAAGTGTGTGTGAAAGCCGTGCTTCACCTAGCTTGTTGGGAAAACAAAGTTTCTTTTCAGTTGCAAACTCCACTCCATACATATATATGGGGAGATACTAGCTCCAACTCGGTTTTACAGTGAAAACTGCAGGAACTTCAAACCGGCACTAGGAAACAGACTGAGAATTCAGATTAAATTTCTCCTGCAAGACGTTTCCTGTGTGCTAGATGAAAGAACGTCTCTCCACATGCTCAGTTCTGAGAGATAAGTGTGTGTGAAAGCCGTACATCACCTAGCTTGTTGGGAACACAAAGTTCCTTTTCAGTAGCTAACTACACTCCATACATTTATATGGGCAGGTACTAGCTCCAAGTCGGTTTAACAGTGAAAACGGCAGGAACTTCCAACCGGCACTAGGAAACAGACTGAGAGACCAGAGGAAAAGTTTCTCCTGACACCAGTTCCCTTTTTGCTAGATGAACGAACGTCTCTCCACATGCTCAGTTCTGAGAGATAAATGTGTGTGAAAGCCGTCCTTCAACCAGGTTGTTGGGAACACAAAGTTAATTTTAGTTGCAAACTCAAATCCATACATATATATTTGGGGAGGTACTAGCTCCAACTCTGTTTTACATTGAAAATTGCAGGAAATTCAAACTGGCACTAGTAAAAAGACAGAGAAACAATATTAAAAGTTTCTCCTGCAACCCGTTCCATTTGTGCTAGATGAACAAACGTCTCTCCAAATGCTAAGTTCTGAAAGATAACTGTGTGTGAAAGCCGTCCTTCAACTAGGTTGTTGGGACACAGAGTTTCTTTTCAGTTGCAAACTCCAATCCAAACTTCTATATTAGGGGAGGTACGAGCTCCAACTCGGTTTAACAGTGAAAACTGCAGGAACTTCAAACCTGCACAAGGAAACAGACTGAGAAACCAGAGCAAATGTTTCTCCTGCACACCGTTCCCTTGGTTCTAGATGAATGAACGTCTCTCCACATGCTCAGTTCTGAGAGATAAGTGTGTGTGTAAGACGACCTTCAACTAGCGTGTTGGGAACACAAAGTTTCTTTTCAGTTGCAAACTCCAATCCACATATATAAGGGGAGGTACTAGCTCCAACTTAGTTTTACAGTGAAAACTGCAGGAACTTCAAACAGGCACTAGGAAACAGAATGAGAAACCAGAGTATAAGTTTCTCCTGCAACCCGTTCCCTTGTTGCTAGGTGAACGAACGTCTCTCAACATGCTCAGTTCTGAACAGATCTGTGTGTTTGAAAGCCGTAATTCAGCTAGCTTGTTGGGATCACAAAATTTCTTTTCAGTTGCATACTCCAAACCATACATATATATGGGTAGGTACTAGCTCCAACTCGGTTTTAAATTGAAAACTGCAGGAACTTCAAACCGGCACTAAGAAACAGACTGACAAACCGCAGTAAAAGTTTCTCCTTCCATCGGTTCCATTTGTGCTAGATGAACGAACGTCTCTCCACATGCTCAGTTCTGAGAGATAAGTGTGTGTCAAAGCCGTCCTTCACCTAGCTTGTTGGGAACACAAAGATTCTTTTCAGTTGCAAACTCCACTCCTTATATATATATGGTGAGGTACTCGCTCCAACTCGGTTTTACAGTGAAAACTGCAGGAACTACAAACCAGCACTAGGAAACAGACTGAGAAACCAGAGTAAAAGTTTCTCCTGCAACCCGTTCCCTTGTTGCTATGTGAACGAACGTCTCTCCACATGCTCAGTTCTGACAGATAAGCGTGTGTGAAAGCCGTCCTTCACCTAGCTTTTTGGGATCACAAAGTTTCTTTTCAGGTGCATACTTCAATCCATACATAAATATTTGGGGAGGTACGAGCTCCAACACGGTTTTACAGTGAAAATTGCAGGAAATTAAAACCGGCACTAGGAAACAAACTGAGAAACCAGATAAAAGTTTCTCCTGCAATCCGTTCCCTTGGGGCTAGATGAACGAACATCTCTCCACATGTTCAGTTCTAGAGATAAGGGTGTGTGAAAGCCGTTCTTCACCTACCTTTTGGGAACACAAAGTTACTATTCAGTTGCAAACTCCACTCCATACTTATATATGGGGAGGAACTAACACCAATTCGGTTTTACAGTGAAACCTGCAGGAACTTCAAACCGGCACTAGGAAACAGACTGAGAAACCAGAGTAAAAGTACCTCCTTCAACCCGTTCCCTTGGTTCTAGATGAACGAACATCTCTCCACATGCTCAGTTCTGAGAGATAATTGTGTTTGAAAGCCGTCCTTCACGTAGCTTGTTGGGAACACAATGATTCTTTTCAGTTGCAAACTCCACTCCATACATATATATGGGGAAGTACTAAATCCAACTCGGTTTTACAGTGAAACCTGCTGGAACTTCAAACCGGCACTAGGAAAAAAACTGAGAAACTAGAGTAAAATTTTTTCCAGCAACAAGTTCCGTATGTGCTAGATGTACGAACTTCTCTCCACATGCTCAGTTCTGAGAGATAAGTGTGTGTGAAAGCCGTACTTCACCTAGCTTGTTGGGAAAACAAATTTTTTTTTCAGATGCAAACTCAAATCCATACTTATATATTTGGGAGCTACGAGCTCCAAATCGGTTTTACAGTGAAAATTGCAGGAAATTCAAACTGGCTCTAGGAAACAGAGAGAGAAACAATATTAAAAATTTCTCCTGTAACCCGTTCCATTTGTGCTAGATGAACGAACGTCTCTCCAAATGCTCAGTTCTGAGAGATAACTGTGTGGGAAACCGTACTTCAACTAGGTTGTTGGGACACAGAGTCTATTTTCAGTTGCAAACTCCAAACCAAACTTATATATTAGGGGATGTACTAGCTCCAACTCGGTTTTACAGTGAAAATTGCAGGAAATTTAAACAGGCACTAGGAAACAAACTGAGAAACCAGAGTAGAACTTTCTCCAGCAACCCGTTCCCTATGTGCTAGATGAACGAACGTCTCTCCACATGCTCAGCTCTGAGAGATAAGTGTGTGTGAAAGCCGCCCTTCACCTATCTTGTTGGGAACACAAAGTATCTTTTCAGTTGCAAACTCCAATCCATACATATATATGGGGAGGTACTAGCTCCAACTCGGTTTTACAGTGAAAACTGCAGGAACTTCAAACCGGCACTAGGAAAGAGTCTGAGAAACTAGAGAACTGTTTCTCCTGCAACCTGTGCCCTTTGTGGTAGATGAACGATCGTCTCTTCACATGCTAAGTTCTGAGGGATAAGTGTGTGTGAAAGACGTCCTTCACCTAGCTTGTTGGGAACACAAAGTTTCTTTTGAGTTGCAAAATCCACTACATACATATATATGGGGAGGTACTAATCCAACTCGGTTTTACAGTGAAAACTACAGGAACATCAAACAGGACCTAGGAAAAAGACTGAGAAACCAGAGTAAAAGTTTCTCTTGCAAACCATTCTCTAGTTGCTAGATGAACGAACGTCTCTCCACATGCGCGGTTCTGAAAGATAAGTGTGTGTGAAAGCCGTGCTTCACCTAGCTTGTTGGGAAAACAAAGTTTCTTTTCAGTTGCAAACTCCACTCCATACATATATATGGGGAGATACTAGCTCCAACTCGGTTTTACAGTGAAAACTGCAGGAACTTCAAACCGGCACTAGGAAACAGACTGAGAATTCAGATTAAATTTCTCCTGCAAGACGTTTCCTGTGTGCTAGATGAAAGAACGTCTCTCCACATGCTCAGTTCTGAGAGATAAGTGTGTGTGAAAGCCGTACATCACCTAGCTTGTTGGGAACACAAAGTTCCTTTTCAGTAGCTAACTACACTCCATACATTTATATGGGCAGGTACTAGCTCCAAGTCGGTTTAACAGTGAAAACGGCAGGAACTTCCAACCGGCACTAGGAAACAGACTGAGAGACCAGAGGAAAAGTTTCTCCTGACACCAGTTCCCTTTTTGCTAGATGAACGAACGTCTCTCCACATGCTCAGTTCTGAGAGATAAATGTGTGTGAAAGCCGTCCTTCAACCAGGTTGTTGGGAACACAAAGTTAATTTTAGTTGCAAACTCAAATCCATACATATATATTTGGGGAGGTACTAGCTCCAACTCTGTTTTACATTGAAAATTGCAGGAAATTCAAACTGGCACTAGTAAAAAGACAGAGAAACAATATTAAAAGTTTCTCCTGCAACCCGTTCCATTTGTGCTAGATGAACAAACGTCTCTCCAAATGCTAAGTTCTGAAAGATAACTGTGTGTGAAAGCCGTCCTTCAACTAGGTTGTTGGGACACAGAGTTTCTTTTCAGTTGCAAACTCCAATCCAAACTTCTATATTAGGGGAGGTACGAGCTCCAACTCGGTTTAACAGTGAAAACTGCAGGAACTTCAAACCTGCACAAGGAAACAGACTGAGAAACCAGAGCAAATGTTTCTCCTGCACACCGTTCCCTTGGTTCTAGATGAATGAACGTCTCTCCACATGCTCAGTTCTGAGAGATAAGTGTGTGTGTAAGACGACCTTCAACTAGCGTGTTGGGAACACAAAGTTTCTTTTCAGTTGCAAACTCCAATCCACATATATAAGGGGAGGTACTAGCTCCAACTTAGTTTTACAGTGAAAACTGCAGGAACTTCAAACAGGCACTAGGAAACAGAATGAGAAACCAGAGTATAAGTTTCTCCTGCAACCCGTTCCCTTGTTGCTAGGTGAACGAACGTCTCTCAACATGCTCAGTTCTGAACAGATCTGTGTGTTTGAAAGCCGTAATTCAGCTAGCTTGTTGGGATCACAAAATTTCTTTTCAGTTGCATACTCCAAACCATACATATATATGGGTAGGTACTAGCTCCAACTCGGTTTTAAATTGAAAACTGCAGGAACTTCAAACCGGCACTAAGAAACAGACTGACAAACCGCAGTAAAAGTTTCTCCTTCCATCGGTTCCATTTGTGCTAGATGAACGAACGTCTCTCCACATGCTCAGTTCTGAGAGATAAGTGTGTGTCAAAGCCGTCCTTCACCTAGCTTGTTGGGAACACAAAGATTCTTTTCAGTTGCAAACTCCACTCCTTATATATATATGGTGAGGTACTAGCTCCAACTCGGTTTTACAGTGAAAACTGCAGGAACTACAAACCAGCACTAGGAAACAGACTGAGAAACCAGAGTAAAAGTTTCTCCTGCAACCCGTTCCCTTGTTGCTATGTGAACGAACGTCTCTCCACATGCTCAGTTCTGACAGATAAGCGTGTGTGAAAGCCGTCCTTCACCTAGCTTTTTGGGATCACAAAGTTTCTTTTCAGGTGCATACTTCAATCCATACATAAATATTTGGGGAGGTACGAGCTCCAACACGGTTTTACAGTGAAAATTGCAGGAAATTAAAACCGGCACTAGGAAACAAACTGAGAAACCAGATAAAAGTTTCTCCTGCAATCCGTTCCCTTGGGGCTAGATGAACGAACATCTCTCCACATGTTCAGTTCTAGAGATAAGGGTGTGTGAAAGCCGTTCTTCACCTACCTTTTGGGAACACAAAGTTACTATTCAGTTGCAAACTCCACTCCATACTTATATATGGGGAGGAACTAACACCAATTTGGTTTTACAGTGAAACCTGCAGGAACTTCAAACCGGCACTAGGAAACAGACTGAGAAACCAGAGTAAAAGTACCTCCTTCAACCCGTTCCCTTGGTTCTAGATGAACGAACATCTCTCCACATGCTCAGTTCTGAGAGATAATTGTGTTTGAAAGCCGTCCTTCACGTAGCTTGTTGGGAACACAATGATTCTTTTCAGTTGCAAACTCCACTCCATACATATATATGGGGAAGTACTAAATCCAACTCGGTTTTACAGTGAAACCTGCTGGAACTTCAAACCGGCACTAGGAAAAAAACTGAGAAACTAGAGTAAAATTTTTTCCAGCAACAAGTTCCGTATGTGCTAGATGTACGAACTTCTCTCCACATGCTCAGTTCTGAGAGATAAGTGTGTGTGAAAGCCGTACTTCACCTAGCTTGTTGGGAAAACAAATTTTTTTTTCAGATGCAAACTCAAATCCATACTTATATATTTGGGAGCTACGAGCTCCAAATCGGTTTTACAGTGAAAATTGCAGGAAATTCAAACTGGCTCTAGGAAACAGAGAGAGAAACAATATTAAAAATTTCTCCTGTAACCCGTTCCATTTGTGCTAGATGAACGAACGTCTCTCCAAATGCTCAGTTCTGAGAGATAACTGTGTGGGAAACCGTACTTCAACTAGGTTGTTGGGACACAGAGTCTATTTTCAGTTGCAAACTCCAAACCAAACTTATATATTAGGGGATGTACTAGCTCCAACTCGGTTTTACAGTGAAAATTGCAGGAAATTTAAACAGGCACTAGGAAACAAACTGAGAAACCAGAGTAGAACTTTCTCCAGCAACCCGTTCCCTATGTGCTAGATGAACGAACGTCTCTCCACATGCTCAGCTCTGAGAGATAAGTGTGTGTGAAAGCCGCCCTTCACCTATCTTGTTGGGAACACAAAGTATCTTTTCAGTTGCAAACTCCAATCCATACATATATATGGGGAGGTACTAGCTCCAACTCGGTTTTACAGTGAAAACTGCAGGAACTTCAAACCGGCACTAGGAAAGAGTCTGAGAAACTAGAGAACTGTTTCTCCTGCAACCTGTGCCCTTTGTGGTAGATGAACGATCGTCTCTTCACATGCTAAGTTCTGAGGGATAAGTGTGTGTGAAAGACGTCCTTCACCTAGCTTGTTGGGAACACAAAGTTTCTTTTGAGTTGCAAAATCCACTACATACATATATATGGGGAGGTACTAATCCAACTCGGTTTTACAGTGAAAACTACAGGAACATCAAACAGGACCTAGGAAAAAGACTGAGAAACCAGAGTAAAAGTTTCTCTTGCAAACCATTCTCTAGTTGCTAGATGAACGAACGTCTCTCCACATGCGCGGTTCTGAAAGATAAGTGTGTGTGAAAGCCGTGCTTCACCTAGCTTGTTGGGAAAACAAAGTTTCTTTTCAGTTGCAAACTCCACTCCATACATATATATGGGGAGATACTAGCTCCAACTCGGTTTTACAGTGAAAACTGCAGGAACTTCAAACCGGCACTAGGAAACAGACTGAGAATTCAGATTAAATTTCTCCTGCAAGACGTTTCCTGTGTGCTAGATGAAAGAACGTCTCTCCACATGCTCAGTTCTGAGAGATAAGTGTGTGTGAAAGCCGTACATCACCTAGCTTGTTGGGAACACAAAGTTCCTTTTCAGTAGCTAACTACACTCCATACATTTATATGGGCAGGTACTAGCTCCAAGTCGGTTTAACAGTGAAAACGGCAGGAACTTCCAACCGGCACTAGGAAACAGACTGAGAGACCAGAGGAAAAGTTTCTCCTGACACCAGTTCCCTTTTTGCTAGATGAACGAACGTCTCTCCACATGCTCAGTTCTGAGAGATAAATGTGTGTGAAAGCCGTCCTTCAACCAGGTTGTTGGGAACACAAAGTTAATTTTAGTTGCAAACTCAAATCCATACATATATATTTGGGGAGGTACTAGCTCCAACTCTGTTTTACATTGAAAATTGCAGGAAATTCAAACTGGCACTAGTAAAAAGACAGAGAAACAATATTAAAAGTTTCTCCTGCAACCCGTTCCATTTGTGCTAGATGAACAAACGTCTCTCCAAATGCTAAGTTCTGAAAGATAACTGTGTGTGAAAGCCGTCCTTCAACTAGGTTGTTGGGACACAGAGTTTCTTTTCAGTTGCAAACTCCAATCCAAACTTCTATATTAGGGGAGGTACGAGCTCCAACTCGGTTTAACAGTGAAAACTGCAGGAACTTCAAACCTGCACAAGGAAACAGACTGAGAAACCAGAGCAAATGTTTCTCCTGCACACCGTTCCCTTGGTTCTAGATGAATGAACGTCTCTCCACATGCTCAGTTCTGAGAGATAAGTGTGTGTGTAAGACGACCTTCAACTAGCGTGTTGGGAACACAAAGTTTCTTTTCAGTTGCAAACTCCAATCCACATATATAAGGGGAGGTACTAGCTCCAACTTAGTTTTACAGTGAAAACTGCAGGAACTTCAAACAGGCACTAGGAAACAGAATGAGAAACCAGAGTATAAGTTTCTCCTGCAACCCGTTCCCTTGTTGCTAGGTGAACGAACGTCTCTCAACATGCTCAGTTCTGAACAGATCTGTGTGTTTGAAAGCCGTAATTCAGCTAGCTTGTTGGGATCACAAAATTTCTTTTCAGTTGCATACTCCAAACCATACATATATATGGGTAGGTACTAGCTCCAACTCGGTTTTAAATTGAAAACTGCAGGAACTTCAAACCGGCACTAAGAAACAGACTGACAAACCGCAGTAAAAGTTTCTCCTTCCATCGGTTCCATTTGTGCTAGATGAACGAACGTCTCTCCACATGCTCAGTTCTGAGAGATAAGTGTGTGTCAAAGCCGTCCTTCACCTAGCTTGTTGGGAACACAAAGATTCTTTTCAGTTGCAAACTCCACTCCTTATATATATATGGTGAGGTACTAGCTCCAACTCGGTTTTACAGTGAAAACTGCAGGAACTACAAACCAGCACTAGGAAACAGACTGAGAAACCAGAGTAAAAGTTTCTCCTGCAACCCGTTCCCTTGTTGCTATGTGAACGAACGTCTCTCCACATGCTCAGTTCTGACAGATAAGCGTGTGTGAAAGCCGTCCTTCACCTAGCTTTTTGGGATCACAAAGTTTCTTTTCAGGTGCATACTTCAATCCATACATAAATATTTGGGGAGGTACGAGCTCCAACACGGTTTTACAGTGAAAATTGCAGGAAATTAAAACCGGCACTAGGAAACAAACTGAGAAACCAGATAAAAGTTTCTCCTGCAATCCGTTCCCTTGGGGCTAGATGAACGAACATCTCTCCACATGTTCAGTTCTAGAGATAAGGGTGTGTGAAAGCCGTTCTTCACCTACCTTTTGGGAACACAAAGTTACTATTCAGTTGCAAACTCCACTCCATACTTATATATGGGGAGGAACTAACACCAATTCGGTTTTACAGTGAAACCTGCAGGAACTTCAAACCGGCACTAGGAAACAGACTGAGAAACCAGAGTAAAAGTACCTCCTTCAACCCGTTCCCTTGGTTCTAGATGAACGAACATCTCTCCACATGCTCAGTTCTGAGAGATAATTGTGTTTGAAAGCCGTCCTTCACGTAGCTTGTTGGGAACACAATGATTCTTTTCAGTTGCAAACTCCACTCCATACATATATATGGGGAAGTACTAAATCCAACTCGGTTTTACAGTGAAACCTGCTGGAACTTCAAACCGGCACTAGGAAAAAAACTGAGAAACTAGAGTAAAATTTTTTCCAGCAACAAGTTCCGTATGTGCTAGATGTACGAACTTCTCTCCACATGCTCAGTTCTGAGAGATAAGTGTGTGTGAAAGCCGTACTTCACCTAGCTTGTTGGGAAAACAAATTTTTTTTTCAGATGCAAACTCAAATCCATACTTATATATTTGGGAGCTACGAGCTCCAAATCGGTTTTACAGTGAAAATTGCAGGAAATTCAAACTGGCTCTAGGAAACAGAGAGAGAAACAATATTAAAAATTTCTCCTGTAACCCGTTCCATTTGTGCTAGATGAACGAACGTCTCTCCAAATGCTCAGTTCTGAGAGATAACTGTGTGGGAAACCGTACTTCAACTAGGTTGTTGGGACACAGAGTCTATTTTCAGTTGCAAACTCCAAACCAAACTTATATATTAGGGGATGTACTAGCTCCAACTCGGTTTTACAGTGAAAATTGCAGGAAATTTAAACAGGCACTAGGAAACAAACTGAGAAACCAGAGTAGAACTTTCTCCAGCAACCCGTTCCCTATGTGCTAGATGAACGAACGTCTCTCCACATGCTCAGCTCTGAGAGATAAGTGTGTGTGAAAGCCGCCCTTCACCTATCTTGTTGGGAACACAAAGTATCTTTTCAGTTGCAAACTCCAATCCATACATATATATGGGGAGGTACTAGCTCCAACTCGGTTTTACAGTGAAAACTGCAGGAACTTCAAACCGGCACTAGGAAACAGACTGAGAATTCAGATTAAATTTCTCCTGCAAGACGTTTCCTGTGTGCTAGATGAAAGAACGTCTCTCCACATGCTCAGTTCTGAGAGATAAGTGTGTGTGAAAGCCGTACATCACCTAGCTTGTTGGGAACACAAAGTTCCTTTTCAGTAGCTAACTACACTCCATACATTTATATGGGCAGGTACTAGCTCCAAGTCGGTTTAACAGTGAAAACGGCAGGAACTTCCAACCGGCACTAGGAAACAGACTGAGAGACCAGAGGAAAAGTTTCTCCTGACACCAGTTCCCTTTTTGCTAGATGAACGAACGTCTCTCCACATGCTCAGTTCTGAGAGATAAATGTGTGTGAAAGCCGTCCTTCAACCAGGTTGTTGGGAACACAAAGTTAATTTTAGTTGCAAACTCAAATCCATACATATATATTTGGGGAGGTACTAGCTCCAACTCTGTTTTACATTGAAAATTGCAGGAAATTCAAACTGGCACTAGTAAAAAGACAGAGAAACAATATTAAAAGTTTCTCCTGCAACCCGTTCCATTTGTGCTAGATGAACAAACGTCTCTCCAAATGCTAAGTTCTGAAAGATAACTGTGTGTGAAAGCCGTCCTTCAACTAGGTTGTTGGGACACAGAGTTTCTTTTCAGTTGCAAACTCCAATCCAAACTTCTATATTAGGGGAGGTACGAGCTCCAACTCGGTTTAACAGTGAAAACTGCAGGAACTTCAAACCTGCACAAGGAAACAGACTGAGAAACCAGAGCAAATGTTTCTCCTGCACACCATTCCCTTGGTTCTAGATGAATGAACGTCTCTCCACATGCTCAGTTCTGAGAGATAAGTGTGTGTGTAAGACGACCTTCAACTAGCGTGTTGGGAACACAAAGTTTCTTTTCAGTTGCAAACTCCAATCCACATATATAAGGGGAGGTACTAGCTCCAACTTAGTTTTACAGTGAAAACTGCAGGAACTTCAAACAGGCACTAGGAAACAGAATGAGAAACCAGAGTATAAGTTTCTCCTGCAACCCGTTCCCTTGTTGCTAGGTGAACGAACGTCTCTCAACATGCTCAGTTCTGAACAGATCTGTGTGTTTGAAAGCCGTAATTCAGCTAGCTTGTTGGGATCACAAAATTTCTTTTCAGTTGCATACTCCAAACCATACATATATATGGGTAGGTACTAGCTCCAACTCGGTTTTAAATTGAAAACTGCAGGAACTTCAAACCGGCACTAAGAAACAGACTGACAAACCGCAGTAAAAGTTTCTCCTTCCATCGGTTCCATTTGTGCTAGATGAACGAACGTCTCTCCACATGCTCAGTTCTGAGAGATAAGTGTGTGTCAAAGCCGTCCTTCACCTAGCTTGTTGGGAACACAAAGATTCTTTTCAGTTGCAAACTCCACTCCTTATATATATATGGTGAGGTACTAGCTCCAACTCGGTTTTACAGTGAAAACTGCAGGAACTACAAACCAGCACTAGGAAACAGACTGAGAAACCAGAGTAAAAGTTTCTCCTGCAACCCGTTCCCTTGTTGCTATGTGAACGAACGTCTCTCCACATGCTCAGTTCTGACAGATAAGCGTGTGTGAAAGCCGTCCTTCACCTAGCTTTTTGGGATCACAAAGTTTCTTTTCAGGTGCATACTTCAATCCATACATAAATATTTGGGGAGGTACGAGCTCCAACACGGTTTTACAGTGAAAATTGCAGGAAATTAAAACCGGCACTAGGAAACAAACTGAGAAACCAGATAAAAGTTTCTCCTGCAATCCGTTCCCTTGGGGCTAGATGAACGAACATCTCTCCACATGTTCAGTTCTAGAGATAAGGGTGTGTGAAAGCCGTTCTTCACCTACCTTTTGGGAACACAAAGTTACTATTCAGTTGCAAACTCCACTCCATACTTATATATGGGGAGGAACTAACACCAATTTGGTTTTACAGTGAAACCTGCAGGAACTTCAAACCGGCACTAGGAAACAGACTGAGAAACCAGAGTAAAAGTACCTCCTTCAACCCGTTCCCTTGGTTCTAGATGAACGAACATCTCTCCACATGCTCAGTTCTGAGAGATAATTGTGTTTGAAAGCCGTCCTTCACGTAGCTTGTTGGGAACACAATGATTCTTTTCAGTTGCAAACTCCACTCCATACATATATATGGGGAAGTACTAAATCCAACTCGGTTTTACAGTGAAACCTGCTGGAACTTCAAACCGGCACTAGGAAAAAAACTGAGAAACTAGAGTAAAATTTTTTCCAGCAACAAGTTCCGTATGTGCTAGATGTACGAACTTCTCTCCACATGCTCAGTTCTGAGAGATAAGTGTGTGTGAAAGCCGTACTTCACCTAGCTTGTTGGGAAAACAAATTTTTTTTTCAGATGCAAACTCAAATCCATACTTATATATTTGGGAGCTACGAGCTCCAAATCGGTTTTACAGTGAAAATTGCAGGAAATTCAAACTGGCTCTAGGAAACAGAGAGAGAAACAATATTAAAAATTTCTCCTGTAACCCGTTCCATTTGTGCTAGATGAACGAACGTCTCTCCAAATGCTCAGTTCTGAGAGATAACTGTGTGGGAAACCGTACTTCAACTAGGTTGTTGGGACACAGAGTCTATTTTCAGTTGCAAACTCCAAACCAAACTTATATATTAGGGGATGTACTAGCTCCAACTCGGTTTTACAGTGAAAATTGCAGGAAATTTAAACAGGCACTAGGAAACAAACTGAGAAACCAGAGTAGAACTTTCTCCAGCAACCCGTTCCCTATGTGCTAGATGAACGAACGTCTCTCCACATGCTCAGCTCTGAGAGATAAGTGTGTGTGAAAGCCGCCCTTCACCTATCTTGTTGGGAACACAAAGTATCTTTTCAGTTGCAAACTCCAATCCATACATATATATGGGGAGGTACTAGCTCCAACTCGGTTTTACAGTGAAAACTGCAGGAACTTCAAACCGGCACTAGGAAAGAGTCTGAGAAACTAGAGAACTGTTTCTCCTGCAACCTGTGCCCTTTGTGGTAGATGAACGATCGTCTCTTCACATGCTAAGTTCTGAGGGATAAGTGTGTGTGAAAGACGTCCTTCACCTAGCTTGTTGGGAACACAAAGTTTCTTTTGAGTTGCAAAATCCACTACATACATATATATGGGGAGGTACTAATCCAACTCGGTTTTACAGTGAAAACTACAGGAACATCAAACAGGACCTAGGAAAAAGACTGAGAAACCAGAGTAAAAGTTTCTCTTGCAAACCATTCTCTAGTTGCTAGATGAACGAACGTCTCTCCACATGCGCGGTTCTGAAAGATAAGTGTGTGTGAAAGCCGTGCTTCACCTAGCTTGTTGGGAAAACAAAGTTTCTTTTCAGTTGCAAACTCCACTCCATACATATATATGGGGAGATACTAGCTCCAACTCGGTTTTACAGTGAAAACTGCAGGAACTTCAAACCGGCACTAGGAAACAGACTGAGAATTCAGATTAAATTTCTCCTGCAAGACGTTTCCTGTGTGCTAGATGAAAGAACGTCTCTCCACATGCTCAGTTCTGAGAGATAAGTGTGTGTGAAAGCCGTACATCACCTAGCTTGTTGGGAACACAAAGTTCCTTTTCAGTAGCTAACTACACTCCATACATTTATATGGGCAGGTACTAGCTCCAAGTCGGTTTAACAGTGAAAACGGCAGGAACTTCCAACCGGCACTAGGAAACAGACTGAGAGACCAGAGGAAAAGTTTCTCCTGACACCAGTTCCCTTTTTGCTAGATGAACGAACGTCTCTCCACATGCTCAGTTCTGAGAGATAAATGTGTGTGAAAGCCGTCCTTCAACCAGGTTGTTGGGAACACAAAGTTAATTTTAGTTGCAAACTCAAATCCATACATATATATTTGGGGAGGTACTAGCTCCAACTCTGTTTTACATTGAAAATTGCAGGAAATTCAAACTGGCACTAGTAAAAAGACAGAGAAACAATATTAAAAGTTTCTCCTGCAACCCGTTCCATTTGTGCTAGATGAACAAACGTCTCTCCAAATGCTAAGTTCTGAAAGATAACTGTGTGTGAAAGCCGTCCTTCAACTAGGTTGTTGGGACACAGAGTTTCTTTTCAGTTGCAAACTCCAATCCAAACTTCTATATTAGGGGAGGTACGAGCTCCAACTCGGTTTAACAGTGAAAACTGCAGGAACTTCAAACCTGCACAAGGAAACAGACTGAGAAACCAGAGCAAATGTTTCTCCTGCACACCGTTCCCTTGGTTCTAGATGAATGAACGTCTCTCCACATGCTCAGTTCTGAGAGATAAGTGTGTGTGTAAGACGACCTTCAACTAGCGTGTTGGGAACACAAAGTTTCTTTTCAGTTGCAAACTCCAATCCACATATATAAGGGGAGGTACTAGCTCCAACTTAGTTTTACAGTGAAAACTGCAGGAACTTCAAACAGGCACTAGGAAACAGAATGAGAAACCAGAGTATAAGTTTCTCCTGCAACCCGTTCCCTTGTTGCTAGGTGAACGAACGTCTCTCAACATGCTCAGTTCTGAACAGATCTGTGTGTTTGAAAGCCGTAATTCAGCTAGCTTGTTGGGATCACAAAATTTCTTTTCAGTTGCATACTCCAAACCATACATATATATGGGTAGGTACTAGCTCCAACTCGGTTTTAAATTGAAAACTGCAGGAACTTCAAACCGGCACTAAGAAACAGACTGACAAACCGCAGTAAAAGTTTCTCCTTCCATCGGTTCCATTTGTGCTAGATGAACGAACGTCTCTCCACATGCTCAGTTCTGAGAGATAAGTGTGTGTCAAAGCCGTCCTTCACCTAGCTTGTTGGGAACACAAAGATTCTTTTCAGTTGCAAACTCCACTCCTTATATATATATGGTGAGGTACTAGCTCCAACTCGGTTTTACAGTGAAAACTGCAGGAACTACAAACCAGCACTAGGAAACAGACTGAGAAACCAGAGTAAAAGTTTCTCCTGCAACCCGTTCCCTTGTTGCTATGTGAACGAACGTCTCTCCACATGCTCAGTTCTGACAGATAAGCGTGTGTGAAAGCCGTCCTTCACCTAGCTTTTTGGGATCACAAAGTTTCTTTTCAGGTGCATACTTCAATCCATACATAAATATTTGGGGAGGTACGAGCTCCAACACGGTTTTACAGTGAAAATTGCAGGAAATTAAAACCGGCACTAGGAAACAAACTGAGAAACCAGATAAAAGTTTCTCCTGCAATCCGTTCCCTTGGGGCTAGATGAACGAACATCTCTCCACATGTTCAGTTCTAGAGATAAGGGTGTGTGAAAGCCGTTCTTCACCTACCTTTTGGGAACACAAAGTTACTATTCAGTTGCAAACTCCACTCCATACTTATATATGGGGAGGAACTAACACCAATTCGGTTTTACAGTGAAACCTGCAGGAACTTCAAACCGGCACTAGGAAACAGACTGAGAAACCAGAGTAAAAGTACCTCCTTCAACCCGTTCCCTTGGTTCTAGATGAACGAACATCTCTCCACATGCTCAGTTCTGAGAGATAATTGTGTTTGAAAGCCGTCCTTCACGTAGCTTGTTGGGAACACAATGATTCTTTTCAGTTGCAAACTCCACTCCATACATATATATGGGGAAGTACTAAATCCAACTCGGTTTTACAGTGAAACCTGCTGGAACTTCAAACCGGCACTAGGAAAAAAACTGAGAAACTAGAGTAAAATTTTTTCCAGCAACAAGTTCCGTATGTGCTAGATGTACGAACTTCTCTCCACATGCTCAGTTCTGAGAGATAAGTGTGTGTGAAAGCCGTACTTCACCTAGCTTGTTGGGAAAACAAATTTTTTTTTCAGATGCAAACTCAAATCCATACTTATATATTTGGGAGCTACGAGCTCCAAATCGGTTTTACAGTGAAAATTGCAGGAAATTCAAACTGGCTCTAGGAAACAGAGAGAGAAACAATATTAAAAATTTCTCCTGTAACCCGTTCCATTTGTGCTAGATGAACGAACGTCTCTCCAAATGCTCAGTTCTGAGAGATAACTGTGTGGGAAACCGTACTTCAACTAGGTTGTTGGGACACAGAGTCTATTTTCAGTTGCAAACTCCAAACCAAACTTATATATTAGGGGATGTACTAGCTCCAACTCGGTTTTACAGTGAAAATTGCAGGAAATTTAAACAGGCACTAGGAAACAAACTGAGAAACCAGAGTAGAACTTTCTCCAGCAACCCGTTCCCTATGTGCTAGATGAACGAACGTCTCTCCACATGCTCAGCTCTGAGAGATAAGTGTGTGTGAAAGCCGCCCTTCACCTATCTTGTTGGGAACACAAAGTATCTTTTCAGTTGCAAACTCCAATCCATACATATATATGGGGAGGTACTAGCTCCAACTCGGTTTTACAGTGAAAACTGCAGGAACTTCAAACCGGCACTAGGAAAGAGTCTGAGAAACTAGAGAACTGTTTCTCCTGCAACCTGTGCCCTTTGTGGTAGATGAACGATCGTCTCTTCACATGCTAAGTTCTGAGGGATAAGTGTGTGTGAAAGACGTCCTTCACCTAGCTTGTTGGGAACACAAAGTTTCTTTTGAGTTGCAAAATCCACTACATACATATATATGGGGAGGTACTAATCCAACTCGGTTTTACAGTGAAAACTACAGGAACATCAAACAGGACCTAGGAAAAAGACTGAGAAACCAGAGTAAAAGTTTCTCTTGCAAACCATTCTCTAGTTGCTAGATGAACGAACGTCTCTCCACATGCGCGGTTCTGAAAGATAAGTGTGTGTGAAAGCCGTGCTTCACCTAGCTTGTTGGGAAAACAAAGTTTCTTTTCAGTTGCAAACTCCACTCCATACATATATATGGGGAGATACTAGCTCCAACTCGGTTTTACAGTGAAAACTGCAGGAACTTCAAACCGGCACTAGGAAACAGACTGAGAATTCAGATTAAATTTCTCCTGCAAGACGTTTCCTGTGTGCTAGATGAAAGAACGTCTCTCCACATGCTCAGTTCTGAGAGATAAGTGTGTGTGAAAGCCGTACATCACCTAGCTTGTTGGGAACACAAAGTTCCTTTTCAGTAGCTAACTACACTCCATACATTTATATGGGCAGGTACTAGCTCCAAGTCGGTTTAACAGTGAAAACGGCAGGAACTTCCAACCGGCACTAGGAAACAGACTGAGAGACCAGAGGAAAAGTTTCTCCTGACACCAGTTCCCTTTTTGCTAGATGAACGAACG